>NC_091950.1:97368962-97740628 GCF_031021105.1 Erythrolamprus reginae | reverse complement strand
GAGGACTATCAGGGCCAGGTTAGCCGGCCTCGCCTTTCTGTCCAAGGCGGGGGGGTTTGGTGATCTTACGGGTGATTTTCGCATCCGGAGGATGCTGGAAGGTTGGGTGAGGGAGCGACAGGGGTTCCCCTCTGACGCTCGTCGGGCCCTGACGGTTCAGCAGCTGTCCCTGATTAATCAGGCAATTGGCAGTCTGTGTGCCTCTCCTTACGAGGCGCGGCTGTTCAGGGCAGCGACTTGCGTTATGTTTTTTGGGGCCCTCAGGGTCAGCGAGGCAATGGCCTCTTCACAGGCTGACTTGTCGCTCCGCGCCTTCCAGCTCGCTGATCTGACCTTTAGACAGGGGGGTGTCTCTCTTTTGGTGAGACACTCCAAGACAGATCAGTTACACAGAGGGGTTAGACTTGAACTTAGCGCAGCCACCGATAAGTCTGTTTGCCCGGTGGCTGCTTTGCAGCAATTTTGTGTCTTGCGGGGGTCAGGGCTTGGGTACCTTTTTATACACCAGGATGGTTCCCCCCTGACCCGGTATCAATTCTGGGCGATAGTGTCTAAGGCTATGTCTCAGGTAGGCATGGATCCCGCCGGCTATGGAACGCATTCGTTCCGTATCGGCGGCGCCACTAGCGCGGCACTTTCTGGTTTCCCGGCCCAACGGATTCAGGAGATCGGCCGCTGGCGGTCAGCGGCATATTTGGGTTATGTTAGGCCCGCTGAGGATCCTGGGCAGGGTTTAGGCTAGGTAACCTCTCTGTGTGTGTCCTCTTCCAGGTTCCCAGTCCAGGCAGAAACCGACGGCGCTGCTGTGTGGCCACAGCATGGTCTTCTGGGCCGGCCGCTCAGCAGCCAGGAGTGCCATCGGGACCCAGCTGTCGTTGGGACGGTGGGTCAATGTTGTTTGGATGGGCCGGAGGGGTATGCGGTGGGAGGGCCTCCTACCGACGTTGCTGGGTACTCAGCATCTCAGGGCGGTACCCGGCGCTGCTGGGCGGGCGGCTACCCAGGGTCGCGCCCAGATGGGACTGGGTGGTCGGCAGCCCATAGCCGCACCCAGATGGCTGGTCTTGCACCTCGGTGGCAATGACCTATGCCTGCTTGGCGGTCTACCGTTGATCGTCCAGGCACGCGAAGACCTGCGGCGGCTTCGCACGTTATGGCCCACCACGCAAGTGGTGTGGTCAGAGATCCTCCCACGGATCGTTTGGAGGGACGCCATTTCCCTTAGGGCCATCCACCGGGTTAGACGCAGGGTGAATAAGGCCGTGGGAAAAACTGTCAAAGAACTAGGGGGGATTGTAGTGGCCCATCCCCTCATCACTGTAGATCGGCCGTGGCTTTACCGGGCCGATGGCGTTCACCTGTCAGAACAGGGGAACGCCATTTTCTTACAGGACCTGCAGAGGTCTCTGCGTGAGCTGGCGCAGATAGAGGGGGGAGTCGGGGGGCCAAGATAGAGATCTGACCCCCGCTCCGTGGCAGGTTAGGGGCGGAAATCTGGGTGGTTTCAGCAACTGCGCGTTCTCCCTTGGGCATCTTTGGGGATGATTGACAGGTTCTCTCCAAGACCATGGTGGGTGCTACCTGCGCACTTGGGGGAAACCTGTCTTTGGGTCCCGCTATTGAAGTCCCAGGGTAGGGGTGAGCCGGCGGGACCCCCCTCATGCGAGTGTATGGCGGGGTCTCAGGTGAGGGAGAGGTCCCTCACCTGGACCAGCATCGATTACGCCCATAGTTGCCCAGGAATGTTGACCTTTTACGTCATTTCCGCCCCGGAAGTGTTTGGTTGACCCTGCAGGTCCATTTTTGGTTCCGGGTCATAGTTGAGTATGTTGATTTATGCAAATTTATGCTAATTCATGCTAATTTAATCAATAAATTATGCAAATTTATTATAATAAAAATGACCCAAGTTTAAATCCAGCTCTTGTGTCCGAGTCGTTACTCCGTCTCTTCTGCAATAACGCCGGCTGACTTACCGGCCCCACGGCGATATTGCTGAAGGGCCGGGCAGACTCGGACCCTTCAGATGGCGGCCGCCATCTTGTTTTCGGCCGAAATCTCGCGAGACGAGATTTCGGCCGGGAATGCCCTGCCCACGTGGCCGGGCATGACGTCGGGTCCGGGCGGGGCCTGCTGGCCCTATTTAAGGGGCAGCAGGCCGGGAAACAGCCTTTTCGCCCGGACCTGGTTGCCTGAGCAGACACCCACCCGCCCTTCCCTATTTTGCAGTGTGCCTAGGGGTCGCCTGCGGGGGCCGAATGGGAATTTTTTGCAGCCTCGCCCATTAGGCCAGGCTGTTTTTTCGCCCATTCCACACTGGGGAGATGGATGGGCGGTTAGGGGGGGTTTGCATTTAATTAGGTTAATTGGCTTACCTCTGGTCATTGGGTAGGCAGGTTAGGGGCGGAAATCTGGGTGGTTTCAGCAACTGCGCGTTCTCCCTTGGGCATCTTTGGGGATGATTGACAGGTTCTCTCCAAGACCATGGTGGGTGCTACCTGCGCACTTGGGGGAAACCTGTCTTTGGGTCCCGCTATTGAAGTCCCAGGGTAGGGGTGAGCCGGCGGGACCCCCCTCATGCGAGTGTATGGCGGGGTCTCAGGTGAGGGAGAGGTCCCTCACCTGGACCAGCATCGATTACGCCCATAGTTGCCCAGGAATGTTGACCTTTTACGTCATTTCCGCCCCGGAAGTGTTTGGTTGACCCTGCAGGTCCATTTTTGGTTCCGGGTCATAGTTGAGTATGTTGATTTATGCAAATTTATGCTAATTCATGCTAATTTAATTAATAAATTATGCAAATTTATTATAATAAAAATGACCCAAGTTTAAATCCAGCTCTTGTGTCCGAGTCGTTACTCCGTCTCTTCTGCAATGTCCATTCTTACTTGTATGCATGACAATATACTAGAAGTAGTAAAAAACGGTGTCCAGCAAGAAAGGTAGAATGCAGTCTAGCAAAGGTAGGAATAGTGTCAGAATGCAAAGCACTCAGATACTTAACTAAATAATTAAAGTATTCCATCACAGAAGTTTTATTTCTAGTACAACCTCATCTAGTCCTGTGATTCACAGCTTTGTTACATGCAGAAGTGCTAAATAGTCGATAGGCACTAAAGACATATGCACATTCTATCTTTCATAGCCCAATACTCTTCTCTACATTTAACCTGCTCAAAATCAATCATATGCATCTACAACAATTTGTTTCTTTGATTTATTTGATATTTGTTTTAAATTCCTTTCAGAATTTCAAGAGCCAGGCCATCTGGAAAGGTAGTACCATACAAAAGAAAAGAATCGGGACTACCATGTGAAGAATTCAAAGGAGATGAATTTGTTACTTTTGCAATTCTCTAAAGTGCACCCAGCCATCAATCCCAATGGGTACATCAAGATCAACTTAGGTGAGAGTGGCCAATTTACTGACAATTTGAACTAGATCTCTAAAACCTTAAAACGAACATTATCTGTATTGCCTTTTCTTTGTAGTTTGGGGCAATTACAAGTGTGTTATGAAGTAAGATCTGTTATTTTCAGGCAGTTGCAATTTGGCATGGAATATTGTCTCCTATGCAATTTCCCTTCTATTCTTTCCCTTTTTAAAATTAGTAAATTTTCTCTTTATATATTCTTACAAGTGATCGTTTCTTTTTAAGTGGTTCATATGTCCTGGTAGGGAACCATCACTGCACTTAACTATAGATTTGCTATAACTGCTAGCTATTTCAGTCTAATTGCTAATTCTATTGCAATAAGCACACTTCTGGGGGGAGATGTGTACTGTTGTGTATTTTCCCCACAAGAATCAGAATTAAACTTTATCCTTTTTCATTTTTAAACTGATCTTAAACTGCTTCTGCCAACAGAACTACACATTAAGCAGAGATGAATGACTTTTAGAATCCTAAATATCACACAGACAAACACTGAGTTGTAGCATTGGGAGAGAATATCATCCACTTAACAGAAGGGAAACTTTGTTATCTGTTTGAAAAACTAAGTAGACCAGTCCCAAATGCAACTGGACTTTCTTTATTTTCTTTGAATATCTTTCTTTTCCCATCCAAGAAGCTTCTTCAGTTCTGACTGGATGTTGGGAATGGAAGGATTTATATTCTTTGCAGACAGCTGGTCAATTGCATTCATTTAGAGAGTTGTTGAGGCCCCTTGGAGATTTATCTGTGTCCCCAGAGTCACCTGAGTTGTACAAATGCATGTGGAGCCTTTTAACTACAGGATATTTTATGTCCTGTGTCCTTTCACTGTTGAAGACAGGCACAGGCTATTGGATATGAACCTGTGTTACCTGCATCTCAAACTTGTCTTATTATTCAAACCCAACTTTTCCACCCCTATTTTCATGCATAGAACTGTTTTTCTCCTTTACTTAACATGATCTACCACTACAATGTTGAATTAGCACCCTTTTATATATGATGCATTTGGTAACTGGCATCAAGCATCTATATTATTAATAGATGGTTTCACAGCATGAAATGTTTCCTTACAAAGCCTGGCAGAACACCAGAGGACTGTTTGTTTGTACTCTTGATTCTAACATACCATCTGCATCAAGGGACTGAATTCTTTTATACGTCTCCAACAAGAATCACGCTAAACTTACATGCATAAAATCCTGTTAGGAGAACTCATAACCCCTTCTCTTGCTATTTGGAAAAAGACATTTCCACATGAAAACATGAATGAAATCTTGAGATAGATTTTAAAAAAATATCTGAAATTGTGAACCACGCCTAATTTTATGTTAAGTGTAAGCATTTCACTTTGTAAAGCAAAAGATCAGTTTACAATTAATTGGGACATATTTTAGGGCTAAGAAGGTAAATCCAATATTACAATACTGCTTTAGAACGATTGCTTAGTGAAGAATAAGTGGTTGTTTTGCTATAACTAAACCGAAAGAGAAAGCATTTGCACATGAAAACACTGTTCAGAAACATCAATGAATGTGCAAAGATCACAATCATAGGATAATATAAAATCTAAGAAGCATAGCAAATAAGGGCTCAAACTAAAAACTGCAGGCTTTGATTCATATGCTGGATGTTGGTTGTAAGGAATGGAAGAACATTGACATTCATTAATCTTTTAAAAGGTTAATGAGGGATCGCTTAATTTATTTCAAGATCAGTTAATTTATTTAACAATACTTTCCACGAAAATACCAGCACCGATCCATTATTAGTTATTTATTAGATATTTATGTCAGTTGAGGTGTCCTACCAAATTATCTGCTTGCTTCTTAATTCTCATAGCCATCTGTTTAATGGAATATTAGCTTTGATATGTTTTGTAATCTTTTTGCATTATTTATTGACTTGATAGTTTTGCATTGTGCAACAGTTGTTCCTAGTTTGGGAGGCTCTGCTTATGCCCTGGATACCTCCCAGATGGACTATTCAAAGGCACTCTATGTGGGATTTCACTCTATGGAAGTTTCAGCAGATGTAGAATGCAGTAGCATAACTAGTTCTCTGCTCTGAAGACTGTGCTAGTTGCTAGTTTATTTCTGGGTCAAATTCATGGTGCTGGTTTTGACTGGGTTTTTTTCTTCAATAATTCTATTAAAATTCAAATAGTAAGATAGAAAACTAATGCAACCTAAGGCGAATATAAAAAGTACATAAAAGAAGAAGATGAAAACAATAGGAAAAAGAAAGTACAGTAATCCCTCGCTACTTCACGGTTCATCTTTCGTGGATTCACTATTTCACGGGTTTTCAAAGGGGGCTTAAATCCACTAAATTCATTTAAAATTTTAAATCCATTTAAAAAAATCATTAAATTCTTCTACAGTACTACTGTAATCTATTAAAGAAACTGATAGGATATCACATGTAGTTCCAGCTGAGAAACATTATAGAATGACTGTTTAATGCAAAGGGTGGGTTTTAAAAGTCCAAATATTCGTTAAATACATTAAAAAAATCTTTCCTCTACTTCATGGAAATTCGTTTTTCATGGGTGGAAACGCATCCCCTGCGAAAAGCGAGGGATCACTATATTCCCTTTCATTTCTAGATATGTATAAACTATTTAGCTAACAATACTTTGTCTAGTACAGTGATCCCTCGATTTTCGCGATCTCGATCATCGCGAAACGCTATATCGCGAGTTTTCAACCCGGAAGTAAACTCCACCATCTGCACATGCGTGCCCTTCCACGCATGCGTAGATGGTGGAGTTTCCCCGCCGGGCAGAGGCTTCCCTGGGTCGGCGGCGCGAGCAACGGCGTGGGCAGGCGGCACGCGCGCAGGGAAACCCCAGCTCCGCTTCCCAGCTGGGAAGCGGCCCCAGCAAAGGCGTGGGCGGGCGGGCGACGCGCGCGCACTTGGGGACACCCCAGCTTCGTTTCCCAGCTGGGAAGCGGAGGTGGGGTGTCCCCAAGCCCGCGCGCGTTGCTGGGGCAGCTTCCCAGCTGGGAAGCAGAGCTGGCAACAGCGTGGGCGGGCGGGGTGTCACTTCGCCGCTCGTGTCGGAAGTACGTAGGACTTTCCTAACTCCCTCCCCCCGCAGCCAAAACTCAAAGCCTGTCTCTTTTTTTTCTTGCGGCGAGCCCAAGCCGTTCCTCTCTCGACCGCAGCCGAGCTTCCCTCGGCCACCTTTGGCCCCGTTGCCTCCTCCCCGCCTGCCTTTCCTCGCCAAGCGCACAAAAAAAAAGAGAGAAGGCTTCTACCAGAAGCCGGGGACGGTGGGCAGGGGCATGAAGGATCTCCCCGCCGGCCTCGGGAGCGCGTGGGAGGGTGGCGAGCCTAGGAAGACCAGGCGACACCGGCCGCCGTCGAGATAGAGGAGGAAGCGGATCGGCGCTCCGCCCCGCCAGGGTTCCTCTCCATGAGGGCGTTCGCCGAGCTGCCCGTCTTCAATTCGCCGTCTCACCCGGGCTCCCGATCCTGCTAGGCGGCGGGGAGACTCGGCGGGGAGCGCGCGCGTCAGGGACCCAGAGCGCCCTTGTGGCCGCCCATTCATGCCGCTCCGTCGCTCGCCATGCCGGTTTCCCCTCAGGAGACGCGCCTGAGTGGCCTTTTTGCTGTTCCTCTCAAGAGTTCTTGCGGGGGAAAAGCCGCTAGCCGGCTTTCGGAGCTCCTCCGCCATCACCCGGCTTCTGGTAGAAGCCTTCTCTCTTTTTTTTCTACCAGAAGCCGGGTGATGGCGGAGGAGCTCCGAAAGCCGGCTAGCGGCTTTTCCCCCGCAAGAACTCTTGAGAGGAACAGCAAAAAGGCCACTCAGGCGCGTCTCCTGAGGGGAAACCGGCATGGCGAGCGACGGAGCGGCATGAATGGGCGGCCACAAGGGCGCTCTGGGTCCCTGACGCGCGCGCTCCCCGCCGAGTCTCCCCGCCGCCTAGCAGGATCGGGAGCCCGGGTGAGACGGCGAATTGAAGACGGGCAGCTCGGCGAACACCCTCATGGAGAGGAACCCTGGCGGGGCGGAGCGCCGATCCGCTTCCTCCTCTATCTCGACGTCGGCCGGTGTCGCCTCGTCTTCCTAGGCTTCCTATGCAATACAGTATGTATGTAGCACGTTCACGCGACCCCCGTGAGGCGGTGGGGAGAGGTGGTGGGTAGAACCTCTCTCTCCCTCTTCCCCCACCAACGGAAAAAATAAAGCAGCCCCAGCCAAAGACGCCCAGCGAGAAAGAGGCCTCCGAGCCGGACTTGTTGCTTCTGCCTGCCAAGAGAGCCGGGCGTGGGCAGCAGCCGAGAAAAGTCGGCGCGGAGGTCTCTTTCTCGCTGGGCGTCTTTGGCTGGGGCTGCTTTATTTTTTCCGGGGGGGGGAGGGAGAGAGGGGGGAGGGAGAGAGAGCTTCTCCCCGCCACCTCTCCTCCGCCGGAGCTCTGCCGCGTGCGCCCCTTCGCAGCCCCCTCGCTCCTTGTCCTGACAGCCCCACCCCACCCCAGCACTTTGAATCATTGTTCTCCGGACCCCTCCCGCTCAGCCCGGCTGCTGGATTCAAAGTGCTGGGGTGGGGTGGGGCTGTCAGGACAAGGAGCGAGGGGGCTGCGAAGGGGCGCACGCGGCAGAGCTCCGGCGGAGGAGAGGTGGCGGGGAGAAGCTCTCTCTCCCTCCCCCCCCCGGAAAAAATAAAGCAGCCCCAGCCAAAGACGCCCAGCGAGAAAGAGACCTCCGCGCCGACTTTTCTCGGCTGCTGCCCACGCCCGGCTCTCTTGGCAGGCAGAAGCAACAAGTCCGGCTCGGAGGTCTCTTTCTCGCTGGGCGTCTTTGGCTGGGGCTGCTTTATTTTTTCCGGGGGGGGGGGAGAGAGAGCTTCTCCCCGCCACCTCTCCTCCGCCGGAGCTCTGCCGCGTGCGCCCCTTCGCAGCCCCCTCGCTCCTTGTCCTGACAGCCCCACCCCACCCCAGCACTTTGAATCATTGTTCTCCGGACCCCTCCCGCTCAGCCCGGCTGCTGGATTCAAAGTGCTGGGGTGGGGTGGGGCTGTCAGGACAAGGAGCGAGGGGGCTGCGAAGGGGCGCACGCGGCAGAGCTCCGGCGGAGGAGAGGTGGCGGGGAGAAGCTCTCTCTCCCTCCCCCCCCCGGAAAAAATAAAGCAGCCCCAGCCAAAGACGCCCAGCGAGAAAGAGACCTCCGCGCCGACTTTTCTCGGCTGCTGCCCACGCCCGGCTCTCTTGGCAGGCAGAAGCAACAAGTCCGGCTCGGAGGTCTCTTTCTCGCTGGGCGTCTTTGGCTGGGGCTGCTTTATTTTTTCCGGGGGGGGGGAGGGAGAGAGAGCTTCTCCCCCGCCACCTCTCCTCCGCCGGAGCTCTGCCGCGTGCGCCCCTTCGCAGCCCCCTCGCTCCTTGTCCTGACAGCCCCACCCCACCCCAGCACTTTGAATCCAGCAGCCGGGCTGAGCTGGCGGGGTCCGGAGAACAATGCCTGGCGCCGCGCTCCGATGCCCGAGCTCCTTTCGCCTGCGGCTCCTAGCCCACCGCCTCGCTGGTTGGCTTCTCCTGCTCAGCCTCGCCTCGGCCTTTGTGCACGGCTTGTCCCGAAAGCCGCCCCCACCGCAGCACTTTGAATCCCGCCGCTTCTGCTGGATACGGGCGGTGGGTGGGACCAGCGGCGCGGAAGCCAGGGCTGTGGCAGCTCGCCCCCCCCATCGCCCGTATCCAGCAGAAGCGGCGGGATTCAAAGTACTGGGGTGGGGGGGTGTCCCGACAGCGGCGGGTGAACGGGGCGAGCGAACGAGGCGGGCAAACGAGGCGAGCGGGGGGGGCGAACGAGGCGGGCAAACGAGGCGAGCGGGGGGTGAACGAGGCGAGTGGCGAACGAGGCGGGCAAACGAGGCGAGGCGGGGGGGTGAACGAGGCGAGAGGCGAGTGGCGAACGAGGCGGGCAAACGAGGCGAGCGGGGGGGGTGAACGAGGCGAGTGGCGAACGAGGCGGGCAAACGAGGCGAGCGGGGGGGTGAACGAGGCGAGTGGCGAACGAGGCGGGCGAACGAGGCGAGCGGGGGGGGTGAACGAGGCGAGTGGGCGAACGAGGCGGGCAAACGAGGCGAGCGGGGGGTGAACGAGGCGAGTGGCGAACGAGGCGGGCGAACGAGGCGAGCGGGGGGGGTGAACGAGGCGAGTGGCGAACGAGGCGGGGTGAACGAGGCGAGCGGGGGGGTGAACGAGGCGGGCAAACGAGGCGAGCAGGGGGGGCGAACGAGGCGGGCAAACGAGGCGAGCGGGGGGGTGAACGAGGGCGAGTGGCGAACGAGGCGGGCAAACGAGGCGAGCGGGGGGGTGAACGAGGCGAGTGGCAAACGAGGCGGGCAAACGAGGCGAGCGGGGGGGTGAACGAGGCGAGTGGCGAACGAGGCGGGCAAACGAGGCGAGCGGGGGGGTGAACGAGGCGAGTGGCGAACGAGGCGGGCAAACGAGGCGAGCGGGGGGGGTGAACGAGGCGAGTGGCGAACGAGGCGGGCAAACGAGGCGAGCGGGGGGGTGAACGAGGCGAGTGGCGAACGAGGCGGGCGAACGAGGCGAGCGGGGGGGGTGAACGAGGCGAGTGGCGAACGAGGCGGGTGAACGAGGCGAGCGGGGGGGTGAACGAGGCGGAGCGAACGAGGCGAGCGGGGGGTGAACGAGGCGAGCGGGGGGTGAACGAGGCGGGTGAACGAGGCGAGCGGCGAACGAGGCGAGCGGCGAACGAGGCGAGCGGCAAACGGCGGGCGGGGCATCAGCGAGGATCCGAGGCCACGGGGAAGACCCAGGGAAGGTTCCTTCGGCCGCCTAGCAGCTGATCTGCTCGGTAGCTCAAGGAGCCGAAGATGGGGTTTCCCCTTTGCGTGGGCGGCTGGGAAACTCCAATCTTCGGCTCCTCGCTGCTGCTGCGCTACCGAGCAGATCAGCTGCTAGGCGGCCGAAGGAACCTTCCCAGGGTCTTCCCCACCTCCCACACGCAAACCCCACCATCTGCACAGTGCGGCCATGAAAAAAAATGGCGCGCATGCGCAGATGATGTTTTTACTTCCGCGCCGCTACTTCGCGAAAAATCGATTATCGCGAGGGGTCCTGGAACGGAACCCTCGCGATAATCGAGGGACCACTGTACTGCAATTTATTTTTTAAAAATACCTTTTTCTTGCTTAATTACAAAAAATATATAATGCAGCAAAGTCAGAAATGTTAACATAGATATATTGAATTGTTCTATTAATATATATATATATAATTTTAAAAATTCAGCAAAAATCTGTGATACATACAGAACACTGTTAGTTGGCTATGAATAAATTAACTGCCTTGAAATGGCCCTGAGTTGGGCCTAGAGGCAAAAAGGAGCTGTGACGTTTATTTATTTATTTATTTTATTATTTAGATTTGTATGCCGCCCCTCTCCGAAGACTCGGGGCGGCTCACAACAGAATAGAACAAATCATAAATAATCAGAAAACTTTAAAATTTATACAAGCTTTAAAAGAACCCCATAAACTAACAGACGCACACACAAACATACCATGCATAAATTAAACATGCCCGGGGGAGGTGTTTCAGTTCCCCCATGCCTGACAGCAGAGGTGGGTTTTAAGGAGTTTACGGAAGGCAGGGAGAGTAGGGGCAGTTCTAATCTCTGGGGGGAGTTGGTTCCAGAGTGTCGGTGCCGCCACAGAGAAGGCTCTTCCCCTGGGGCCCGCCAACCGACATTGTTTAGTTGACGGGACCCGGAGAAGGCCCACTCTGTGGGACCTAATTGGTCGCTGGGATTCGTGCGGCAGTAGGCGGTCTCGGAGATATTCTGGTCCCTTCAATATACCAGGGTGATCCAACAGAAAAAACATATAGCCCCTCCATGGTACAAAGCTGAAGGGATCAGATCTTGTGGCCTAGAGCAGTGTTTTCCAACCTTGGCAACTTGAAGTCCAAATATCTTTAAGTTGCCAAGGTTGGGAAACACTGGCCTAGAGGTTAATTCAGAAGCCCCAGGATCAAATCCCAGTAAGGGTATGGCTAGCTGATGAAGCCAGAACAAGGCCGAAATAGCGCTATCCTAGTCTCCTTTAATTTTAAAAATTCAGCAAAAACCTGTGATACATACATACATACATACATACATACATACATACATACATACATACATAACTGAGTCTGCGGAGAGGGGCGGCATACAAATCCAATAAATAAAAATAAATAAATAAAAATAAAATAACATGGTTTTTGCTGAATTTATATATATATATATATATATATATATATATATATACACACACACACACACACACACACACACCCTTTTCAAATACATCCACTTTATCAACTTCTTTTATCAAATATAATTATTTTTATATTTTACATATAGCAATATCACTAGAAATAGCCCTTAGACTTATATACTTCTTTACAGTGCTTTACAGCCCTCTCTAAGCAGTTTACAGAGTCAGCATATTGCCCCCAACAATCTGGCTCCTCATTTTACTGATCTTGGAAGGATGGAAAGCTAAGTCAACCTTGATCCTGATGAGATTTGAACTACCAAATTTTACACAGCCAGCAGTCAGCAAAAGTAGCTTGCAGTACTGCACTCTAACCGCTGCACCATCAAGGTGAACCATTATGGATAAAATATAAATATGTAAAAACCTTGATCGTTAATCTCATCAAGTAGTGTCTCATAAATTGATATCTTATTATGTTTTCTTTATCTTCTTTCTGGAACAGGTTGAATAATTTCTCTTTGTCTCTTCTTGGAAATAGTTTTCTTGATTCACCCATTTCTTTTGTAAACCCAAAGTAAGAAAGCTTTCAAAAATACTCATCTGATTTATTGTTTCTATGTCTCCTTTAATTTTTAAGACAGAGATAGGTTTCATTTGTAAATACATTTTGACATTATTTTCCATCTAACTCTTATATTATTGCATTTTAACCCATTTTCAGAGATTCACATCTTTGCCAATATCACTTTTGTAATCTAGCATTTTTTAAAAAGCTCTAAATCCACACACAAATCCATTTCAATCTATTTTGCACAATAAAATCTATTTGTTGTTCTTCTATATCCTCTAATTTAATATCATAATAATGGCAAAAAAAATGTTAAAAATACTATAGTCTTCTAGATTAGGACATCATATTATAGAATCTTATTGCTTACAACAAATATACTTTTTAATATAAACATGTGTAACCAGCTCTAAACATTTGAATACAATAAAAGACATCTAGTGCAGAGAAAATCTCTACAGTTACTAATTTTCATAATAATTCCCAGAAAATTTGAACTTTAATGTCAGTTGTAATTAAACGAGTTGAGGCATGTTTTAAATTATTACTTTGATCCCACTGTCATAACACAAATATAAAGGTGGTGGGGTGTTTTTGTCATATCTTAATTTGATATGCCTGTTTGCAAGAACATCATGAAGTAATTGCAAGCTTGGGTAACAGATTGAACACCAAAACTTGGAAAACATCTTCACCAAGAGGTTTTCTGTTCACTAGTATGTGACAAAGCCATATGAATCTGATCTACAGTTGTCTTCATTGAGGCTGATTTTGAAATGCAAATATAGGGAATATCATGACTCAACCATTGCTCATCCTTCAGTTGATCAATGGGGAATATCATGCACTCAATGTCATCCACTCGGTGCCCTGCCTCGCTTGCTGTCACAGGAAATTGACAATAAAAATCCCATATTCCTCATTTCACAAAATATAAAATGCTAAGTGCCACCATCCTAATAAATGGGCAATTGTTTTTTTTAAAGAAACCTATATTTTTTTTGCAAAATATTCACTGGTTTGCGAAGGAAAGAAAGAGAGAGAGAGAGAGAGGGAGGGAGAGAGAGAGAGAGAGAGTCCAAGAGGTTTCGATGTTGAGAAGAAAGCAAATGTAAACACAGAGATACAAATCTAAAATTCTTCTACATTCTACGTTACATTGTTCCTATCTTGAAGCATCCATTTGGGTGCCAATTGAATGTAAAATTAATATTCTTTTCAAATAACAACTGAGACTCTATGCTACTGAGAATAATAACACTCGGGAACATCAGAAAAAAAGATATGAAAACAGATCAACTGTATGCTAAACAAAATAAAGAGGCTTCTAATTATTCTGTTTTTTCACATGGGTATCACATTGGCACATATTCTACTGATATTTCATAAGTGGCTATTAAATTGTATTTATGTACCACCTATGGTGCCAAATAATGTGACTAAAGAATGGAACTTCAATACTGCAAATGAGAAAAATTTCTAGCCTGTAGATTGAGTTCTAATGCTTCCAATCTTGAAAATCCAGAGAGATTGCTGATGATGAATGTTAGTGTTTTATTATTTATTTTATTGCTTTTAAAACAACCACAAAAGAAAAGAAAAAGGGAACGAAACACTAAAATAATTACAATGCAAATACATACGTTCTCAAAATAACCCAACACATAAAAAATGCTGTAACAAAACAAAATGAAATGAAAAAAGAAGAAAAATATACCAAGTTTTCACTATAACTCTAAGCAGTTACAAATCTATATATACTTATCTAATGCACTATGCCATGTGTGTGTGTGTACGTGTGTGTGTGTGTGTGTTCGTAGATTTTCATGGGTGCAGGTATGAAGGTCTTGGCATATTCGGCCTACCAGACATCTGGAAACCAGCCCTCATTAACAAACGTATCCTTGCCATGCAAACTGAAACCAGACCCAGAACAACACAGGACACCACCACCAATCAACCCTACCAGACCAAAATCCACACCCATCCTACAGACCAAATAGAATCACCACCCAGAAGCCAAACCACAACAGCACCCCCAACTGTTGCACACCCCTCTGACATGCACACAAAGCAAACTGACAAACACCATAAACACATGACACAGCCAAATCAAAACCCAGGATGTTACACACCAGACACACATTACAAAACAGCTGAGTAGTCTGCAAGCTCCAACTACTCGTGATATCACCCCCAATCCACAAACATCAACTAATCAGCATACATCAATTACATCAATGACCCCAGGTATTACCCCACTAACTCACCAGGAAGTTTCAACACAGCTTGCAGCTGCTGAGCCAGCAATCCACACCCACCCACCAGTATTTATAGAGGGAAGGCAGCTCAGGCCACGCTGTGTTCGCCCTAGCACAAGGCCAAAAGCACCAGACGAAGATGATGAGTGGGACCTTGTCAAAACTTCACCAGGAATCTCTGAAATGTACACGGGAAGAAATCCAAATATGACAAGACCTTCATATTATTAACCTACCATATTTTGTACAGATTAGTTTCATATTTCACTATACTTGTCCATACAAAATCAATACCTATAAGCAAAAGTCTTCAATGCATTGAGTGAAAAGGGTCGTTACAAAGATACATACATGTATCTTTCCAGTGCTGCAAGATCAGTCTTTTGTCTATAGCAAGGGCACAGAAAATAGTTGGAGCTTGCTACTCAGGATATCACCCCCAATCCACAAACATTAACTAATCAGCATACCTCAGTTACATCAACGACCCTAGGTGTTACCCCACTGACTCACCAGGAAGTTTCAACACAACAGGCAACTACTGAGCCATCAAACCACACCCACCCACCAGTATTTACAGAGGGAAGGCAGATCAGGTCTCGCTGTGTTCGCCCTAGAACAAGGACAGAAGCACCAGCCTGAAGATGACGAGTGGGAACTCGTCGAAACATCGCCAGAAAGCTCTAAATCCTACATGGGAAGAAACCCGAATATACCAAGACTATCATATATATATATATCATGTGCCAGTAATAAAAGTCGATGGGAACGCATAGTTGAAAAAATATTTTTTCAACTATGCGTTCCCATCGACTTTCATTACTGGCACATGATACATTTTATAGACATTCCAATGAATCATTTTGATGGCTGTGTCGTGTTGTTATTCATGATCAATTTGTACAATCTTCTTTCACAAGCTGAATATATAATCTAATGTTTCTGCCTCTTTGCACAAACTTTGAATCATTTGACAAGTTTTCAATTCGGATCTTGATTGCATTAGTTTAAATACTGCAGCTTGCTCTTAAACAGATAAAATCAAGTCTTCACAGTTTCTTCTTTTTTCTTTATTAATGTTCCAATTGTAAACCATTACCAGGTTTTATCTATTTTTTCCTTAGAAGTTTCCCCCCCCCTCGAATTTGACCATGCAATGCTTTTCCTGGCCATCATTCTATTCTTGCTTTTATTAATTTATTTCAGTATTCACATTTCAATATTCATTCATATTTCCTGCACATTCAGTAAATTTCATTTTTAGCTTGCCTCAAGTTTTGTACTTGCTTGTCTTTTGTGTACTCAACCAATGCAGGCTTTTTAATCTTGGTTTGCTTGTCTTGAAGTAAACCTCTATCTGTAGTTCTGCTAGATAGTTTTAATATGGAAACCTAAAAGCTATAACTCTGGTGAAACTCTTACAATTAAATGTATATTTAGAATTTAAGAATGAGGCATCATTCTGGCTTTCAATAACAAAGATAAAATGACCCATTAGTTCTTTTAAGAAAAACAATTTCAAGAATTCTTAAGAAAAAATGATATTGTTAGTCAACATTCTAGAAATCTAACATTCTGCCATAGATATCTCACAGAAAAAAAGTGAATAAAGAATAAAGATATTAAGTGAGGGGAGGGAGCAATACAGTTTAGAATTAAGAGGAATGAGAGACAATAAATATTCTGGAAGTTAAGCTATAGTGGTTAATTTAGGAATAAAATTAAAAATCAACTGGTGGTAGACCCAGGAGACAAAATGAGGTTTGGAAGAGCCAGCATCAGATGAGTAACATATACCTAGAGTAAAGAGTTATATATGGAGAAAAGATATAAATATAATGATAGGAGAGGCACCGTGAATCTAAAAATGTATGTCATATGTCATCAGTCTGTTAAAAATGAGATGAACTAGGACAGTGTGCCACAGGTGGCACACGGAGCCATATCTACTGGCACACAAGCGGTGGCCCTAGCTCAGCTCCAACGTGCATGTGTGTACTAGTCAGCTAATTTTCGGCTCACACAGAGGCTCTGGGAGGGCGTTTTTGGCTTTCAGAGAGCCTGTGGAGGGGAGGGTGTTTTTACTCTACCCCGGCTCCAGGGAAGCCTTTGGAGCCTGGGAAGGGCAAAACACGAGCCTATTGGGCCCACCAGAAGTTGGGAAACAGGCCATTTCCAGCCTCCAGAGGGTTTCTGGGGGCGGGGGAAGCTGTTTTCGCCCTTCCCAGACATTGAATTATGGGGTGGGCGATAGCGCACACACATACTCTTTCAGCACCCGAGGAAAAAAAGATTTGCCATCACTGATCTAGGTTAAAAACCACTCAGGGAGAAGTAAAGAGGGAGAAAGAGGAAGTAGAAAAGGGAAGAAAGGGAAGGAGTGGAAAGAAGGGGAGAGAGAAGGAGTAAGATGGTAGAAGGAGGAGATGGAGATAGAAGGAGGGGAGTGTAACGGAATGAAGGAGAACAGACTGATGAACAGGATAAAAACAGGTGCGAAACAGGATATTGCTTTTTGATTGATTGAATAAAAATATATAAATGTGTATGCTATTGACATTTTAAGGTATATGTGTTGACATAAAAATGAAAATTGTGGAGAGAAAAAATAATAAAAATTACAAAAAAGACATCTCACAGAGATCTACAATATCAATAGATCATGATGATCAGCTATCTTCTAAGCATTCTATCTTGTACTGCTACAAGATAATATTTCTAGCTCAGGATTGAACTGTGGGGGTCGATGGTGCCTGGCTGTTTTCTTGCGGACATTTAATAACTAAACAAGGTAACATCATCTATGTTAGTAGGAAGTGGGGTTTGTTCTCATTTTATATACTAGTGAGTTGCCCTCTCAGTGTTGGTGGGAGTGATTCTTGACACCTTTACTGGTATTCACCCAGATTGTCAGATTTTAGCACCAAGATTAATATTAGACCAACTGTCAAGAAGCAAATAATATCGCAGTCACGAAACTACCAAACAAGCTAACAGTAAATAACAGTCCTCCCAAAGAACCATCAAGATCACTCCCATCAACACTGAAAGAGTAAGCCACTGGTATGTAAAATGAAAACAAAACCAACTCCCTACTAGCATTGATGATGCTACCTAGTTTAGTAATTAAACATCTACAAGAAAACAACCAAGCTCAGAAAACACCAAGGTCCTCACACTCCTATCTTGATTTGCACATTTATTTCTTCAATCATGACAATTTCTCTTTATCATTACTTGTGTAGGTGAGAAATTAAACAGTTGGATCTACTCCGGGGTTTATTTTTACCTGGTTATAATTATTCACTTATTGCTTGCGGAGGCGATTGTTAACTCAAAATATATTTAAGTTGAAGTTTTTCTTTCATTAAACAAGAGCATGTTCTCTGTGTGAATTACATTACCCTAGGAATTATAGCACCCTAGCTCATTTCTGTTTTCTTTTAATTAATTCATGATAAGTGCTCACCCTGTCTCTGTACGTTCTGTAACCGACATTGATTGAAAACTCTTGTTTAGTATCTCCATTTTAAAAGTATTTACATGCTGATTTTTAGGATGCAATTTCTACAAGCAAACAGTATCTCAGAATGAAAAACTGCAATGTGGACTCAGTTGTTTTTGTAAGTGGGTTTGACCCAGGGGTGAGCAGAAAGTGGAACCGTGTGGAACGCTGTTCCACTGGCAGAAATGGAACTGCACATGTGCAGCAGCCAAATCTCGCCACCCAAGGCAGCAGCAACAGCACCCGCTGCTAGGTGGGCCCAGAGAACATGATGCTCATCTGGTGGACATGGGGTGCCTCTGCTGCTGCTGCCAATTGGGCCGGCCAGCAGCCGCAGGGCTGGGTCCTGCGAGGGATGGAGGCAGAAGAGGTTAGTCCTGGCCAGGAGCTGCCAGTGGGAAGAATTCCTCCAAAAAGGAGAGCAGCTCATTGGGGGGACTCTGGCAAGCAGGTGACAGGTTGATGGGGGAGCGTCATTTCCCCAATGAGCTGCTCTCCTTCCTGGAAGATTTCTTCCCACTGGCGGCTCCTGGCCGGGACTGACTGCCGCTGCCATAGACCGAAGCAGTCCCGGCCGGGAGCCACCAGCAGAAAGAAATCCTCCCGGAAAGAGAGCAGCTTGTCGGCGAGACTCTGGCAAGCGGGCGACAGGGAGCATCATCTCCCCAACGAGCTTCTCTCCTTCCTGGAGGATTTCTTCCTACTGGTGACTGTCAGGCGGGACTGCTTTTGGACACAACTCTGCGCATGCATAGGGAGCTGAAGGGTTGGTGTGCATGCACACACCACCACCACTCATTCCAGTAGGGCCGTGAATAGTTTGACCCTCTCCTCTCAGCTCTCAAAAAGCCACCAAAATAAGCTGGTACTCTTACTTGGTATTGTTCTTGTCATGTTGCTGGTCTACTAAATATGCTACTCGTAATTTTTCCATTTAACGATGAGTGTCCTAAGCAGCAGTAGTAAATTGAATCCCATACTGGTGTGAAATCTTCTTGGGGCTGCTGAAAGATATATTTTTTTAAAAGACAACAAGGTTCACATTCTAGACCAGTGATGGCGAACTTATGGCAAGGGTGCCACAGGTGGCATGCCAAGTGATATCTGCTGGCACATGAGCCGTTGCCCTAGCTCAACTCCAACATGCATGTGTGTGCCAGCCAGCTGATTTTTGGCTTCCAGAGAGTCTCTGGGGAGATGGAAGAGGGCATTTTTTCCCTGTCCCAGCTCCAGGGAAGCCTTTGAAGTCTGGGGAAGGTGAAACACGAGCCTACTGGGCCCACCAGAAGTTGAGAAATAGGCTGTTTCTGGCCTCTGGAGGGTGAGGGAAACTGTTTTCACCCTCCTCAGGCATGGAATTATAGGTGTAGGCACTCACGCATGTGCAATAGCGCACGCTCACGCTCTTTCGGTACCCAAGGAAAAAAAGGCTCAGCATCACTGTTCTAGACAGAGAGTACCACTGTTTTGAAGTAGGAATCAAAGAGACCGTGTGTGTTAAAATTGAACAGCCTTCCCTCAGCAGAGGAGAAATACAGCACCACCTAACTCCTATTTATAACACAGTCCCTTCAGCAGCTCCAAGGAGATTCTATGCCCATTTGTGTTTTGATTGAGGTGACTCTGAAGATACAGTTAAACCCCCAAGGGGCCTCAGCAACTCTCAGAGAGCCAACAACTGACCTCATGAATGCTAACAACAGGTTAGGGACATAAATCCTTTCATTCTCCACCAGTTAGTTAGAACTGAAGAAGCTTCAGTTGGAAAGCAAAACCTTGTCAACAGCAAAAAAACAAGAAAGCAAATTTGCCTTTTGAAAAAAATAATAATAAAGCACTTTTGGGAATGATTTGCATTTCCTAAAAACATTTTTAAAATAATGCCCAGCTATGGTATATTGAGGACGTATGGATGGATGTTTCCTGAAAATTATTCAATATCTTGCCCTCCACAGAACATAAGAAATGCACTTTCTTTATGTTTTTGCTACACGGTAATAGTGCATTAAGACTTCGACGATAAAACAATGTGGAAATAAGTAAGGGTTTTAGTACTTTTAAACATATTTTGATAATCAAGACTGTTCTAAATTAGAAAGGCTTTGTTCTGAAGCAAGGAACAGATTTTAAAAATAAAGGTGTTCTAAAAATAGTCTCTTCACTCCTCTGCAGCCATTATCCAAGGCTTAGACTGCACGCTATACCATCTGCTGCCTTGTGGCCAACAATTTCATATATAATGTGCTGGCTACTACTGACACCTGCTCCTCTCCCAGAGTCCTTTCCCTATCTGTGCTATAATTGGATTGCACTGAAGAATGAAATTGTGACTTAGAAAAGTGTGCCGAGTACCATCTCAAGCATCTATCATAAGGTGTATATTTATGATGATGGCTGCAGCGTATGGTGGCAACTCTCCAGATCTTCATTCTAAAATCAGGATTTATGCAGCATGGATTTCTGGGCAGGATCATACTGTCCAAGCTATTAACTGCCTTAACCTTAACTAGAATATCCAAGAGAAGCAGATCGAGTCACCAGCTGTCTATATCTGTTGAAGCATTTAACGCCAAGTATCTTGAGCAGCAAGATTATCTGCACTTCCAAGAACAGTTAGATTAGATTAGATTTATTGGATTTATATGCTGCCCCTCTCCGCAGACTCAGGGCAGCTCACAACAATGGTGAAGAACAATACATAGTAACAAATCTAATATTTAAAAATCTAAGTTACAGTTTTAGATTAAAAAGTCCAAAAAAAGAAACCCCAATATATAAAAAAACAACACACAATCGAATCATACACAAAAACTACATGGGCAAGGGGGAGATGTTTCAATTCCCCCATGCCTGATGGCAGAGGTGGGTTTTAAGAAGTTTACGAAAGGCAAGGAGGGTGGGGGCAATCCTGATCTCTGGGAGGAGCTGGTTCCAGAGGGTCGGAGCCACCACAGAGAAGGCCCTTCCCCTGGGTCCCGCCAGACGACATTGTTTAGTCAAAGGGACCTGAAGAAGGCCCACTCTGTGGGATCTAACTGGTCGCTGGGATTCGTGCGGCAGAAGGCGGTCTCGCAGATATCCTGGTCCGATGCCATAAAGGGCTTTATAGGTCATAACCAACACTTTGAATTGTGACCGGAAACTGATCGGCAGCCAATGCAGACTGCGGAGTGTTGGAGTGACATGGGCATATTTAGGGAAGCCCATGATTGCTCTCGCAGCTGCAGTTGCTGGAAGTCTTGTTTGTTTGTTTGTATCTCACCTTTATTATTTTTACAAATAATCCAAAAGAACTAACATAATCAAAACACCTTCCTCCTCCTAAAGGCGCTTTTCTAAAGGTAACTAGATTTGGGGTTTTTTTGAAGATGTTTCATTTCGTTTCTCATCTAAGGCGCTTCTTCAATTCTGACTGAATGGTGAGGATGAAAGGTCTTGTATTCCTTGTAGTCATCTGGTCATTAGCACTCCAAGTGGCTTCAACAACTCTCAGAAAGAATGCTAATGACCAGATGACTGCAAGGAATTTAAACCCTTCCATCCCTCACCATTCAGTCAGAATTGAAAAAGCTTCTGAAAGAGAGTGACGGGTTTAAAGTCACCCAGTTGGCTTTCATGATTAAATGGCGATTTTCTCATAGTCTCCTGCTTTCTAGTCTGGTGTGTTAACCAATACCTCAACTGAAACTACCCATGTCTATTTGTACAATCTTTTTGACGGAAATTGCTCTTTTGTTTGCAAGAGAGACACTTGTTTCTCTAAAATGTTATTGGAAATACAAAACCAGTTTACTCAGTTAATTCAGAAAATTACTGATATGCCGCTTTCTGAGGTTTGGGGAACTTTTTTTTTTACCCCGCTGATGGTTACAGGAAATAAAGCATTTTGCATCATTATGTCACAAAATAGCTAAGTCTATTTTCAGCTGTTTTAGATTTTGGCTTTCAAATGATAAAATGGTTTCAAAACCTTCTGCCGAATCTATTAGCCCTTATCACTCCAAAATATATAAAAGAAGCAATTTTCCAACTCTATGGGCTGCAAAAGAAATCCTTAGAGAGTGCATGGCTCATGTATCATAAACCCTGATTTAGTTGCTGATGACATAGTGTATTGTGAGAACAAAGTCTGTGGATGCATAATGGATTGCAAACAAAAGCTGGAATTCTATTATAATCTTAATTCATATCATAATTATAAGAGGAAAGTGTTCCATTAAATAGTTCTAAGCATTCTATTTAGTGCTACGTCTAAATTATTATTTATTACGAATTGGTTGGCAACGGAAGTCCAGAAGTGGGGGCATCCTGGCGGCGGCAGCTTGGGTTCGTAAGGTGAAAATAGTTCAGAAGAATAAGCCAAAAAAATCTTAACCCTGGTGTTCTGTCAAATGTTACTATACACTTGTACTGTTCCCTGGTCTATTTCATTTTAGGTACTTATATTTGGTCTTTTTGAAAACTTTTTTCACTTGGAAACTAGTTTGAACATTTCTGCATACAATGAAATGAAAATTGAAATGAAAAAAATAATGCTGATATTTTTATTTTGCTCATAAAAGCTTGCCCCCCGTTTTTGTGATTCTTTTTTAATTTATAGATAGTTTTGCCTGCAAACAACGTACAATTTTATGAAATTTGGCGTGGGATTACTAGTTTGAACATTTCTGAACATAATAATATGAAAATTGAACTGAAAAAAATGAGGCTTATTTGTTTATTTTGCTAATAAAAGGGCCGCACCCCTCCATTTTTTCAAGCATGTCACTTTATAAATTTTTCTAGGCCCCTAATTCCAAATATATTCAATAACTTTGGCATTGAATTACCAGTTTGAACATTTCTGAACATAATGAAAGGAAAATTGAACTGAAAACATTGATGCTTATTTGTTTATTTTGCACATGTGTTCAATTATTTCAATTGATATACAAATTATGCTGTTAATTTCAAAATTACATACTTGTTTTTAGTAAAATGGATTTCTTTCATAAAATTAGTTGTCTGGCTTGTACTTGCTTTTCAAAAGGATATTTTCTACTACGGCTCGACTTCCTGGCTCCAATCCTTCCCCGCAGGGAGGCGGAACCAATGAAGATGTTCCGCCCCAGACGCCTGATGGACCCAGAGGGCTTTCAGACGGCGCTTGGGGTTATTTCAGAGGCACTCGTCCACAGTTCGGCGGAGTCTCTCGCGGAGGCCTGGAACAGGGCTGCGGCGGAGGCTCTTGACCGGATTGCGCCTTTGCAACCTCTCCGTGGCGTTAGACCCCGTAGAGCCCCATGGTTCAAGGAGGAGCTCTGGGAGTTGAAACGCCAAAAGAGACTTCTAGAGAAGTGATGGAGGAAGAGTAGGTCTGAATCTGATCGAACACTTGTAATAGCTTTTATTAAGACTTACAAAGTGGCGCTCAAGGGGGCAAGATGCGCGTACCATGCCGCCTTGATTGCATCAGCGGAATCCCGCCCGGCCACTC
The DNA here is from genome assembly GCF_031021105.1 of Erythrolamprus reginae. NCBI lineage: Eukaryota > Metazoa > Chordata > Lepidosauria > Squamata > Dipsadidae > Erythrolamprus > Erythrolamprus reginae. Next base: position 97,717,148 of record NC_091950.1, on the reverse strand, counting down.
TGTTTACGGTGACCCGCTCCCTTCTCAACCAGGGGGGAGTTGGGGAGCCCTTGCAGAGTAGTGCTGAGGATTTCAACACGTTTTTCGCTGATAAAGTCGCTCAGATCCGGGCTGACCTCGACTCCAATTGTAAAACAGAGTCGACTGACAACGAGTCAGTCGAGGTGACTGGGGCACATACTTGTCCACCTGTCTGCGAAGAGTTTGATCTGGTGACACCTGATGAAGTGGACAAGGCCATTGGAGCTGTGAGTTCCGCCACCTGTTTACTGGATCCGTGTCCCTCCTGGTTGGTTTCGGCCAGCAGGAAGGTGACACGGAGCTGGGCCCAGGAGATTACCAACGCTTCCTTGGGGAGGGGAGTTTTTCCAACACTCTATAAAGAAGCGCTCATGCGCCCCCTCCTCAAGAAGCCCTCCCTGGACCCAGCCGTACTTAATAACTATCGTCCAGTCTCCAACCTTCCCTTTATGGGGAAGGTTGTTGAGAAGGTGGTGGCACTCCAGCTCCAGCGGTCCTTGGAAGAAGCCAATTATCTATGTCCCCAGCAGTCGGGCTTCAGGCCCGGTTACAGCACGGAAACCGCTTTGGTCGCGTTGATGGATGATCTCTGGCGGGCCCGGGACAGGGGTTTATCCTCTGTCCTGGTGCTTCTTGACCTCTCAGCAGCTTTCGATACCATCGACCATGGTATCCTTCTGCACCGGCTGGAGGGGTTGGGAGTGGGAGGCACTGTTCTTCAGTGGTTCTCCTCCTACCTCTCTGGCCGGTTGCAGTCGGTGTTAGTGGGGGGTCAGAGGTCGGCTCTGAGGTCTCTCCCTTGTGGGGTGCCTCAGGGGTCGGTCCTCTCCCCCCTGCTATTCAACATCTACATGAAACCGCTGGGTGAGATCATCCAAGGACATGGGGTGAGGTATCATCAATACGCCGATGATACCCAGCTTTACATCTCCACCCCATGCCCAGTCAATGAAGCGGTGGAAGTGATGTGCCGGTGCCTGGAGGCTGTTGGGGCCTGGATGGGTGTCAACAGACTCAAGCTCAACCCGGATAAGATGGAGTGGCTGTGGGTTATGCCTCCCAAGGACAATCCTATCTGTCCGTCCATCACCCTGGGGGGAAATCATTGCCCCCCTCAGAGAGGGTCCGCAACTTGGGCGTCCTCCTCGATCCACAGCTCACATTAGAAAACCATCTCTCAGCTGTGGCGAGGGGGGCGTTTGCCCAGGTTCGCCTGGTGCACCAGTTGCGGCCCTATCTGGACCGGGACTCATTGCTCACAGTCACTCATGCCCTCATCACCTCGAGGTTCGACTACTGTAATGCTCTCTACATGGGGCTACCTCTGAAAAGTGTTCGGAAACTTCAGATCGTGCAGAATGCAGCTGTGAGAGCAGTCATGGGCTTACCTAGGTATGCCCATGTTTCACCATCACTCCGCAGTCTGCATTGGCTGCCGATCAATTTCCGGTCACAATTCAAAGTGTTGGTTATGACCTTTAAAGCCCTTCATGGCATTGGACCAGAATACCTCCGAGACCGCCTCCTGCCGCACGAATCCCAGCGACCGATTAGGTCCCACAGAGTGGGCCTTCTTCGGGTCCCGTCAACTAAACAGTGTTGGTTGGCAGGCCCCAGGGGAAGAGCCTTCTCTGTGGCAGCACCGGCTCTCTGGAACCAACTCCCCCTGGAGATTAGAACTGCCCCTACTCTTCCTGCCTTCCGTAAACTCCTTAAAATCCACCTTTGCCGTCAGGCATGGGGGAATTAAGACATCTCCCCCTGGGCATGTTTAAATTGTGTATGGTACGCTTGTGAGTGTGTCTGTTAGTATATGGGGTTTTCTTTTAAATCTTAAATGTTTTAAACTTGCTCGGATTATTTATGATTTGTTTTCTCTGCTGTGAGCTGCTCCGAGTCCTCGGAGAGGGGCGGCATACAAATCTAAATAATAAATAAAATATTCCCAATATTTCTAGCCAAATCTATATAAGAAGTGAAAATAATGGCACACAGAAAGGCCAAGGGGTGGCCCTTTTGTAAGCAAAATAAACAAATCAGCATCATTTGTTTCAGTTCATTTATATTTTTCTTATGATCAGGAATGTTTAATTTAGTATATCAAAACTTTTTGGGGAAAATTGTTTGGAGATTTGGAGCCTAAAAAAATATAAACTGACAAAAAATGCTCAAAATCATGAGGGGGGGCTTCCAGAGCAAAATGAAAATATAAGCATTAATATCATCAATTAAACTTTCATATCATTATGTTCAGAAATGTTCAAACTAGTTTCCCAGTGAAAAAAGCTTTCAAAAAGACCAAATTTAAGTACCTAAAAAAATATTTTTGGTCCGGGTCATATACGACCCAAAACAGACCCAGTGTGAGTTTTTTGCCCAGAAAAAAGTTAGCCCCCACCCCCAAAATATTTTTATGATGATCAGCAATATTGATGTAACAGTACTTGATGTAATGCAGGGTTGCCAAAATGATCATTATAAATCCCAAGGGTTAACAGAATAAAATACAAGTGGTTGATATTATTTATAACACTATTAGTTAAAGTAATATGTGCAGGTAGTCTTGACTTATGAACCACAATTGAACCCAAAATTTATGTTGATAAGTGAGTTTTGCCTCACTTTCTTGCCACAGTTGTTAAATGAACCACTGCAATTGTTACATTAGTAACATACTATAGTTGTTAAGTGAATCTAGCTTCCCCATTGACTTTGCTTGTCAGAAGGTCATAAAAAGTTATCACATGATCCCAGGACACTGCAACTGTCATAAATGTGAGTCAATTGCCAAGCATCTGAACTTTGATCACATAGCCATGTGGATGCTGAAACAGTCATGAGTCACCATTATAATTTTGAATGGTTACTAAATAAACTGTTGTAAGTCAAGAACGACCTGTGTTAAATTATTTTCATTTAAATAAATGTTTGGGGTTTGATGAACCATCTGAAACTTTATGAAGGAGTTGATGAGTGGAAAGGGTTAAGGATCCCTATATACACTATGTGAAGACCAACCATCTCAAACTGACATTTCTGTTTATTTTAATATATGCATATGAACCTGTATGGATATGTAGAATCCCATCTAATACATTTCCTACTGGATGGTTTCTCTGTTTTGTTGATACCCAAGAGATAGACCTTCATGGTGTTATATTTTTCCATTAGTGTTGAGACCTTTAATAAATGCAACTCTGATATGTTTAATCACCTGCAGATTTTCAACCTTTAATACGGAACGTTGCTTTGTTTAATAAATACAGATTTAATTAATGTAATCCTTCAACTGTCACTTTCAATTCCACACACTGGGAGGAAAAAAAATCTATTGAATTTATTAAGGTTGTTTTCTTTGGTGGTGGTGAGGGATCTTGAGGATTTAAGTTAATGTTATTTAAATGAACCTTTGCTCTAGCCAGGGCCTCTATACATATTGATTGCAGTCCTATAGGTTGATAGGATATGCAGTTTTACACCTCTCTTACTGAAAAGGGGCTGGTTTTAATTGATATTGCTACAATTTTTATTTGTTCTTTCTTCAAATTAAATTAAATTAAATTCTCCCTCTCTAACATTTGTTATTTTGTTCAGCTCAGGACCTCTGTAATTCTCTCCTTTGAATCATTACAGTAATTTATGTGGAAAATAGCTCTTCAGAGAAATGTTTAAAAATCATAATTAATTTCTAATAAAGCCCTGTAATTTCTAATCAACCTGTAGGACATGCTGCACTTCCTTCCATTCATCGCCCATTTATGGGATTTTTCAACAATGAATATAAGCCACTTAGGAAGGATGCAGTTATTGTCTAATTGTTTAGTTTCCCCATCATTTTATTTTCCCATTTATAAGTGGCTTAAGTGTTATTTATCAAATGTATATGTTTAAGGCTGATCACAAAACACCTATTTTGAAGAAGAATTAGCTGCCTGGGCTGCTCTGTACTGTACAAATGAGCTTTGGTAGGGCTTAAAGACATTCATTTATTTTGACTAGTAGCATGCCAGATCCCCCCCACCATTTTTAATATAATTTTACTAAGAGTTTTGAAAATAAAATGAAAACAAAAATGAATATAAATAAAATAAAGACAAAAAGACCCCAAAAGACCCCAAAAATGAATATAAAGTAGGATATAATTATGAGTACAAAATTACTTCTCACGCTAAAGTCTCTTTTTTTTAATAATGTTTTTTTTCTTGGGTAAATTTTCATTTTTATTTTTCTCCATACAAACTTTTTCAATACATTTTCAAAATACAATAAAAACAGTATTTAGTAAGTAAGCCAATTATAATTCCCCCCCCAAAAAATTAGTTTCCAATTAATTATTTCCTGTATTTATCTAACTCACCAGACCTTGACCTCTAATTTGTCATTTAGATATCTAATTTTCTTCTAATTGAATTCAACCTTAATTTCCTTTGAACCTTATTAAATTAATAAATAACCTTTTACTAATTCAGGCATGCCCTCATGCCTCCTCCTACTTCTTATGTATTCTCCGAAACTCTTACAAGAAAAAATAAATAAATTTTTACTAATAATCTATTTTTTTCTGATGTTCAAAATAGAATTTAGACTTAAATACCACTTGATTATATTTACAGCCCACTCTGTGATTTACAGAGTCAGCATATTACCCTCAACCATCTAGGTCCCCATTTTATCAATCTTAGAAGGATGGGAGCCTGGTCAAACTTGAGTAGATCAGGATCAAAGCCATATATCAGAAGTTCATTTTCCCCCCCAGTTTAATGCAAAAAGTATTGAGTCTTCCTACTTCTAAGCATATACAAATCTCGCTTCCATCACTTTAGGAGCCTTGGTGGCACAATGGTTAGAGTGGAGTTCTGCAAACTACTTCGTCTGATCACCGGCTGCCAGCAGTTTGGCAGATCAAATCTCAGTAGGCTCAAAATTGACTCAGCCTTCCATCCTTCCAAGGTCGGTAAAATGAGGACCCAGATCATTGGAGCAATATGCTTACTCTCTGTAAACCGCTTAGAGAGGGCTGTAAAGCAGTGTGAAGTGGTATATAAGTCTAAATGCTATTGCTATTACTTCAGTTATTGTGCATATCAAAAATAAAGTTTATGACATTTTTCCAGCAGTTTGTCCTTACAGAACATTGCTTTTTAAGACTTTCTGAATTACTATCTGGCTTTTATATATGTTCACCAAACATCAGAAAATCCCCCTTTTTGTTCTTTTTGTACATTACAGATAATTTATCCAGTGATATATACTAACCAGGCATCATTATCATATTTTTTTCACATTTTTATTTATTTATTTATTCACATTTTTTTTCTTCGCATGCATCACCATTTTGTTTTTAGCATTTTAAAATTATTATTATTTTGCTCTTTTTTTTTTTGCACTGTGAATGTGCATACACACGAAGTGCGTATGTGCCCATAAGGTCCACCCACAAGGTGTTGTGGTTAGCTCTGGCCCTGCTCCTGCCCCAAGGACTGTGGATGTGGGGGAGACATCCACATGCTGCAGGCCTGTTTTGCCCCCAGTGGAATCTGATGATGAAGGCTCCTCTGACCAAGAAGACATGAGTGACAGGGAGGAGGAGAGTGGGGAAGACAGCTCAGAAGGAGATCAATTATCTAGCTCCTCCTTGGATTCAGAACAAGAGTTAATGATACAGCCACGCATGCAGAGAGCGATGCATAGGCAACAACAACTGAGAGATTATTATCAAAGAAAATGAGGCCACCTGTGGTTGGGTGGGGCTCATAGTTCCCTCTAAGCTGAGCAGTGAGCAATCGCTCACTTAAAAATCATCATCAACTCAGAGTTTTCCAAACCTGTCCAGAAGTCGAGAGGGAAGGAGAGAGAGAGGGAAGGAGAGAGAGAGGAAGAGAGAGAAACAGATAGAAAAAAGAGAGGAAGGAAACAAGAAAGAAAAAGAATGGGAGTAAGGAAGAGAGAAAGAAAATCAAAATCTAGTTTGAAACTAGCTCAACTATTTAAGTGGCATTTTGATATTGATAGAGTTGCCCTATTATGAGCTCACTGTTATAGACACACAGTACAGTATTTTATTTTGAAATTCTCTGAGGCAAAACAGGGTGGGTTTTTTATTTATTTATTTGTTTATTTGTTTGTTTGTTTATTTATTTAATATTTCTGTGCCGCCCAGTCCCGAAGGGACTGCCGCTCAGACACTATACTTTTCCGCCCACCCCCCAAAAAAATTAGAGGGAACACTGGTGGGGCTATGGTAATTAATGAGGCTCCTATAAATAGCAGCCTGTGGGTTTGGCCATTGTGGAGGATTATCTGATCCTTGTGTTTCGTGACTGCTTTACTGACTTTGACCTTTTGTGTGCTGATTTTTCCCCGCTTTGAAACTAAACCAGGGCAAAGTGTGTTTCACTTTGTGAAGGAAGAAGGACTGTGAATTGCCTCACAGCTGCAAGCTAAGTATCACAGAACTGATAAGGGACTTGTACAAATTACCAGTTTGTTTGGAGACAAGTGCTCTTTGCTATACCAAAGGAGGGCTTAGTTTAAGTGAATTTTCATTATAAAGAACATTGTTTTGAATTTTCAAACATATGTGTGTCTGAAATTTGTACCTGTGAATTTTTGGGAGGAATCTACCAGAGAGCCTGACAGAACACAGGGCATGTCCACAAAATGCAGAAGGAAGCAAACTGGCAGCAAGGAACCCACCCTGATCACTATTACCATGTAGGTGGAAGACAAGTTTCTTTTGCGTTAAACCGAAAAGAACTATAGGTTTCCTGTGCTGATACCAAAGATGGAAAACTAAATATACAGTGATCTCTCGGTTAGCGCGGGGGTTACGTTCCAAGACCTCCCGCGCTAACCGATTTCCGCGTTATACTGGATGCGGAAGTAAAAACCACCATCTACGCATGTGCGCCATTTTTTTCATGGCCGCACATGCGCAGATGGTGGAGTTTGCGTGTGGGCGGCGGGGAAGACCAAGGGAAGATTCCTTCAGCCGCCCAACAGCTGATCTGCTCCGCAGCGCGGAAGCAGCGAGGAGCCGAAGATGGGGTAAAGGCAAAGGGGAAACCCCATCTTCGGCTCCTCGCTGCTGCCGCGCTGCGGAGCGGATCAGGTGTTGGGCGGCTGAAGGAACCTTCCCTTGGTCTTCCCGCCAGATCACTTGCCGCTTGCCGCTTGCCAGTCCACGCCCCCCTGGATGAGCGGCCCCGCATGGCCCCAGCGCCAGACACCGTTGCCGAACGCCGAAACCGGAAGGGGCGAGGTGGGGGAGAACAGGAGGCTCAGCATTCCGTCAGTCGCAGCGCTGGCTGTCAACTTTTCTTTTTAGCACTGGGGAGGCAAGTCAGCTCCTGCCCAGTTTTAAAAAGAAAAGTTGACAGCCAGCGCTGCGGCTGACGGAATGCTGAGCTTCCCGTTCTCTCTCCGCCCCCTCGCCCCTTCGCCCCCCTTTGTTCCTAGGAGAAGTGCTGGTGAGGAGCAGAAGGTCTGTCTTGCCTCAATCCCCAGCACTTCTCCTAGGAACACAGGGAGGCGAAGGGGCGAGGGGGGGGAGAGAAAACGGGAGGCTCAGCATTCCGTCAGTCGCAGCGCTGGCTGTCAACTTTTCTTTTTAGCACTGGGGAGGCAAGTCAGCTCCTGCCCAGTTTTAAAAAGAAAAGTTGACAGCCAGCGATTGTTCCGCTGCCGCCAGCATGGCCTGGCTGGCAGCGGAAGATGTAATGGAGCCCACGGGGGATTCGCCTTCCTCCCACCCGCAGCCGAGACTGATCGTGGGCTCCTTCGCAACCTCGGAGAGCTTCCAGGGCATGAAAGCTCACGAAAACCAGGAAGCTCTCCGAGGTTGCGAAGGAGCCCACGATCAGTCGGCTGCCGGCGGGAGGAAAGCGAATGCCACGGGGCTGGGCTCGGCTCCCCCCTCGGCTCTCCCCCTTACCAGCCCCGCCGCGGAAGGCTCCATTCTGTTCCCTGCCGGCCCGATTGAGCGGCCGGCGGTCTCCATTCAGGGAACAGACGTCCACCCCCTCCTCGGAGTCCCCGGCACCCAGCGTCCCCACGCCGCCTCCACCTCCCGGTAATGCGCCCGACCTCTGCCTCTCTCTTTCTCTCTCATATACCACGCCGGCAACAGGGAGAGAAAGAGAGAGAGAACTAGCGTGGACTTATTTTTTATTTTTTAATATTTTATTTTTTTAATTAATATTTTTTGAAAAACCGCGTTGCAGCGTTTCGCGCTAATCGAGAACGCGCAAATCGAGGGATCACTGTACTGACATTTAATTCAGATAATGTAGAAGTATGATGTGTAGGAAATCTGCTTATCATTTAGATACTAATTTGAAGACCAAGTTCACATTTTAGATATCGGTTTTAATACATTATCATCAGAGGTTATAACAGTTATTAGAAAAATATTTTATAGGTTTCTAAAGTGATTTTTGTATCATCATACAAAGCTATGGAGTGGTTTTAAATAATACACAATTCAGCTTCGGGGTTGCTTTCAGTTTATATAATACATAAACTTTAAGGGCTTATATTTTTATATTTATTTCTAAAATATGTAAATGTAATATAAATATATTATATTTATATCACATTCAGTGTATGTAATATTAACTTTGTGGGAGAAATATAATATAAATATATTCAGTTTATATAATATTCAGTTTATGTAACGTTAACATTAGGGGTAGTCATTCATTAAATGTTAAAAGGGGAAACCTATTCCCAAAAAGGAGAGCCAAAGAAGCTACATTTATTTATTTATTTATTTATTTACTTACTTACTTACTTACTTACTTACTTACTTACTTACTTACTTACTTACTATTTGTATTTATATGCCATTCATTCCAAAAGGAACTCAGAGTGGCATTTTATTTACAGATGTCAATAAAATGTCAATTCATCTGTATATGTTAAATGTATACCTATGCACTTTTCATATATATCTGTGGCTATTAGGCTGTTTAAGCTGAAACAAAATCCCAGTGATCAAATCCATATCAATCAAAAGGATGGCAAGGATTTGCCATCCCGCTTCTATTGAGACTTTCACATTTCTCAGCCCTAAGCAAGATGGGTCCCTTGCTCACATTTGTACTTGTCATCTGGATTATGAATTTGAAAACCCGAATATTATAGAGTGCTCTTGGATCTCTCTTCCCTCTCTCCATCTACCTGTGTCCCTGCAGGGCATTTTTGTCATCTGGTCTTTATTTAGAGTTTGTTGATATACTTTGTCATCATTAACTCCCTCCCTTGCCTCCTTCTTTACACTGAAAGTGTTGAGGGTTGCTTCCTCCAGGCATGCCCAGATTTCACGCTTCCATTTCAAACCAGTGTGAGAGCTTTAGCTGTTATTTATCTCGAGGGAAGTATTTGACAACCAGATCAGTATGGAAAATGTGTGTCTCTGTAAGCAACATCATCAAATACATCAATCTGATACACTGTCATTCTTGCAAATGTGGTCTTTGGATCATTCTTCTGAACAGGCACTGGCATTATTAGAGTGCTGCTGCTCTGCCGGCGTGTCTCAACTGCCCGTAATTACAGGGTAATTAGTCCAGGAAGACACATACCACACGATAAAAGGAAAACTCAAAAGTTTTTATAAACAGAAAAACAGAAACAGCTCCCTTTTTAAATGTCAAAGGGATTTTCTGGTACACACAAGGCACAGGTTAAATGCAGCCCAATTGCTCACCCAATAACTGGGAAATTGAGTCCAATTCTAAAGTCCAGAGAGTCCACGCTCACAATCCTGAACAGCAAAAACCACGATCTTAATGAAACAATGAATCAGATAAACTGCCATGAAGCTAAAACACCAGGCTGCACTTTTCTCTGTAGCACAAATTACAGCAGCCCCACCCAACCACAGGTGGCCTCATTTTCTCGTGTAATAATCCTTCAGTTGTTGTCCCCTATGCATCACTCTACACATGCATGGATGTGTCATTAATTCTTGTTCATAATCCAGGGATGATACAGATGATTGATCTCCTCCTGGGCTGTCGGCCAAACTCCCCTCTTCCCTGTCACTCACGCTTCCTTGGTCAGAGGAGACTTTGTCGGCAGATTCTATTGGGAGCAAAACAAGCCTGGGGCATGTGGATGTTTCCCCCACATCCACCTCCACATTCCTTGGGGCAGGAGCTGGGCCAGAGCTAACCACAACAGCTGTGTTTTTATTTCAGACCTTTATTCTATTTTAGAGATGAACATAATGATCATTAGTCTAAAAATTATTTTCAATACACTAAATAGCCAAACACTAAAGAGAAAAGCCCAATTTCTTTGCAACTTTTGCCTATATAAAAAGAAATAATAATAATAATAATAATAATAATAATAATAATAATAATAATAATAATAAACAGAACAAAAGACATATAGGAAAACTTTATGTTGCTCATTCCCACCACCCCTTTTGTTTCAAGTTTTTAAGCCACAAATCTTTACTGTGGCTGTAAAAAAGGCCACAATAAAAAAGCCAACCCACAGCACTGTATCAAAGAGGTTATTTTTTCCCCTTCTACCATTTATTTCCAGGTATAGAAACAATTCAATTTACAAGCTATTGTTATGTTATTTGAGGATTATTTGGGTATATAGTGTTCCCTCAATCTTCGCGGGTTCAAACTTTGCGAATAGCCTATACCACGGTTTTTCAAAAAATATTAATTAAAAAATACTTCGCGGGTTTTTTCCTATACCATGGTTTTTTCCATCCGATGACATCATACGTCATCGCCAAACTAATAATTTTTGCAAATAAATAGCAAAAAACATATTATTGTTAATAAATAATTATGTTTATAAATATCAGGATCACTAAGTGCCTTATTCATTGGTGAGTACCAGTAATAATGGTGAGTAAATGGTTGTTAAGGGAATGGGAAATGGTAATTTAGGGTTTTAAAGTGTTAAGGGACGGCTTGTGATACTGTCCATAGCCAAAAATGGTGTATTTACTTCCGCATCTCTACTTTGCGGAAATTCAACTTTCACGGGTGGTCTCGGAACGCATCCCCCGCGGAAATCGAGGGAACACTGTAATGCAGTTTGCAAAAGAAAGCTTCTATCCCTTTTTGTCCAAATTTTAAAATAATTGAAATTGTTGGTTAAACTAAGCACAGTATAAACATTTTCAAGGATAACAGAAGGCCAAGGCAACTTTTTTAGATCAAAGATGATTTTCTACAATTCCAAACAGACATAGCTTTTATTGCAGACCTGTGGTCCGTTTACCAGACAAGATTTTTAGTCATTGATAGTGGTTCTGACAAAGCTACTGAATTTTTAAAATTCTCATAGGAATGTACCTCAAGGAAAATATAAGTATTAGCAAAAAGAGACAGGAACTCATTTGTTCTAGATGATTCAAAACTAAAGAAAATTATTTTGCCCTGGTTATATGAATCTCCTCACATGTTATATTAATCTGCTCATACAAGTCCCAAAGGTGTTTTTTAAAAAGGCAACTGGACTCTGTTTTTTCCTTGAAGAAGTTTCGCTTCTCATCCAAGATGCTTCTTCAATCAAAACTTCAGCCAGAACTGAAGAAACATCTTAGATGAGAAGCAAAAAGTCTTCAAGGGAAAAAAAAGTCCAGTTGCTTTTTGAAAAAAACAACCCTCCCCACTTTTGTGACAACTATAACCTGAATGACTAAGAATCTCCATAGATACCTCATATCAGTCTAAATAAACTCTATCTATAGTGATAAAGCACCTTCTGTCACTATGCTGCATTTGTAGGCATAAATGTACTTTCACTTACATTTGAATTACTGTTATAATGTTCAATAACAGTACTTTTATTTTTGACTGCTTTTCTGTTCAGTGTAGTAGTGAAGTTAAAGACCAATAAAAATAATAGTTCAGTCAAGCAGAACAAACACATGTCAAGAACATGTCAAAAGAAGTCACAAACCACAATAAATATATAATGATCCAATAAAATGAGATTAACATTACAGCAGAAGTGCCAACATTGAGGGACCATTTTGGAATCAACCATTTTGAATACCCCCACATCCCCTCAAAAATTGATCATGTCAAAATGGTTTATCTTTCATGTTTTCTCACAGATTGCAGGGCTAAATGACATGAGAGTTCCCCAGAGTGGAATACTAGATGGAGAAAATAAAGCATGTTTATAACAGAAGCATTTACAGGGAAAAGACAAAATGGGAGCAAAGTGCTTATTATCCAACAGGAATGAAATGGAAGCCATTACCTTGAGGAACTGAAAATCAATAAAAATAGTCCCAGTAGGACAACTCATTCTCAGCCAATACTGTAGTTTTTCAGATAGTACTTATCCCACTGTAATCTCAGGACATAATATACCCTTCGTGACACATTTTAGAAATTATCCTCCTATTGTCTCTTCAGCCCAATCCATTATCCTTCTTTTTTCCCCTGTGGGTTTTTTTTTTATATTGACTTGAGCTCAAGCTTACTCAGTCCTACTTCACTGTGTTTGTGAGAGGAGAGTAGTGGCTGCTACTTTTTCTTCTCTGTCTCTCTCCAAAAGATTTGCAGTGTGCTTTCTTACAGGGATATTATTTCTGCTAAGCAAAACTAGAAACACAGTTCAAAAATTTGGCTTCAGCAGCTAGAACACAGCCAGCTTAGATGACAATATAGTCCAAAAATGATACTTAGAATCTCTTCTCACGGATAATTAGACAACCTTCCTATTTCTGTGAAAATTATAATTCTGAGGCTTTTTATACAGACCCATCTTTTTAACAAAGCTGCTTAGCTCACCTGTGTATACTTGACATCCTGTATTGCTTGGTGTCCAACATTGGATCTAACATTGGAGTTATTTTACTTGAAATATTTACATTGACTGCTTCTTCCAAAACCTCAAGAAGGCTTAGAAACTTGAAGAATAGACAATTAACTAACCAAACTGAGAACATAAAAGAGTAAATAAATGTTGAAGATAAAAATTATAAAAGGCTGTCAGAAAATATCATCAGCAAAGGAACAATTTAAATCGGGTTCTTTAAGCCAAAAGCTTCCAGAGAATGGGATAAACAATTCTCTATGAAGAAAATGAGTTCTGCAACAAAAAAAGTCTCTTTTTATTTTTTTCTCATTCAAGGTAAGTTTGGAACTGATGGGAAAATTTCCTTTAAAGCTGCCAAATCTGTGCTGTAAAAACCCTTAAGCATTAAATGGCAACATTCACTGTCTTTGCATCTTCCGTGTTTTACTACCCAACGAAAACATGTTTTTTTCTAAAGAGTCCGTTTGTTGATTTTAAATGTCATTATGAACATTTGTTGTATTGGTAGATAATGGTGGTCTAGCACCAGTGAAGGGCTACCAACATTTTTACTACCACCCTGTGGGCATGGCTTATGCAGGATAGCCTGCATTCTCTTTCAACATTTTTTCAGTGCAAATTGGGTGCTCTGGGGTGGAGCTCCATTTTCGCTACCCCACTGCAGTCCCCCTACCCCGGGCAGCAACCCACCCCTGTCTAGCACTCAAATAGGCCTTTGCAAGGCAGGTCTGGCATTCCAAATTCTGTAAGACTACTATTATAAAACGTTCATTCATGTCAGGGCTCTTCTGAGCTCCAAAATAAGAACAGATTGCTTTATTATAATACAACTACTTCAATATAATAACAAGAAGTCTTCCCCCCACCCTCCAGTAGGCAAATAACCTTTCCTACAGTTTTTAATTCTCCATTTAACATGATACTATTGGCCTGCAATGGGAAAGACATACCCCGAATCATATAAGTCCAATTAATAAAAATAAATAAATTAATAAATATAATCTTTTCAAGGTGAATAGATGCCCTATTTAACCAGGTTGTATACATGCATTTATACGAATAAATGCATGTATACTTGTGCAAAAGGGGTACTGTTCAGACAATATTTTGCTCAACAGTTCTACAGTACTAATCTTGTTTAATGAGGACAACAAGAGACATAAAGCTATTAACTAGCTCTTTCACTTTTACTTCTTTCAATTCCTTTCCTATTTCACATTGAATCCCAGAAATCTAACCTGCAGGATTCATGTGATCACTTTTTGCTGTCCTTTATTGGGAGAGCAAGTAAATTTAATTTTCCTTATCAATAATTGGGAGAGTGGGATAATGGAAAGGGATCAATAGGATCAATATGGCAGATGATCAAGTTCCCAAAATTTTAAAATGCATGTGGAGCAACTCAGTGTGCATCAATATGAATATCAGACAGCTGAATTTCTTCAGAAAAAATCCTGTCTTGGCAGCTTTATGAAACAATCCCAGCCAAACTTCAGGGAGAGCCACAGTTACCAATGGAAAAACATCATATGCAGCCCCCCACAGTTCTTACTTTATAAATATTAGGGGATGGGTCACTTCTACTCAGGAGAATACTCAGTACTCAGAAGTCAAGCCAGGTTTTTTTTAAAAAAAATATTGGAGTCAGATTATAAAACAGAAGTCAGATGAGAGCCAATGCAGCATCTACAGGTGTTATATAGCTGTGTTGCATCAATTGCAATTTTCAAAAGCAACACCATATAAAGTGCAATGTAATAGACTAGTCTAGGAAATGAGGGAATTACTGTGGCCGGTGTGCCCCAAATTTTGTTGGGCTCAGTAGGCTTGTGTTTCGTTCTTTCCCAGGCTTTAAAGGTTTCCCTGGAGCCCGGGGATGGTAAACACGCTCTCTCCCATCCCTGGAGGGTAAACACACCCTCTTCCCTCTCTGGAAGCCAAAAACACCCTCCCAGAGCCTCTGTGTGAGCCAAAAATCAGCTGGCACATTGGAGCTGAGCTAGGGCAATGGCTTGTGTGCCAGCAGATATGGCTCTGCATGCCACACCCATGCCATCACTGATCTAGAATAACTCGCCATGGTCATCTTGCCATGGCCAACTCATCACAGCCATTTCACCATGCCCAATTTGCTACAGTCATCTCACCATAGCCATCTTTCTGCAGCCACCTCACTACGGGGCAAATTGCTGTGACCAACCTGCTGCAGGACAACTCGCTGTAGACAATTCCATGCTGGATAACTCATCAAAATAAATGCCACTGTTTCTTTAACATTATTTCCATTTTTGTCCATGGAAATAATAATGTCAAAGAAAGAATGGTGGATAACATTAATCTCATTGAGTTATCCTGTGTGGAATTGTCCATGGCAAGTTGTTCCACACTGAATTGACTGCGGTGAGATGTCTGTGGCAAATTATCTCATTTTCCTCAGAAGAGGAAAAGATAAGTGAAAACAAGTGAAAATAGCATTACCCATTGGGTAAGGTTATTCTGCTATACTCAAGGATTAGGATAAGGGAACAGATTTTATGAATAGATACGAACAAAGTTGGGAGCTCTGAACTGACAAATCTTCCTTACATTTCTTTGTAGCATGATGAATTGCAGAGGCATTGTTTAAAATCTATTACTAGTCTATATTTGGAACTTTTTTCTGATTAAGTTTTTTCACAGAAGAACTCATTGTATTGTATCATCAGCATGTGCTCTACCCTAATTTTTGAACAAAGGAAGTATAATAAGTGCTGTAATTATTTAAACTGCACCCAATCACATCACATCAAACTATTAGCAAAAACAATTATGGCTAAATTATAGAAGCTTGACAATTAATGACAGGTGCAAATACTTTGGCATCTAGCCCAGATGTCTTTCATTCATGGCTACCATTCCTATTTTAAAATGGACTGTGTTCACATACACTCAGGGGTGGGTTCCACTTACCTTCTCCACTGGTTCGCATTGCAACTTTTGCATGCATGCACACATTCCATTCCACTTGCGTGCATGCCCATGTCCACCCATGCAATTTTGATTCTATGCATGCTCAAGCTGGAATCTGCCCTAAACACAGCTGAGAAGCTGATGAGCTGTGCTTCAGGCAAAGGAATAAAGGACAATATAAACTCGGGGGCCGGTGGGAGGACCCTTTTACAAGCAGCAGAACAGGAAAAACCTTCAAAACAAGTAAAATATTTGCAAAAAAAGAAAGAAAAAAGATGGCGGCACCCACCGACCAGCACTGGCTGAGCAAGTTCAGTGATGTCACCAGCGGATCACTACCGGTTCAGGCGTTACAGTTGAAACCAGGAGAAACTCACCTCTGTATACACTGATAAGTGGTTTATTTAATTTTGGCTTAGTGTGTTGTGAGAATATATTTATTTATTTATTGTTAGAGTTGAAAGGGAACATGAAGGCCATCAAGTTCAACCCCCTGCCCAAGCAGGAACCCTATAGTACACCAGTCAAGTGGCAGTTCAATCTTCTCTTAAAAATGTCCAGAGTGTTGGAGTTCACAACGTCCGCTGGTAGTTTTTTCCATTGGTTGATCGCTCTGACCATCAGGAAGTTCCTCCTTATCTCCATGTTGAATCTCTCCCTGGTCAGCTTCCAGCCGTTGTTCCTCGTCCGGCCCTCTGGTGCCCTGAAGAATAAAGTGATCCCCTCCTCTCTGTGACGTCCCCTGGTATACTTGTAGACTGGCCTTCCTTTTCTCTAGGCTATCCATGCCCACTTCCCTCAGTCTCTCTTCGTAAGTCTTGGTTTCCAGTCCCTTAATCATCTTGGTTTCTCTTTTTTGTACCTTCTCCAGAGTTTCAATGTCTCTTTTGAAGTGTGGTGACCAGAACTGAATACAGTACTCCAGGTGTGGTCGGACCAGGGCGTAGTAGAGTGGTATTAAGACTTCCCTGGTCTTGGAGTGTATTCCTCTGTTGATGCAGCTGTTTGATGCAGCTATTGTGTGGTTTATCAATGAACTATGCTTAATCATAAAATATGAACTTCAACAATATGGATTTTCATATCTTCATCTGCTTTGGCTTTTCAGTATCAGAGCAGTTCTGCACTTTTCTATGGTACAAAATACTTCACCTGAGTCTTGTTTGGAGAATGAAAGAAAACAATTTTTTAAAAAAACCCTTGCAGTTTCATTCTAGATTCTCTTTTTAAAACTCTTTTGTACGGTAACTGCAAATGGTAGATGAACAATGAATATCGGAAATATCTTCTGATTTCTGAGAGAGCCCTTTCGATAAATGTGTATCTATTATTGTTCATTAAAAATGATGTATTGCTATGTGTGGTGAAATATATCAGGTTGGAAGGTGACTCAATAATTGGAGTCTCGTATTGTAGATCAAGATGTTAAGTCCTGTAATGGAGATGGCTGTATAGATGTGGAAAGAAGCACCAGATGGAGTTCTTTCAGGATATAAATTTTGCATAGCTTTATGCTGTGTATTTTTAAATCCCCTCACCTTTATCAAAAACACTGCAGAAATTTTATACTACACAAAATAAATACTATAGATAACTTACATAATACACTAATCTTATGGTTTCAGTTTGTTTCCTGTTGTTCTATTAAAGTATTCTTCTCCCGTTTATGAATCAGCAAAAACTGATATAGATTTTGCTGTTTCTAGTGCTTCAGTTCTGGCATACAAAAGCCATTTTCCCATACAAGGAAGACTCTCACCCCACTCTTTCTTGGCAATACCAGCATGAAAAATTATGCTCCAAACATAATACTGCAGCAATAGGAATGGTTTGACAGATGTCTCAATTCATGGATGCAGTCATCAATCAGAATTCTTTTTCTCTTCATTTCTCAGCTCTCCTGTCTGGAGATTAGCTGTCAAGACTGCCCAAGGTAGGAATCTTAGCTTCAATCTATATCAGCTTTTTGCTGACTCATAAATAGGAAAAAGAACACTTTGATAGAATCGCAAGGAAGAAAATTAGTACTGGGACCACTTTTATTTTATTTTCCATGTCCTCTCTAGCTCCTCCCTCATGCCTAGACTCTTTTCCAATTTCTCTTACTCCTCCATACTGATGTTGGTGTCACTTGTCACCCATGCATCTATCACCATCAGTATCTTCTGCTTCTTATCTACTACCTTAATGTCTGTTGAATGGCCAATACTTGCCCGCCTCGAGTCTTCGGAGAGGGGCGGCATACAAATCTAATAAACTAAACTAAACTGTCCATCTGGATCTCCAAGTCCCACAGCATCAGGCTCTTCTTATTCTCCCTGACCTTCTGTGGACTCTCCCAACTGCACTTAGGAGTGTCTAGTCCAGGGGTAGGCAAAGTTGGCTCTTCTATGACTTGTGGACTTCAACTCCCAGAATTCCTGAGCCAATCATGCTGGCTCAGGAATTCTGGGAATTGAAGTCCACATGTCGTATAAGAGCCAACATTGCCTACCCTTTGTCCAGTGCATTCTCTGTACTCCTGTGCACATTTGAAAAAATAAAAAAGGTAGGATACAAATAAATAAATACTTGCTTATGCCATTCAGTGTATGCATTCTCTCAACAGCTAGTGCCTTCTTATTGATATACTCCTGGATGCTCATCCAAGACAGTGGCTTGGACACTCACCAGGCCCTCTCTTTCCACTTTCCCATTGGTGTACCATCTCTGCATGTTGAATGTGGGGGTGGCAACCTCTGTGCATTGTGAGGAGCTTCTAGGTCTTTGCATTGGCTGCATTCATGGCCTCCTTTGGCCAGGTCACTGTACCAACAGGATACCTGGTGACTGGCAGGGCATACATTTTGATGGCATGGATCTTGTTCTTCTCATTTAGCTGACTCTTCAGGATCTATCTTATTCTTTGGTGGTACTTGATGTTGCTTGATCTTCCTCCTCATGCTGCCCCTGCATATGCATAGACACACCCTTTCCTGCGCATGCACACAGGTATCACTGAAGCCCGGGATGGTGAAAAAAATGGGCAAATAGGCAAAATGGAAATTCAAAAAATGGACTTCTGGTTTGCCTGTTTGTTTGTCTGTCTGTCTGTCTGTCTGTCTGTCTGTCTGTCTGTCTGTCTGTCTATCTATCTATCTATCTATCTATCTATCTATCTATCTATCTATCTATCTATCTATTCATTAATTTTGTATGCTGCCCCTCTCCGAAGACTCGGGGCGGCTCATAACAGTAATAAAAACAATATAGCAGTGGAACAAATCTAATATTAAAAAACACATAAAACCCTATCATTATTTTAAAAAACAAACAGCACATTCATACCAAACATAAAACAAAGTATAAAAAAGCCTGGGGGAAAGGTGTCTCAACTCCCCCATGCCTGGCGGTATAAGTGAGTCTTGAGTAGTTTACGAAAGACAGGGAGGGTGGGGGCAGTTCTAATCTCCGGGGGGAGTTGGTTCCAGAGGGCCGGGGCCGCCACAGAGAAGGCTCTTCCCCTTGGGCCCACCAAACGACATTGTTTAGTCGATGGGACCCGGAGAAGGCCAACTCTGTGGGACCTTATCGGTTGCTGGGATTCATGCGGTAGCAGGTGGTTCCGGAGGTATTTAGCTGTTTTTCACATTCTGAGGCTTCAGGAAGCTTCCCTGAAGCTTCCAGAGTGCAAAAAACAGCACAGGGGGCAAACTGGGAGTCCATTTTACGAATTTTCAGTTTTCCTGATGGGTGTTTTTTTTGCACTTCGGGGTTTCAGAGAAGCTTCCCTAAAGCCTCTGGAGGGTGAAACTGGCTTTCACAAGGGCAAAAATCAGCTGGCCCAGCGCATCCATGCATGCTGAAGCTGACATAGGACATCACCTCATGTGCCCTCTGATATGGCTCCGCATGCCACCTGTGACATACATGCCACAGGATTGCCATGACTGCTTTATGCTATTTTAGCTGTGGGAATTTGGGAGAGGTCATTGCATGTAGAGGTCAGATGCCTGCATGTAGCTATAACAAATTCCTTCTACATTGTCAAGGTCATCCTTCATCTTTGCATTTCTGCACCTGCATGGAAAGAAGTGGGAGTTGCTGCGAAGTTGGCAGAAAAAGGTTGGTCAATGTGATAGACTTGGGAATGTGGGGCTTGAACTTTCAACTGGACTTCAGATTCTGGTTTCTCCCAGATGTGCCAACATGGTTCTGCTAATAAATTGGAACTTTAAAGAATGCTTTGCCTCGAACTCTGATTTGATTTTTGATGCTATTTGGAACCCTAACACCTTGCTTGTTTCATTGTCCATTTTGGAGGTGGAGAGAGGAAAATCTTGCTGGCTTCTGAAAACTCCCATTTTGAATAAGGGCCTTTTTACTGTCTTTTATCAATATGATTTTTCTCTCTAACATCTCACCTATTTCTTTTTGGGGAGTCCTACCATGCAATTCTATTTCTCATCTTTCCTGTGACAAGGCTAACTATGTTGTATTTTCCATTCTGCAAGAGCTTCGCTCATAGACCTGCAGTGTAATAATGTAAGACTATATCTAATAGCATAAGGATATTATATATTAATATGTAATAAAGCAATTTATTGATTCATTTGTGCTACATATTGCTTTTTCCATGAAGGAAATAATTCAGAGCATAAACTGAATTCTGTGTCTAATTTTGGCTTGGAATATTGTCTGAGTGCTTGGAGTTTTGAGTCTTAAACTTAGAAAATTGCTACTTATTCAAGTCAATATCTTTTGTTTTTTATTTGTAACATTCAATCAAAATATACTAGATCCATTTCTTTCCTCTTTTCAGTAATACAAGCATTGGCTTGCCTACTAAACATCCTTGAATTTGTTAATTTCTTCAGTAGAGCTCTGTAGCAAATGCTTCATGTTTCTGCCAAAAAAATGTGAACTGAATTCTGTTTGATCCTTAATTCATGAAGTAATTTTGAGCAGAGGCAATATTAAGATATATATACAGTACAGTATATATATATTTTAAAAAACCTTCCAAATATGTAGTACTTAGCTCCACTGGTTAGAATGCATCTCCAAGGTATCTTTTATTAATGGCGTGGAAACAAGCTGCAGTGTGGTACATTATTTTTATTTTTTCTCTGTCTCATACACATACACACCAATTTCATAGATGCTTATAACTTTAGGAGCATTATTTTAAGCATTTTGATAAAGGAAGCCAGATTAACCGAACCTTAATGCTCTTATTTCTACAGCTGGACTACTTGGAAATAAAGCGTAGTGGAGAACATGTTGATTGACTGGTGGGAATGGCAATCAGGAAGCAGTGAAGGACATATTAAGCTATTTTGTTTTTGTTTCCAATTCCAATAATTCAGCAACAGCACTCAATACCTAACAAATTCAAAATACAATCTGAGTTCACCTCAAGATCATATTTACAATGCAATCCTATGCATGTCTACTCAGAAGTAAGTACCATTATCTTCATTGGGGTTTACTCCCAGGGAAAATGTTCAAAGATTGAAGCTTTTGTCTACTGAAGTTAGTGATGCCTGCTGCAGAGAGATTTGATATTAGGCTCCAATTTAGTCAGTTCTTTCTCAAGTCTCATTCAGTCATATCCAGGCAATTTCTTTTCTTGAGTAGCAAATCATCTACAGCAGTGGTCCCCAACGTTTTTTCCACCAGGGACCAGTTTCAGCAAGACAATTTTTCTATGGCCCAGTGGGGGCGGAAAGGGGCGTGGTTGGGGGCGGGATTAAGCATGGGGGTGCTGGTCCTCCACGCCCCTCTTTCCCACCATCGTCCTGTGGCCGGCAGAACCTGCCTCCCAAGCCCTCTTGCCCAGCGGGAGCTAAGCGCTGGAGAGGGGGTCAGGCTGGCCCTCCTGCCTCCCCCCAGCCAAAAATGCAAAAGCGCCCCGCGGCAGAAACCAAAAGAGGCTTGAGCCTCTCGGTCCTTCCCGCCCCTCTGTCCCATCCATCGTCCTGTGGCCGGCAGAACCTGCCTCCCGAGGCCTCTTGCCCGGCGGGAGGCGAAGCGCTGGAGGGAGGGGGTGGTGGCATGAGGGCCGGCAGCTGCTGACTCCACGGACCGGTGCAACATGCCCCGCGGCCCGGTACTGGTCCGCAGTCCGGTGGTTGGGGACCCCTGATCTACAGCATTAAAGCCACATTCAGCTAAAAATGGATATGGGAATGGTAATAGTAGTTTTCTTGTAAAGTAAGTTGGATTAGTATGTTTAGTTTCTGTCTCATCACAAAGTCGTGCCATTTATATATTTATTAAATGAAGTTTTAAGAGACTCATCATTTTGCATTTCCAAGAGTTCTTCTTGATTTTAGTAGCTCATTAAGAAAAGGAGAAATATTTTTGGACACTAAGTTCTCTCTATCAATACACAGTGGACAAGAAGCTTTTCTGGATTGTCATCTTTCATCAATTTTAAGCACCCATTTTTCTTGCCCATCATAACAGGAGCACCATCTTCAGCACAAGATGTTATGTTTTGCCTTGATATATTATTGACATCTAAGTAATTTTTATTACTTGTTACATACATATATCAGTAGCAGTTGTGGTGGTCTCTAATGATTTGCAGAATAACACCTTTTTCAGCAAATTCACCTTTATCAACATATCTTTCATAGGTTAGCAATATGGCCTCATTGTGTTTCAGAGTTGATTCATCCACTTGTACTGAAAATTTTCTTGATTTCAGCTTTTCAACAAGTTGTGTTCCAATATCTTCACTCATTTCATCTATTCTTCTGCTAATAGTAGCATGGCTTTCGCATCTTTGTCATCTTTTTCCAGAACTATGCTTATCCCAGGCATGTTTAAATTCAGTTACTGTGGATTTACCAACCACGTCTGCTGGAAGTTTGTTCCAAGCATCTTCTACTCTTTCAGTAAAATAATATATTTTCACCTTTCTTCTGATCTTTCCCCCAACTAACCTCAGATTGGGCACCCTTGTTCTTGTGTTCACTTTCCTATTAAAACACTTCCCTCCTGGACCTTATTTAACCCTTTAACATATTTAAATGTTTTGATCATGTCTCCCCTTTCCCTTCTGTCCTCCAGACTATACAGATTGAGTTCATTAAGACATTCCTGATAAGTATCGCTTAAGACCTTCCACCATTTTTGTAGCCTGTCTTTGGACCCATTCAATTTTATCCATATCTTTTTGTAGATGAGGGCTCCTTAGGAAATGCACTTTAACAGACAACAGTAGGTAAATGAAATATGGTTGTTTCTTCACAAATATATAATAACAGTTAGTGGGCTTTCAAAAATTCAGTTAATAGCTCATTTTAGAAGTGCCCCATTAAAGATAAAATTGTTGCCCAGTGGAAACCACTGGGTTAGATGGATACATTTTTCCCTCTGGAAATTAATTGTAACATTCTAAAAGGAAAAAAAGAAGGAAATCATTTTTTTTATTATCAAGAAAGCAATATAGATGTGGCCATTTAATTACCATAATTCAAGTTCAAAGGGAAATTACTTGTATATAGTAAATTTCTAAAACAATTTCAGAATTTATAGGGGGTTTTTTTAGGTGAAGCAACAGAGGGTTTTTGTTTTAAAATTGCTTTCAACTAAGGAAGGAAATATTTAGTTAATTTTCTATGCACTGATGTTCCTATGAATACTTAGAGGCAGTGTTCCCTCTAATTTTTTTTGGGGGGTGGGCTGAAAAGTATAGTGTCTGAGCGGCAGTCCCTTCGGGACTGGGCGGCACAGAAATAATAAATAAATGAATGAATGAATGAATGAATGAATGAATGAACGAATAAACAAACAAACAAACAAATAAAAAACCCACCCTGTTTTGCCTCATAAAATTTCAAAATAAAATACTGTACTGTGTGTCTATAACAGTGAGCTCATAATAGGGCAACTCTATCAATATCAAAATGCCACTTAAATAGTTGAGCTAGTTTCAAACTAGATTTTGATTTTCTTTCTCTCTTCCTTACTCCCATTCTTTTTCTTTCTCTTTTCCTTCCTCTCTTTTTTCCATCTGTTTCTCTCTCTTCCTCTCTTCCTCTCTCTCTCCTTCCCTCTCACTCTTTCCCTCTCGGCTTCTGGGCAGGTTTGGAAAACTCTGAGTTGATGATGATTTTTAAGTGAGCGATTGCTCACTGCTCAGCTTAGAGGGAACTATGCTTAGAGGTACATGTTATATACATGTAACAAAACGAGGAGGGGAAAATAGTGTGGCTTTTAAAATTATGTACTTTTATCTTGGATCCTTCACTTGTATAAAACCTTCTCAGAAGAAATTTGTCAGAAGATACTCTACCCATCATTTCAGCATAGCAGTGACAAAACTATAGAAATTTATGATAATCTGTAGAGAGTTACATTCTTCTTCCATTTAACTCAAGACAAATATTTCATATTCACTAGCTCAGAGAATTCTTAAGAACTATCCACATCTTGAAATCAAATAATAATTTGATAATGTGGCTTTGGATCACTTTGGTTTATGGCTGGATAAATCCATATGAAAGATCATAAGTATTTCTTAAATAGGTTTATTAGGCATGTTCTGATCTCATTTTACATAGCACATTTGTATCTTGAATATTCCCTTTCACATACATCTGTTTCCCCATGTTGACAAAATTATATATTCCAGCTGGATGACTTTGGGTCAGTCACTCTTTCACAGACTAAACTTACAGGGTTGTTGTTGTTGTTGTTGTTGTTGTTGTTGTTGTGGGGAAAATAGGAGAAGGAAGATGTGCTGGATAGGTTTACCACCTTTGGCTGTTTCCTATGGGCCACCACATTGAACATGAATTTGGTGTTGTCTCATTCATTCTTTGAATTCTTCTTATTGATATCTTTCTCTTGGCAGAAACTAGGTTCAAAACAAAGGACAAGAAGTTCAATTGTATTCTTTTAGCTTTATTCATAATATGCGAGACAAGTCAAAAAGAAAAAAAAAGCATAGCAATTAAAGTATCAAAGTGAACAAGAGATTATGGCTAGATTATTTTTCATTTGTGGTGTTGTTTTTTATTTGTTTTTCTTTTCCTCTATCTTTTTTCCCCTTTTTGTTTGTAAGTAGGCGGCATGATTTAAAATCAAGTAGAATAGGAAGAAAATATTTTTAACATAGGATTAAAAGTTAGAATAAGGGATAGAAATAAGAGAAAAGGGGAATATTAGTGTATATACTTTTATATAATAAAATAAGAGCATTAATAAGGAAAAATGGAATAATTGAATAATGATATATTGCAACTTTATATAAGTACAGTATTACTATTAGAAATATATAAGTTGGTTGAAAGTAATAACCATTACTAATGCTGTCAGTTTTATTTGCATTAGAATGTGTGATACCCAGATACCGCACACTGTTCACTCATGGATATGTTTGTAAAAAATAAAAAAATCTCACAATATACCCACAATATGGGTAACTCTTAGGAGCCACTGCCAAGCCACCTCTATGCTTCCTAATATAGGAATTATATATCTAGACTTTGGAGATGTGTTTACAAAGGAATTGAAACACAACTATTAAAAATAGTGTCATGATGAGAAAAAAACAGTGCAAGCTGTCACAGTCAAGATTTTTGAAATGTGTTTATTACAGTCATTACTGTACTTCGGTCAAAAAATTGAAACCCTTTGGAAAGAGATCAGCCAGGCCAGCTTTAAATGCAATCATCTTTGCCTGATTATCTGGAAAAAGTGATGAACTCTTTAGCCTTTCATTCACCCCACTGATTTTTCAGAAACCCAGGAGAACATTACATTTTATTTTCCCCATTGGTCAAAGAAAAATCAATATAAGTTGCTTCTAGGGTTATGAGGGGAAACAAAGACGAAAAACAGTCATAAAATGATTAAGTTTAATTTTTTTAAAAATATTCCATATCTGTCTAAAACCAAACAGCTGCTTTCTGACAGTGAGATACTCAACAATAGCAAACCTTTAAGGAGAAATTTATGGGATCAGTAAATTTTCACTGTAAAACTCAAAAATATGGAAGCATTTTTTGACTTTCCATCATCAATTTTGATTTCCAGAGGTCTCAACATGTACATTACTTTCAGCTGCAGCTTTTTATGGGTAAAGCATGAGACACTTTTTTTTTGCTTTCCAAATGAGCCGGGAATAGTTTAAAAGACAGCTTTTTAATGTCTTTACAATTTTGATGCAAGAATAAGACACATCATTCACAGAATAAATGTTAAACTTGCCCGGCTTTCAAATTGGAAGTGTTGCTGTCCCTTTCACAGCAGCTTTATATGCAGACTGCTGCTCATTTGGTAAAGTTGAAGATATCTGCTTATTAATCACTTGAAGCGTTTCCATTAAACTTAAAAACTTTGAGCCATTTTCTTTAATTTCAGCTTGAAAACAACATTGTAAGAGCTCTTCTACCTCCTGCTACTGCTTTCCTCTTACTCATTTAATACTCTCTTCTATTTGAGAACAGTATTATGGCAGCTGATGGACTCTCTGTGATGAACTCATATGCTATGCCAAATCATAATATATTTGGGTTGGTTTTGGCTTCTTGTTGTGTGAATCCAGCAGTGAAGACTCGCATAGCAGGTTTTTGAATTAGTATGATGTACAAACCCAGGAATAATGTTTCACTGCCGAAGATAATAGGTTCATTTACAAGCTTCTTTGAATTTGTGATTAATTATCCATGCTTCACAAAACTGTGGCTCTGTGCAATCTAAAACCCAGTCTCTAACATTATGAGCACTATTTACAGCCAAAGAGAGACTCAGTGAATTGTATCAGCATGGATTCTAGTCACAACTGTTCAAGAAGGGAGTTTGATTTGAAGATGATTGAGGGGAGGAGGGGGTTGCCCTTGAACCCTCTGCCTTAAATGGTCAAGATGAAGTGTGTCCCTTGGAGGAGTTTAAAAGTCATTGAGACAGCTGCAACCATGGAATCAAAGCCCTGTCATTTGTAATGTGTATTGTGCATAAAAATAGTCAGGCCTTTGTGTGGTCATAGCTGCCATCTTGTCTTTTTCATTCCCCACCTTCTGTAAATGCCTGTGTGACAGGTCATAGTACAGGAACCTCTCTACTATAAATACCACTAGCCCAGGATTATCTGGACAGATCTCTAATGCACACTCTAGACCAGGGACAGTTTTCCTTCTAATTTTTTTTCAGTGTGGGCGGAAAAGTATAGTGTCTGAGCGGCAGTCCCTTTGGGACTGGACGGCATAGAAGTATGTATTTGTGTGTGTGTGTGTATGTATGTATAAATAGATAGATAGATAGATAGATAGATAGATAGATAGATAGATAGGTAGGTAGGTAGGTAGGTAGGTAGGTAGGTAGGTTGGTAGGTAGGTAGATAGATGATAGATAGATATATAGATAGATGATAGATAGATAGATAGATAGATAGATAGATAGATAGATAGATAGATAGATAGATAGATGGGGAAAAAGGGCTGGGTTTTTTATCTCTGTTATTATTTGGGTGCTTTTAACCATGTTTTAAATCAAAGGTCACTTCTCTCTGTGCTTACCTCTTTCCTCTCATCCTCTGCCTCAAACATTTTCTCATTTCTCTTTTATCTCCCCTTTTTTCTATCATTTCTCTCTCTCTCTTTTCCTTCGTCTCTTCTATTTATCTCTCTTGCTTTCATTCTCTCTCTCTCTCTTGCTTTCTTCTTCTCTCTCTCACTCTCTCTCTCCCTTCCTCTCTTCTCTCTCTCTCTCATGCTTTCTTTCTTTCTTTCTCTTTCTCTCTCTCTTTCTCTCTCTCTTTCTCTCTCCCCCTCTTGCTCTCTCGTTCTCTCTCTCTTTTGTTCCATCTCTCTTTTGTTTTCTTTCTCTTTCTCTCTTTCTCTCTTTCTCTCTCTTGTTTTTTTCTCTCTCTCTTGCTTTCTTTCTCTTTCTCTCTCTCTCACTCTTTCTCTCTCTTGTTTTTTCTCTCTCTCTTGCTATCTCTCTCTTTCTTTCTCTCTCTCTTTCTCTCTACCTCTCTCTTTTTCTCACATTCTCTCTCTTTCTTTCTATCTCGCTCTGTCTGTTGCTCTCTCTCTTTCTCTCTCTTCCTTTCTTTTCTGTGGATGCTGGTGAAGGTCCTATTTTGAATGTTCCGGGTAGCTGCGAGAGCGCTTTCTCCAGGAATGCCTGCCCTGCCTCTCCTGCAGCCCCTTCGCTGACAGCCTGAGATGACATCGCTCACAGCGAAGGTGCTGCAGGGGGGGCATTCCCACAGCACTTGGAGAAAGCCCTCTTGCAGCTCTCTCATTGGGAGCGCTTTCACCGAGCGCCTGCCCTGCCCCTCTCGCAGCCCCTTCGCTAGTGGCCAGATGAGGAAGAGGAGAAGCTGCAACCACCACCACTGCTGCAGCCACCATTGCGGGAGGAGCCGCACCCTAAGGTGGGAGGTGGAGGAAGAGAAAGCTGGAAAGAGGGGCAGATCGGGCAGGTGGAGGGCAGTAGCGAGAGGCCAGGGGTGCAAGGGGGCGTAGGCGGTGGGAGAAGGAAAGTGAGCCGCCTCCACTGGCCACGGATGGGCCGGTGCCGAGCCTCTCAGTTTCAAAATAAAAATAAACCTTTGTCGGCCTCCGCACTTTTGTGGCTCCCCGCCCACAACTCCAATGTTGCGCGGCCTGGAAAAGGCTGCATGGGGGTAGTTTTTGGGCATGCGGCCATGTGCCTTAGAGAGAACATTGATCAGGGATGGCGAATCATTTTTTCCTCAGGTGCCAAAAGAGCATGGGTGTGTGCTATCATTTATGCATGAGTGCCCACACCCATAATTCAGTTCCTGGGGAGGACAAAAAACAGTTTTCCCCGCCCCCACAGAGGCCCTCTAGTGGCTGCAAACAGCCTGTGTCCCAACTTCTGTGGGCCCAGTAGGCTCGTGTTTTGCTCTTCCCCAGGCTACAAAGGCTTCCTTGAAACTGGGGGAGGGTAAAAACACCCTCCCCCCTGGGGGCTGTCTGGAAACCAAAAATGCCCTCCCAGAGTCTTTGTGCAACCCAAAAATCAGCTGGCCAGCAAACACCGGCACATTGAAGCTGAGCTAGGGCAACACCTTGCGTGCCAGCAGATATGGCTCCGTGTGCCACTTCTGGCACCCATGCCATAGGTTCACCATCACTGCTCTAGACTAATCCCCAACTTATATGAATTATAGCAGCACTAACTTACATATTGGAACACAGCAAGGAAGAACGAAGTGTTCCCCTACAACATGGCTGTCAAACTCACAGCATCATATTGCCATCATATTGTATTGCAATGTTTTCCCCCTTTGTGGAGCTGGGATGGGCGTGGCTGTGCATGACACATCCAGACCATGGGCTGCCAGTTTGACACTCCTGCCCCAGAAAGAAGAGTTTTTAAAAAATGTATTGAGGACATTAAATTGAGTTCAAAGTGCATTATTGGGGTTTCAGGCCAATTCCCAATAGATTTCATAGGCGCATCTACTCTTTATTGCCTAGGTCCTGACTGCCACCTGAATTACATGACCCCAGTTTAGGAATATACAATCTGATCTGGAATAATATGGTTACTAAATGGCACCAGACAGATAGAGTTTCCACTACCTGCAGGCTGCATGACAAATTGCAGCTTTACATGGGTTCAAGTGCTGTGTTAGGACAATGATATTTCAGGCTACAAAAATCTGAATGACCACTAGATGGCAACACTGTGCTCTACATCTCTTTCCTGACATGTAGTAAATATCTAGCACTTTCCACATTGAATTTGGTAACCTTACTGAAGCTGGTTTTGCTTTGACTACCACACTGAGTTGATATATGTATGACTGTAGTTCACCTGAGAAATTGCCTGCCTTTTATAATATAAATATTTGTATAACTGGTATGATTGTTTTTAAATATTGGATTTTTAGATTGTAATTTTAAATTTAATTAGATTTGCCATTGTACTGTATTATTATATTATATTATATGCTGTTAGCTGCCCCAGGTCCTCAGAGAAGGGCAGCATACTAACTAACTAACTAACTAACTAACTAACTAACTAACTAACTAACTAACTAACTAACTAACTAACTAAATAAATAAATAAATAAATAAATAAATAAATAAATAAATTTATTTTCTCAATTTATTCACTGTTTTAGCTTTGTTGTATTCTGCTCAATCACTTTTGGTAATATGGATGCCATCGTTCTGCTAAACAAATAATTCCCTCAACACTGTCAAACTATTTATTAAGTCTGCCCTACTATCACTACTAGTTTTTTTCTCATCATTCCTGTCACCCATTTCCTCCCACTTATGACTATATGACTGTAACTTGTTGCTTGAATTCTTAAGATTTTTATCAATATTGTTTCCTTGTTGCTTATTTGACCCCTATGACAATCATTAAGCGTTGTACGTCATGATTCTTGACAAATGCATCTTTTTCTTTTATGCACACTGAGAGCGTATGCACCAAAGACAAATTCCTTGAATGTCCAATAAAGAATTATATTCTATTCCATTCCATTCCACTCCACTCCACGCCACTCCATTCCATTCTAGGGATGGCTAAATACATTAGTTAAATAAACTTTAGACTGAAAATAGGTCTTAAGCAAAACACATCAAACTAATTCTTGTGTATGAATATTCCCCTATGCCTCTTCCTCCTCCCTATAGTTTAACATATCTGATATTTAAACTAAAACGCTGCCAGTATTCGAACAACCAGGGAGACTAAAGGCAGTCTCCTTCTGGTCAAGCCAGCAGGACTTGCGTTATAATGATCACATTGAAGGTCATTTGTGGGTTGTTTAAAGGCCATCCAGTTTGAAGTCCACACATATTAGAAGGACAATGAGCAATCCAGGAAAATCAACCATCATTGAAGTGGCACAAACTCTACGGCATTTGGACACACTAGGGAGAAACTCAGTGACTGATGCTTTTCAACAGGATGTGTCAAACTAAACTGGACCTTTTGCTGAAGCAGGAAACAGGTGTGCTGGATCCCCGAACAGCACCGGAAGAACAGTTTGTCACTTTTCACAGCTGCCTATCCAGAGTCACTAGGAAATAATTACATCCGGATGCTGTAAGGATTACAAATACCAAATCTTGACAGTGTTTCCTGAAACTGCCTTAATTCCTATTGGATGGTTCCCTGTGAATGAAATCACTATATGGTTAATTCCAGGTTTAGTACCTCTTTTTTTTTAAGGAGAGAATGGGAGCTAAGATTATTTACTTGATCCAGTTACAGTGCATGCCAAAACCTGCACAGACTTACAGCAGTATTTTTATTTAGATTGTCCAGCACCTGATTTCAGCCAGCAACAGATGCCAAAACCCTCACAAAAGCTATTTATTCAATGCTAGCCAAAAAGATATTATATATATATATATATATAAACACACACACACACACACACACACACACACACCTTTCTTCTCAGGGCAAGCTTATCAAATATTTGAAGTATCTCTTCAAATGAAAGAACCCTGGTAAGCATTTGTTTTTAACCTTCCATTTTGCTGATTATTATGCATATAAATATACACAACACACACACATACATCATCATAATAATAAATTTATTGTCATTGTCAAAAACAACAAATTGTCATTGGCAACGAAAATCATGTGACACCCAGAGACCAGTCCCACCATATATAAAATCAGAATAGGTAAATTTAAAAATAGAATAAAAAATAGAATAAATGTCCCACCCACTACAAATTCCCCACCCTGAACCACTCAATCATCTACAGGACAAACCGAGTAATATTGTCCAACAGTTCACTGATGGTGACCCTTTAGTTCGTTGTTAAGTGCGAGTATAGCTCTGGGATAAAAACTATTCAGGAAACATGTGGTCCGAGTTCTAGTTGTTCTATATCTTCTGTCAGAAGGCATCAATTCAAAGAGATTGTAAGGAGGATGAGAAGAGTCTTTGAGAATAGTATGCACCTTCCTAGAACAGCGAGATGTGAAGATGTCATCCAGGGTGGGTAGTTGGAGCCCAATGATGTTCTGGGCAGTTTTAATAATTCTCTGTAGAGCTTTTTTGTTCGCTACAGAGCTGCCCCCATACCAAGCTAGAATGCCGTATGTCAAGAAACTCTCAATGGTGCTGCGATAGTAGGACAACAGTAGGTGCTGAGATAAATTTATCTTCCTGAGCATTCTCAGGAAGTACAGCCTCTTTTCGTCCATCATGTTCAAGGAGGACGTTGACATCTAAAGGGCTGTACACAATGTGTCCATAGGTGGCTGGTAAGGCCTATACAGGCATGGAATATTCTGCCATATGATGGACAGACATGTGTGGCCACCATTGTCACAGCATTTGTATTTGCAGCCCTAGCTTTGCAGAATGCTTGCTTCTCTACTGCTCTGAATGTTCTTCTGGCCTCAGATGTTTGGCAGCCTAGTTAAATCAAGTCAACTACAGGTAAAGTTTCAGAAGTGTTAAAGGTATTTCTATCAAAAAATAAATACTAAAAAGATTTATTGAAGCATGTGTTTAGAATAGCAAAATTCCATGGATTTCTTCATTGCAGTTTAGAGCTACTGCTCAGATAATTTTAACCCATATTTTTCTTTTCTATTGTAATAAATATTTTTTAAAATATTTTTTTTTCATTCTTACTTTTTCCTGTGCTCTGTACAAAAGTGGTTGTGGAAGGAGAGGCGTTTGCAGGAGGATTAACCTCTAAATACACTTCTAATATAGAATCTATGTCATTTTTTTTGTTATTAAGTTACCCCCAAACTAAATTTAATCTCTAGTTTTTTTAAAAAGAAATCCACTAAGTGGCAGCAAAGTGATAAATGCCATTTTTGCTATTTACCATCACCTAGTGGTTGTCAGATTTTTACCTCATAGATCTAAATATGTAGATCTTCCAATAAACACTTCTCGCATAATGTAAACCCCATCTATATCAAGAACTTACTGTATTATGTGTGATATTCCAGTCCCTGAAGGAAGGAGCAAGGGAAAGAGAAAGGATTAAACAACTTTTTCCAAATACTGTATGCTTTCCAGGATTTTAATTCTGGTTGGTAATGGGCCTGGCAGTTATTTAAATTCACCTATAGAACAAACATGTCACCTCAAATTGTTAAGTCCTGAGAGCTCTAATGGCATCTTTTAAAATATATGCCATTAAAAAAGAAAGTGGATGGCTACCTCTAATTATGACCCACTGACAAAGGTTTTATATAATATGAGCAGCAACATGAATGCAAGAGCTACATTAATGGAGTGTTGCATAGCATACTGACATTATGGTGTTATTTGTGCCATGCTGCTATGAGCTAAACTAAGAAGCTCTAGTGTTTCCAAGCGAAACTGAATTGCGAATGAATTTCAGAGGCAAGGGCCTATTTGCTCCTACTAATGCTTTATTGAATTATATTTTATTTTTGGACTTTGTTTTGTTTGTCCAACCATTAACTGATAAGATTTTGCAAAATGAAAGTAAATGATGAAGCAATTGTTTGCGGCGCAGGCGGAGTAACAGTCGGACACAAGGTATGGGTATAAATCGGGTCACTTTTATTAACTCAACTTGGATTAACTATTTAACCAAATAAGCCCACGTGACCTGCAGTGGTGCATAAATAAAATGGGGGCGGAGTTAACTTTCCAACCAAACTCAACTGAGCAACTTCTGGGCGAAAGCTCCTTGCCTGGGTGCCGGGTCATGGTAAAATTACACCTGCGCCCTGCCCCATGCCACGCCCCCACGGCGTGTGGGATGGCTCGCCACTGGTCTCTGATAATCTCCATGCAGCGAGCCACAGGAGCAACCCCCCTCACCGAACCCAGGACGGTCGAGCCCTGTAATCCGAGACTGAGATCACCCCTCACCTCAGTAGAGGTGCCCCTAAAGGAGATCACACGTTGCTGCTTACGCCCAATTCTGCCCCCTATCGGCCACAGCAGGGGGTGAAATTTTAATTTATTCCCCCTGCTCCCCCCCCCCGCACATGAATGTGCAGGCACCTCTGCAGGTCCGCTAAAAATTTGTCATTCCCTTTATCTGACAGATGTACACCGTCCTGCCTATATAATTCTATAAGGGATGCCCTGATGTCAGGGTGGTCTATCACTCCACCCCCCGCCTGGAGTAACCATTTCCGAACTGCTCTGTTGACCCTCTTTCTAGCCCCATCAACCGCCCTAGGGTTCCTAGCATGCCTCCAAACCCTACGTGGCAAGATGTTGGACCACAAGATGCGGGTGTCCTGCCACCGCTTCCAAATCACCTGCAAGCCATCCCAAATGTGCCACAACAAGTCAACGCCCGTTAGTGCTCCCAGGTCATTACCCCCCACGTGTAAGACCAACCATCCCGGCACCCCCTGCACCTTCCCGCTGTTGAAAAGCAAGGGAAGCAACTCCAACCAACGTAGGCCTCTTCGACCCAACCATTGCACTCTAACATGCCGGTCCAGCTGCAACTGCGTGCCTGGCGTTGTCTCCTGGGCCCGCCTCTCGGCCCAGTACACCATGCTGTGGCCACAGATCAGGATTCTCTGAGCCCCCTGTACATCATCTAAAAGGAAGGGGAGAAACAAAGCAGCATCAGAATCGGCCACCTGGGCCGCGCCCAGTCCCGCCCCACTCACCTAAGGACGGATGTAGGCCCGAAAGGCCTTAGATCGCCAACGGCCCACCGCACGTATGTCTGGAGTGCTGAAACCCACTTCGGCTGCAAAGGAAGCTGCACCAATCCTGAAAGAGTGAGTCCCGTAACGCTTGGGGTCCAGGCCCATCCGGGCAAGGGCCTTGGTCGTCACAGCCCAAAACTGGAACCTGGTGAGAGGTTCCCCAGAGGCGTGACAGAAAAGCGGGCCGGGGAAACCTCCCCGAATGCTCCAATACGCTGAGATTGCCCTAACAGGGCACACCTTCTTATGGCTGGTCCTGGAAAGTTGGACTGTCATGCCCCGGCCCCTCTGGTCCGTTTTGGAGCAGCGCAGCCGGAGGCAAACTGAGCCCCTCCGGAATCGAATGTCCCTAGCCGTAAAGGCGCGGCCAGAGTTATCGAACTTGGATGCCGCCAAAACCTCGCTTATACGGAACGCACCAAAAAACAACGTAACCGCAACCGCGCGATAAAGGGCCGCCTCGTACTGAGAGCGGCACAACCTGTTCCACAAGTCGCCCAAACCCCGGAGGTGAGCTAACTTAAGGGGGCGCCTCCAATCTCCCCGGGGCGGGCCCTTCTCCCTGATCCACCCCTCCAGTGTTTTCCTAACCCTAAAGTCCCCCGTGTTGTCCGAGAAACCCCTGGACTTGGCTATAAAAGCCAGGCCAGCCAGCTTGCCCCGAATTGTGCGGGCTGACAACCCCCGGCGTTTACTAAGAGAACAGAACTCAAGCAGGTGCTCCACCGGGGCCGGCCAAAGCTGATCGTATCTCCTAAGTTGACGAAAAGCCCAAAATTCCCTACCTGCCCGCTGGTATGACCTTCTGGTGCTTGCTGCTATGGACAGGTCCATTGCCCTGTTCACGTCGACCTTCCAATCTGCCACAGGTGCGGGGGGGGTGCCTCCGGATGCTCCGCGGCCTGTGGGGCAAGCAGCCGGAACCTAGCCAACTGCCCCCTTGACAACGCGTCGGCTACCCCATTCCTGATCCCCGGGACATGGTGTGCCCGAAAAAGCATGTTCCTGGCCAGGCACCTAACCACCATGTGACGCACCAAACCCATCACCCTCTCGTTCTTGGAAGAAAGCGCGTTGACCACATGTACCACCGCCATGTTGTCGCACCAGAAATGTACTGTCTTCCCGGTAAAGCTAGGGGACCACAGCTCGATGGCCACGACAATTGGGAACAGTTCCAAGAATGTCAAGTCCCTGCACACTGCGGTGCCCTGCCACTCCTGAGGCCAGTCCGCCCTAAACCAACTATCCTTCCAGACCACACCAAAACCAGCCGTCCCGGCTGCGTCAGATTTCACCTGGAAATCGCCCTTCAACAGCATGTCTTGTCTCCAAAAGGAGACCCCGTTGTACGTGTCCAAAAATTCCTGCCACACCCCCAGGTCCTTCCTAACACTAGCCGTCAAGCGAATTCTGTGGTGTGGCTTGCTGAGACCGACCGTCGCCTGGTAGAGCCTAAACATGAACGCCCTCCCCGGCGCTATCACTCTACAAGCAAAGTTCAACAAACCCGCCAGCTCCTGCACCTGCCGAAGGGTCACCCTTCTGGCGGCCCTAACGACCCTCACCGTGTTCCGCAGCCTAGCTAGTTTGTCCTCCGGAAGCCTACAGGTCTGGGCAACCGAGTCCACTTCAATGCCCAGGAACGTAAGCCTAGTGGTGGGCCCCTCGGTCTTTTCATGTGCCAGAGGCACGCCGAGGTCCCCGCACAACCCCTGAAACCCAGCCATTCCCCGTTGGCATTCGTCAGAGCCCGCCGGCCCTGCGAAAAGAAAGTCATCTAAATAATGGACAACTGACCGAATCCCTGAGCTCTTCACGTGGGCCCATTCTAAGAAGGAACTAAACTTCTCGAACAATGAACATGAAACTGAACAACCCATCGGCAGGGCCCGATCAACAAAGAACCCCCCCTCGAACTGAAAACCCAAAAGGTCGAAATCCTCGGGGTGAATCGGCAAAAGCCGGAAGGCCGACTTGATATCACATTTGCCCATCAGGGCCCCCGGTCCGCACTCTCGTACCACCGAGACAGCCGTCTCAAAAGGGGTGTAGCGCACTGAGCACAGGTCCTCAGGGATGTGATCATTTACCGAGTCACCCGGAGGAAAAGACAGGTGATGAATGAGCCTGAACTCCCCGGCCGCTCGCTTGGGCACCACTCCCAGGGGGGATACTTGCAGAGAGGGCAGGGGCGGCTCCCTAAAGGGGCCCAGCACCCGGCCCTCCCGCACCTCCTTCATAATTTTCTCCCGCACAACATGTTCCATCCCGGACACTGACCTCAGGTTGCTCGCCAGGCAAGCAATCCTAGGCCCCTCGTATGGAATTCTAAAGCCCTCCGAAAAACCTGAAACCAAGAACTCGGCACCTTTCCTAGGGCGATAGCCCATGAGCCAGTCCCTCAACCTGTCCACTTTAATGGGGGTTGGTCCCCTTGTTCTGAGCTCCAGCCGCCTGGGGCTTGGCAGAGCCCAACGCTGACTTGTTACCGCCTCCCCCCCTGCTCCTATAGCAGGCTGATGTGGGGTGCCTGCCATTGCACAACGCGCAGGCATGGCGAAAGCGGCAAACTGGCCTGGAACAGGCTCCCCTGGCGCCGTACTCGTAACAGTACGGAGGGATCCGAAAGGGCGAACTTATCGCACTACGCTGCGCAGAGCCCTGGGTCCCCGAACCCGCCCCTGGGCGGGGGAGGGTAGCCTCCTTTCCCTGGGTCAGCAGCAGGTGGCCAGTAGGCGTACGCCCGCTAGCCGGGGTGGCTGGTTTCTGCGTGGCTTGAAGCCACAGATCGTTGTGCCGCATGTCCCACGGCCAGTGCCTATTGTGTGCGGCGAACCTCCTAAAGTTTTCATCGTATTGCTTCCAAGCCTCCCCTCCAAACTCCTGATACGCTCGTAGTATCATATTCATATACAGGATGAGCTCGTGAGTCTTGTGTACGTCATCCTCAACCACCACTGAGTGATACGCCAGAAAGGCGTATGCCCAAGATAATATCCCCTTATCCATCTTGGTGTCCTTTGACTCCTCAGATCCCTTCTTACCGTCCTTGTCCTTGTCCTTCTTGGATTTCTCCGGCAATAAAATCTTGAATATATCCACATAGGCCCCGCGCCAAATTTTACGCTTAAGGGCCTGTGACATATGCATACTCAAAGGAGTGTCAGGGAGGCCCGGGGCAAAGGGGTTGTCACTATCCACCGTGGAAGTATCAGTGGACTCCGTGGTTGTGGACTCTGAGCTATCCCTCGAGGAGTCCCTCTTCTTCCTGCCCCGCTTTGTCACCCAACGTTTTCGGCCCCTCCCCCACACCTGGGCTGCCGTGTGCGAACGCCATGTTTTATGTGACCTATGTGACTTGCGTTTAACCACCTGTAGCCTGCCTCGTGGCCCCTGTGGCCGGGACCAGTGATGCCCAGGCACAGGGCACTCACCCCAATGTGAAGAGTCATCATCAGCCTCCTCTGAGCCGGAAGCAGCCCTGCTTCCCCGTCTCCTCCTGCGCTTCTTCTTAGCGCGCTGGCCGGATCTCACCCTCTGGGACCTTTCCTCCGATTCCGAGGAGCTCCGGGTCCCCTCTGCGCTCGTGGCACCCCTGGCGTCCTCGTGCCGGGACCTGCCCCTCTTCCTTGGCCCCTCATCCAATTTCTCGAGCAAGGCAGAAAGAAGGTGTGAGGATACAGACACTGACTCCTCCCCAGCATCCACATCCCCAACCGCCCGTGCTGTGGGGGACCCCTCATCAAACCCACTCATTTCCCCTGGGCTGGGGTCCCCCTCCCCTGGATCATAGGCCTCCCTCCTTCTGCCACGTGGCCCCCGGGATGGGGCCCTCCCCTGGCGGCCTGCTGCCCTGGGTGTCAGCCCCCTGCGCCTTGCGGCCCGCCCCCTGTGGCTTACCTCCCCCCTGGAGCTGCCCTCCCTGCCAGGCCTACCGGCCTGTCCAGCTCCAGGGGCCTCCCCCCATGTCCGCTTGGGGGCCCTCCTCCTGCCCGTACGGTGGGGCTCGATGGGGGGGGTGCCCTGATCGCCAGCCTGCCCCCCCCCGTTGCCCTCCGCCGGGTCCCCGGCTTAGCCCTGCTGCCCCTAGCCATTGCTACCCCCTTCCAATAAAAACAAAGACGGCCCGAAAGACCGCCGGAGCGCTGCCGGCCTGAGCCTCTGAACGCCCATGCGTCCTTGTCAGGCCTCCGGGCCTGGCCGTGCCTTCAGCGCCGCGTGCGCCGCTGGCCCAGGGCCTCCCGCTGCCTCCGACGCGTCCTCTTCGGCCTCCGGGCCTAGCCGCGCTCTCCCCCAGTGCTCGCCGCCGGCCCGAAGCACAAATCGCCGCCCACGCATCCTCTTCGGCCTTCGGGCCTAGCCGCGCTTTCCAGCTGCAGCAGGGCCGTGTCTCCGAACTGCCGGGCGAGGGAAACTGCGCCACGAGGCAGCCCCTTTTATAGGGCTGCCTCACCCTCGCCCAGCCAATGGGTGGCCCGCGCCACCATACACATCACTGCGGCCCCTGGGGATGACGAGGGGCCGCAGGCTCCGCCTCCCACAATGGCGGCCTCCTTCCCCGACCCACGCCGCAACCCCGTGCCGGCTGGTAAGTCGCCGGCGGCATTCTCATTGCAAATGCTTCGTGCCAGTAGCACCAATATTTATTCTTTTTGAAACTAGGCTACAGACAGCTATGGAAGTCACAATTCAAATTTACAATAGGGGACTACTTTAAGGTTGCTAAAAACATGGTTTAGTTTATTATGGATATAGAAGTGTGGCCCCAGATTAGTAGTATTAATTTCCTAAAACATGTTAAGATGTGTTAAGGTATGCTGAATGCAATAAATTCAGGTCATACGGAAAAACTGAATATATATTTACAATAATTTTAATTGTTTTGTATTGAATATTGCAATTGTGTACCAAGCAATTGTGGTATGTAGAATTCCAAAGTATAGTTGTTTATTATCGACTAAATTAATTGTGGCTTAGTCAACAAAAAATGAAGGAACATTTCCAATAAGGATTCTGCAGCGGTTTGAAATTAGCTCCTGACTTAGTATCCCCACTTCACACAATCACAAATGTTTGCTAGCTGAACTGATTGATTGATCAAGATTGATAAGAAATCACAATATTTTTTTATTCAAGGGTGAGACACTGGAACAACACTGGTCCTCCATTTCTCACTGAGCCTCGGTATCTCAGCACTCTCAGCATTCTTACAATCAACTTGTAAAATTAATAAATGACCCACAGCATCCAGCCCAACCAGTCTAATCTTGAGCAGATAAGGAACGTGACAATGTTAAGAATTTGGGGTTAGGTAACTTTCACTTGGCACAAATAGATGTTTTACCATAGTCCATGGCCGTGATCTTTCTTTGCCTCCCACCTCAACTGCAAGCAGAACTGGAAAAACAATTTTTAAAAATTAAATTTTGTCATTCACATTTCATTTTGTCACTCCTTTTGCATCTTTTCTTTAATAATTCTATTCCACCATTTCTTCGATATTAATATAATTCTTGTTCCAAGGCGAGTTGTCCCGCAGCAAGTTGGCTATGTCTAATTGCCCCTCAGTGGGTTGACCATGGCAAGTTGACCCTCCCAGAAAGGTGGCTGTTCAATATTTGCTTGAAGACATCCTGTGAATGAGGGCCACCCCCTCTCTAGCTGATTCCATTGTTGAATTACTCTTACTACTAAGCAGTCCTGTATCCACCCACTTTCAATTGGATTTGCCCTCATAAATCCTCAATTTCATATCCTATACTCTGGAACAACAGAGAACAGATCTATCCCTCCTTCTGTATGGCATCTGTTGAGGCATTTGAAGAGTGAAACATCTTTATTCAGTCTTCTGAAAGCTAAACTTACCCAACTGCTTATAATTCTTCAGACTTAGTCACTATCCTCCTATTAATTCCTGGTGCTTTTTTCAGACCCGATTGCAAAAACTCCGCATCCTTCTCAAAGCATGATGTACAGAACTGAAACTAATAGTCAAGGTGGGTTTTTCACCAATGCAGAGAAAAGTGAAATAATGACTTCCTGTAATTTGGAAATACATTTTTATTCATGTAGCCTAAAACTGCATTTGTTCTTTTTGTCTCCAAATCCCATGCTAGCTTCTATTCAGTTTGTAATCAGCTACTATTCATCAAGCCAGGTATTCCTCAGTTACTATGAAGAAAGAACATTTCTGTAACTTTTTAAGCTTATTTCAAATATTATTTTTGTCTTCTTACCCAATTTTGTGGCATTGGTATGGATTTCTTCCATCTTTTTATTTAAATCATTAGTGGGAATACTGACAGACAGAATCCTGGGCCTTGTGACAATATTTCATTCCAGTCTGATGAAGAATTATTAATTATAATTTTCTAAGAGTGCAGCAACAA
Organism: Erythrolamprus reginae; assembly: GCF_031021105.1. Lineage (NCBI taxonomy): Eukaryota > Metazoa > Chordata > Lepidosauria > Squamata > Dipsadidae > Erythrolamprus > Erythrolamprus reginae. The sequence goes on along the minus strand of NC_091950.1, from coordinate 97,676,352 downwards.
TATGACTACAGATTTGTCTGCCGCTAAATTTTGTCACTGCTTGCAGTATAAATGTATTTTGATGAGACAATTTCCATTTCTAAACAATCTCCTTGTTCTGCTGCTCATATTTCAGGGAAATGATGAAGCACAGAGACACATTTATTTATTTATTTATTTATTTATTTATTTATTTATTTATTTGTTTATTTGTTTATTTATTTATTTATTTATTTATTTATTTATTTATTTATTTATTTATTTATTTATTTATTTATTTATTTATTTATTTATTTATTTATTTATATTTGTATGCCGCCCCTCTCCGCGAACTCAGGGCGGCTCACAACAAGGCATAAACAAATCGTACAAATCCAAATAGATTCAAATAAATTTAAATATTTAAAAAGTTTAAAAAGAACCCCAATATACTAACAAGCACACACACAAACATACCATACATAAATTGTACATGGCCAGGGGGAGATGTTTCAGTTCCCCCATGCCTGACGGCAAAGGTGGGTTTTTAGAACTTTACGGAAGGCAGGGAGGGTAGGGGCAGTTCTAATCTCCGGGGCGAGTTGGTTCCAGAGAGTCGGGGCTGCCACAGAGAAGGCTCTTCCCCTGGGGCCCGCCAACCGACATTGTTTAGTTGACGGGACCCGGAGAAGGCCCACTCTGTGGGACCTAATGGGTCACTGGGATTCGTGCGGCATTTACTTCTTTACCATATTTTTTGGAGTATAAGATGTACTTTTTTACCCCCAAATAGAGGGTGAAAACCTGGTTGTCAGTGATATACCTGGTCATAGATTCAACCTACAGTAGTTTTTACTTCTGATTAGTATCTATTAATCTCAAAATGCATGCTTCTATTTTTACCTACAGTATATCATTTTCTGTAGCCCACTGAAAAAAGGCAAATAGTACAGGACTCTTGATCTCAGGCAAGAGACTGGAAAATGTTAATGTATTCTGCTGTAAATCTAGTCAATAACCCTTTTACAAAAGAACAGGCTAAATCACCCACCAAGTAGTCAAGTGTCTCTTTTCAACTGGCATTTGAGTATATCAACTGAGAAGATTAGTATCTAAAAATATCAAAGTTTAAGTGCAGGGCACAATGAATGGTATATGAGTGGAGCTGGATGCACAATTCAAAACTTACTTAGTTTTAGTGGTGCCTTCTTGTTGTTATCTGACAATCTGTGATATGAAGGGATAATATGTGAAAGAGTACCTGGAATTCTTGGAGAATAATTTGCTGGATGAATCTGGGAGGACTTAATGTTAACATTTTCCAATCCCTCACTGCTAGAATAACATTCAAAATATCTGTGGTGTGTTACTGTCTTAATTTTATTTTAATTTTCTAGCCTATTTCTGATGAATGATAGTTGCAACTTCAACTCTGAGTCTTCGGAGAGGGGTGGCATACAAGTCTAATAAATAATAATAATAACAATAATAACAACAACAAGAACAACAAAACAACAACAACAATAATTATTATTATTATTATCATCATCATCATCATCTTTATTATTATTATTAATTCAAGCAAGATATATTGTTCTAGAACCAAGGTTATTTTGACAGCATAGAACCCTAAGTGTTTGAATAAGAATAAGGAGATCTAATAATTTGAATAAGAATTAGAAGAATAAGAACTAGGAGGTCTGGCTGAATGAGTCATAAGGCTAATTATAGTTAATACCCGGCTTCTTTGTACTACAAAGGGAAGTTTGGGAAGGAAGGGAAAAGATACTAATTTCCCTTTCTCATATCCAGGACATTTTCTTCCTGTGTGCTATCAGACTGTTTTCATATGATATGTAAATCCATTATTATGATACATTTATGAAACTAACCCTTTTTCCTGATTCACACAGAATGCAGAATTGTTTATTCACATTATATTTTAAGATAATTTGTGAACCAGTGTGTATGTGAACAGAGGCAATGTTTTATAGGATGGATGCCAAAAATTGGTCTTCACCCTTGTGAATGGCTGAAGAGTCCAAACCTCTTAAAATTCCTGAATTAGGAGGCCACATATGACCTATCAAGACATTGACAACCACTAACTACTGTAAGAGCAAAGAAATGTCTGAAATTCAACTATATTTAGTATATGTCCTCATTTTTACAATGCATTGCACTATGAAAAGTCTCCTCTTCCCATATGAGCTGACAAAAAGTTGTGTATCTACCTCATGGTGAGGAAAATTATACAGTTCCCAATCTTAAACTTGTAGGAGCTTGAAGATAAAGACCACAGATAATCATTTGGGCTTTCAAGTATTGTTTTCCAGGGATAATAGGCCACATAAGAAAGTCACAGTGTGAAGCAGCTAATTTGAACTAACTGGAGAGACTTCAAAGGAAATAAGACATTCTGGAAAGAACTGAGGGCAGGACTGTCATAGAAGGGGACTCCATTCAAAACTATAGTTCAATGGGGACAAAGGGTGCTGGATGTACTTGAGCTTTCACTTTCTACATTGGAGAAGGCTAATGGAGTATCCAAGGCATTAAATTGTGGGTTACTTATACAATTTCAATAGGATCCATGAACACCCTGTGTTAGAATTATCATTTCATGCTGATAACCAATTCTGTCTTCAGAGGGTGCAGGTATATTTGGCTCATTATCTATTTGTGATGGTTTGAAAATCCAAGTGACATTTCCCATATCTAGGACAGCGTTCCTTTGGCCTCCTCGCTTGGGGCGACTACATGACACAGGTATAGATTAATCAGCAGGTAAGGAATATGCCACAGAGTATACTGCAGCAGCTTAAGGTTTGTATAATTACAGCAATAGCTTCTCAGCATCGACAACAGAAGCTATTTCCCTGTTGGAACCAAAGAAAGAAACATTAGCCTCCAAAACCAGTCATTGCCAGGAGTGGAATAAAAAGGGGAGAAAGGACGTACAGCGATACCTTGTCTTACGAACTTAATTGGTTCCAGGACGAGGTTCGTAAGGTGAAAAGTTCGTAAGATGAAACAATGCAAAAGCGACTAATGCGTGCAAGCCCAAAATTCACCGCCTTTGCCAGCAGAAGTGCCTGTTTTTGCACTGGTGGGATTCCCCTGAGGCTCCGCTCCATGGGAAACCCCACCTCCGGATTTTGCGATGCTGCAAGGGAATCCCAGCAGGGGATTCGCTGAGGCTTCCCTCGCTGGGAAACCCCACCTCCAGACTTCCGTTGCCAGCCAAAGTGCCTGTTTTCGCACTGGTGGGAAAACAGCATCGCAAAATCTGGGGAATCCCAAAAAATCAGAAAATCAGGGGAATCCCCACCAGTGCGAAAATGGGCACTTCGGCTGGCAATGAAAGTCTGGAGGCGGGGCATCCTAGCGGCAGTGGCGGGTTCGTAAGGTGAAAATAGTTCGGAAGAAGAGGCAAAAAAATCTTAAACCCCAGGTTCATATCTCGAAAAGTTCGTATGACGAGGGGTTGGTAAGATGAGGTATCACTGTACTGTATTTCTATGCATTGGTATATCCTTTCTTCACACTCATAGCACTTAACACTTACATATCACTCCACAATACCTTAGAGCATTCTGAGAGGTTTACACAGTTAGTATATTTCCCCAACAATCTGAGTGCTCATTTAACTGACCTTGGAAGGCTGGGTCAATCTTGAGCTGGTGAGGATCAAACTTCTGGCAATGGAATGAAAAGTTAGCCTGCAATACTGCATTCTAACCACTGTGCCACCACAGCTCTTTAAAAATACAGGACATCCTTTCTAACCCCCCGAATCAGAGGTGGGTTCCTCCCAGTTTGGACTGGTTCTATGGAACTGTAGTAACTTAGCGGCCTGGGTCATTGGAACTGGCAGCAACCCAGGACTGCTACGCCCCCCAACCAGCTCTTTTGGCTGTGCCATAGGCACCGCCATCTTATTTATTGCTTCTGCCTAGAAGCTGGCACATCAAGGAGCAAACCAGCCGCAAAGAGAACCAGAACCCACCCCTGCATAGAATCACCAAGTATTGGACTTGACTGAATGGATAATATTATTAAAGCCTGGGGAACTGCAAACCCAGAAACATTCCAGCTTGCTAGAGTTGGATCAAAGTCAGTTCTTTTCCATCCAAATCCTTTGGTCTCCCGGCCCTGGCTCGGCATGTGAGACAACAATTTTGTGTCCTTTCTATTTATTCTCTACTACTTAGAAGCAACTATATACTGATTGTTGGTTGGCCCATCCCAGAAATACAGTATCAGGATTTTCTTCAGTATGGAATATGATTTCAGTTTGCTAATTATTATTCTTAACTGGAAGTCCTTTTATTGTCCTTTTCTTGCCTTGGCATTCTATAGTTTTGCTAAAACTGGTTTGTACTGCAGGGAAATCTCCAACAATGCAGCTCTGCTACCCAGCTGTTAAACAAAAGCAAAAAATAAAAATAAAACAAGAACCACCACATTGCATTTGTATTGGATTTGCTCTCAAATATGCATTTGGTTTCCATTGTGTACTCAATCAAACTTTTCCTAATATATGTATTTTTGGAGAGCATACATTTTACCACAACATACATCTTTCCTTGCAATTTTTGAGCCAATAAATATTTTGGACTGGATGCTAGCCAACCCTTAATTATAAATCACCATAAGTGCCCCTATCTTTCATTTTGTCATGTAACATTCCTTTTTCTGAAATTAAATCTGTGATAAATTTGGCAGACGGCCTTATTTAAATCTATTATTCCTGAATAAAAGTTAAGAGAGAATGAAAAAGAAACTAATTCTCTCCAAATTGCTTTGTGCAGAGCCATTAAATCTCTCCAAAAATTTTCAGCAAATAAAAAGTTCCTTTTTAAAGGGAAAAATTTTGGTGATTTTTTTTGCTTCTGTGCATGAGCAGAAGCAAAAACAATCTCTGAAATCTCTCATGCACACCTATCCCCTGATGAGATTTTGCTTCCTGCGCATGCGCAGAAACAAAAACACACTTGGGCATAATAATAATAATAATAATAATAATAATAATAATAATAATAATAATAATAATAATTTATTAGATTTGTATGCCGCCCCTCTCCGAAGACTCGGGGCGGCTCACAACAAGCGATAAAACAATATTGTACAGGCACAAATCTAATACAGTGGTACCTCAAGATACGAACCCCTCGTCTTACGAACAATTCGTGATACGAACCCGGGGTTCAGAAAAAATTTGCCTCTTCTTACGAACTTTTTTCAAGTTACGAACGCCAAACCCGAACTTCCGGGTTCGGCATTGGGAGGCTCCTGGGAAGCCCCCGGGCTGTTTTAAAAGGTGACCGCCGGGCTGGGGGGCTTCCCAGCAACCTCCCGAATCCCGAACTTTTGCCGAACTTCCAGGTTCGGGGTTCGGGGGGGTGCTGGGAAGCCCCCCAGCCTGGCGGTCACCTTTTAAAACAGCCGGGCGGCTTCTCAGGAGCCTCCCAACGCCGAACGCGGAAGTTCGGGTTTGGCGTTTGGCTTCCGGAGGCTCCTGGGAAGCCCCCCGGCTGTTTTAAAAGGTCACAGCCAGGCTGGGGCGCTTGCCAGCAGCCCCGACTCCCTGCCGCTCGCCCATGGCCGGCAGAAGATCGCTCTTGCCCGGCTTCCGCGCGAGGCATCAGGTCAGCATTCTGTGGGGCGGGCGGCGGGGAAGCCGGCGGCTGTGGCAGCTGCTGCAGGAGGCTTTCCCCCTCCTCGTCCGCCGCCCGCCCGCCCAGAATGCTGACCTGATGCCTCGCGGGGAAGCCGGGCAAGAGCGATCTTCTGCCGGCCATGGGCGAGCTACAATAAGCTTCCACGCCCTCGCCCGTGCCTGGCGGGAGGTGAAGAGTGCTTTGCCCAGTGCAAAGTTGACAGCAAGCAGCTCCGCAGTCCCCAAAGGAGGCTTAACCCCGCCCCTCTGTCCCACCCCTCGCCCGTATCCGGCATAACTTCCTCCTGCCTATCCCCGCTCTTCTGCCGGCCACGGGCGAGGGGTGGGACAGAGGGGTGGGGTTAAGCCTCCTTTCGGGACTGCGGAGCTGCTTGCTGTCAACTTTGCACTGGGCAAAGCACTCTTCAGCTCCCGCCAGGCACGGGCGAAAGGCGAGGAAGCCTATTGTAGCAGCTGCCACAGCGGAGACATTTGGGGTTTTGGCTGGGGGGGGGAGGGGAAGGCAGGAGGTCCGGCCCTTCATTTGCCCTCCCAGCAAAAGACAAAGCCGCACAGCTCCGCATCGCCGAAGGAGGCTTAACCCCACCCCTCTGTCCCACCCCTCGGCCGTGGCCGGCAGAAGAGCGGGGATAGGCAGGAGGAAGTTATGCCGGATACGGCCGAGGGGTGGGACAGAGTGGTGGGGTTAAGCCTCCTTCGGCGATGCGGAGCTGCGCGGCTTTGCCTTTTGCTGGGAGGGCAAATGAAGGGCCGGACCTCCTGCCTTCCCCTCCCTCCCCAGCCAAAACCCCAAATGTCTCCGCTGTGGCAGCTGCTACAATAGGCTTCCTCGCCTTTCGCCTGTTTCAGCTTTCCATCCATCCACGTCACTTCGCCGCTAAATCGTATGGCAGCAAACAATCTTTGGGGTTTTCGCTGGGGGGAGAAGTAGGACCTTCCTAACTTCCTCCCCCCCCCCAGCGAAAACCCCAAAGATTGTTTGCTGCCACACGATTTAGCGGCGAAGTGACGTGAAGGGATGGAAAGCTGAAACCGAGCTGTTTCAGCTTTCCATCCATCCACGTCACTTTGCTGCTAAATCGTATGGCAGCAAACAATCTTTGGGGTTTTCGCTGGGGGGAGAAGTAGGACCTTCCTAACTTCCTCCCCCCCCCCAGCGAAAACCCCAAAGATTGTTTGCTGCCACACGATTTAGCGGCGAAGTGACGTGAAGGGATGGAAAGCTGAAACCGAGCTGTTTCAGCTTTCCATCCATCCACGTCACTTTGCTGCTAAATCGTATGGCAGCAAACAATCTTTGGGGTTTTCGCTGGGGGGAGAAGTAGGACCTTCCTAACTTCCTCCCCCCCCCCAGCGAAAACCCCAAAGATTGTTTGCTGCCACACGATTTAGCGGCGAAGTGACGTGAAGGGATGGAAAGCTGAAACCGAGCTGTTTCAGCTTTCCATCCATCCACGTCACTTTGCTGCTAAATCGTATGGCAGCAAACAATCTTTGGGGTTTTCGCTGGGGGGAGAAGTAGGACCTTCCTAACTTCCTCCCCCCCCCCAGCGAAAACCCCAAAGATTGTTTGCTGCCACACGATTTAGCGGCGAAGTGACGTGAAGGGATGGAAAGCTGAAACCGAGCTGTTTCAGCTTTCCATCCATCCACGTCACTTTGCTGCTAAATCGTATGGCAGCAAACAATCTTTGGGGTTTTCGCTGGGGGGAGAGGTAGGACCTTCCTAACTTCCTCCCCCCCCCCAGCGAAAACCCCAAAGATTGTTTGCTGCCACACGATTTAGCGGCGAAGTGACGTGAAGGGATGGAAAGCTGAAACCGGGCTGTTTCAGCTTTCCATCCATCCACGTCACTTTGCTGCTAAATCGTATGGCAGCAAACAATCTTTGGGGTTTTCGCTGGGGGGAGAGGTAGGACCTTCCTAACTTCCTCCCCCCCCAGCGAAAACCCCAAAGATTGTGCCTTTCTTTGTTGCGCTTCCACCAGCATGGCCTGGCTGGCAGCGGAAGATGTAACCGAGCTCACGGGGCTGGGCTCGGCTCCCCCTCTTACCAGCCCAGCAGGCAGCCGCCATGGAAGGCTCCGTTCCCTGTCGGCCACGGAGACCGGCCCCGTGGGCTCGTTTACATCTTCCGCTGCCAGCCAGGCAGCGCAACGAAGAGAGGCATTCGCTTTCCTCCCGCCGGCCCCTCAATCGGGCCGGTAGGGAACAGAATGGAACCAGCCCAGAAGCAATAGACGCAGGATCGGGCCGGCAGCAGGCGCAGGGCGAGGCAGCAGGTCTGCATCCTGGGCAGGCGGGCGGGCGGCGGGCGAGGAGGCGCGGCCGAGCGGCGACAGCGGCGGTTCTCCTCACTTCGGAGAGCTTCCTGGGCATGAAAACGCACGAATCCAACAAGAACGAAAGCCAGGAAGCTCTCCCTGGCGGAGACCGCCGGCCCCTCAATCGGGCCGCCGTGACGGGGACCACTGGCCTGCCTAGCGGGCTGGGAGGGAGGTGGAATACGGGAGGAGGAGGAAGAGGAGGAGGAGGGAGGAAGGAGAGAGAGAGAGAGGGAAGCCGCCCGGCTGTTTTTAAAGGTGACAGCCGGGCGGCAGCGTTTTTTTGCGGTTGTTTTTTTTTTGTTGCACGGATTAATTGACTTTACATTGTTTCCTATGGGAAACAATGTTTCGTCTTACGAACCTTTCGTGTTACGAACCTTTCCCTGGAACCAATTAAGTTCGTATCTTGAGGTTCCACTGTATTAAGAAAAAACTAAAAAACCCTATCAATTAAAAACCAAACAGCACATACATACCAAACATAAATTATAATAAGCTTGGGGGAAAGGTGTCTCAAATCCCCCATGCCTGGCGGTATAGATGGGTCTTAAGTAGTTTACGGAAGACGAGGAGGATGGGAGCAGTTCTAATCTCCGGGGGGAGTTGATTCCAGAGGGCCGGGGCCGCCACAGAGAAGGCTCTTCCCCTGGGGCCCGCCAGACGACATTGTTTAGTCGACGGGACCCGGAGAAGGCCAACTCTGTGGGACCTTATCGGCCGCTGGGATTCGTGCGGTAGTAGGCGGTTCCGGAGGTATTCTGGTCCAATGCCATGTAGGGCTTTAAAGGTCATGACCAACACTTTGAATTGTGACCGGAAACTGATCGGCAGCCAATGCAAGCCACGGAGTGTTGTAGAAACGTGGGCGAATCTAGGAAGCCCCACGATAGCTCTCGCGGCTGCGTTCTGCACGATCTGAAGTTTCCGAACACTTTTCAAAGGTAGCCCCATGTAGAGAGCGTTGCAGTAATCGAACCTCGAGGTGATAAGGGCATGAGTGACTGTGAGCAATGACTCCCTGTCCAAATAGGGCCGCAACTGGTGCACCAGGCGAACCTGGGCAAACGCCCTCCTCGCCACAGCCGAAAGATGATGTTCCAATGTCAGCTGTGGGTCGAGGAGGACGCCCAAGTTGCGCACCCTCTCTGAGGGGGTCAGTAGTTCCCCCCCCCCAGGGTAATGGACGGACAGATGGAATTGTCCTTGGGAGGCAACACCCACAGCCACTCCGTCTTGTCTGGATTGAGTTTGAGTTTGTGCATGCGCATAAAGCTAACTGAAGCTGCGCATGTAGTGCACCAGTAGCAATAGTAATAGGAAATCCGCCCTGGTCTTAAGTATGGTAAAGGGGTTCCTGCTTGAGCTAGACTAGAAGACCTCCAAGGTCCCTTCCAACTCTGTTATTCTGTTAATGTGCTACTTTGTACAAGTTGAAAATTTTCTCCTTGTTTTCTTTATGTGCACTACCCTAAGGCACATGATCTGTGTTTGATGGCTATATAAATCCTTCCACACACAACTAAAGAAATAAATGCAAACTGATCTATGCCACGTTTGTGCATCTGCTGCTGTCTGTTTTCTGGTCAAAGGTTGCTGTTCTGAAAGTCCTTTTGGAATGTGAGGAGAATGGTCTCTGGCACAACTTTTCTACAAGTGGTAGAAAAAATGGAGGTGGGGAGGAAAGACCGGGGAATTATTTATTTAGTTATTTATTTATTAGAGTTGGAAGGAACCTTGCAGGTTGTGGAGGACAGAATAGCACGAAAGCCAGCGCTGGCAAACCACGGGCTGATGGGTAATTCTGTGAAAGGCTCCAGGTCAGCATGGCAAAGCATTCTGACCTGTATGATCTTTTCTCCTACGTGACATTCCATACATTCCCCCCCCCTCTGGAAGACATGCTTCCTTATCAGTTGCAAATAGCTCTGGAGGAGACCTCCATAAGGCACGTAGGCAACGGTCTTTAAAGCATCAACATAATTGATCACTCACTGTTCACGAGGTAAAGCACAAAGCCCCCATGCATTGAACCAATCAATAGGATCCTGTATTTTCTAATACCCAATGCGATGTAACCTGATAACTAATGGTATGTGACTGATGGTAATGAAAGGGGAGTGCCAGGCTTTGTCCTGGAGAAGAAATGCCTTCCCACATGAGCCGGGGTGGCACAGCAGGTAGAATGCTGTACTGCAGGCCGCTGAAGCTGACTGTAGATCTGTAGGTCAGCGGTTCAAACCTCATCACCGGCTCAAGGTTAACTCAGCCTTCCATCCTTCCGAGGTGGGTAAAATGAGGACCCGGATTGTGGGGGTAATATGCTGGCTCTGTTAAAAAGTGCTATTACTAACATGTTGTAAGCCGCCCTGAGTCTAAGGAGAAGGGCGGCATAAAAATTGAATAAATAAAAAAATAAATAAAAAATAAATAAATAAATAAATAAATAAATAAATAAACAAATAAACAAATAAACAAACAAGCAAACAAACAAACAAAAAATAGATAGATAGATAGATAGATAGATAGATAGATAGATAGATAGATAGATAGATAGATAGATAGATAAATGATGCCATGATGCCTTTCTGCCTCTTGGTTGACAATACAGGTCTTCTAGTCCAACCCACTGCTCAAGCAGGAGTTCCTACATCATTTGAGTACAGATGGTTACACGTGTTGGGGCTCCTCCGCTGGCAAGCTGTTCGACTGGTTGATCCCTTTCACTGTTAGAAAGGTTTTTCCTCACTTCCAGGCTGAATATCTTCTTGGTCAGCTTCCATCCATTATTCCTTCTTTGGCTTTCTGGAGCCTTGGAAAACAGCCTGACCAATGATGATCTGCTACTGGAACAGTAAGGTGCTATATTCCATTAGCGATTTTCAGGATGCGTGTGCAGCTTAACGTCTCTGATGCGTGATTGAATGTGCACGTACAAGATTTGGCATCTGTGTATGTGCATGTGCAGCACACAGAATCTCATGTGAAGATGCTCCTGTGAGTGAGATGTCAGTGATTTTCACTGATTTTTTGCTTCTGCGCATGCCGAAAATTGCCAAAATCTCTCACATGCGTGTCCTCACATTCTACATGTGCATAAGCCAAAATCTTGCATGTCCTCATATTCTGCATGTGCAGACGCCAAAATCTTGAACATCCTCACATTCTGCATGTGCAGATGCCAAAATCTTGCACATCCTCACATTCTGCATGTGCAGACGTCAAAATCTTGTGCATCCTCCCATTCTGCATGTGCAGAAGCCAAAATCTTGCGCATCCTCACATTCTGCATGTGCAGAAGCCAAAATCTTGCACATCCTCACATTCTGCATGTGCAGAAGCCAAAATCTTGCGCATCCTCACATTCTGCATGTGCAGAAGCCTGTGTATGTGCATGCGCAGCACACAGAATCTCATGTGAAGATGCTCCTGTGAGCGAGATGTCAGTGATTTTCACTGATTTTTTGCTTCTGCGCATGCCGAAAATTGCCAAAATCTCTCACATGCGCGTCCTCACATTCTACATGTGCATAAGCCAAAATCTTGCATGTCCTCATATTCTGCATGTGCAGACGCCAAAATCTTGAACATCCTCACATTCTGCATGTGCAGATGCCAAAATCTTGCACATCCTCACATTCTGCATGTGCAGACATCAAAATCTTGTGCATCCTCCCATTCTGCATGTGCAGAAGCCAAAATCTTGCGCATCCTCACATTCTGCATGTGCAGAAGCCAAAATCTTGCACATCCTCACATTCTGCATGTGCAGAAGCCAAAATATTGCACCGATGGGTGCCCGCATGCCTGTAGGACATATGTGTATTCAAAACAGCCTTGGAGGGCGCTTCGGTAGCACCGAAGATAGCAGTCCCTTGCTGAGCCTGATCCCCTCCTCTCTGCGGAGCAGTGCTATCATGTCACCCCTGGTCCTTCTCTTCACCAGATTGGCCGAGCTCAATTCTGCAATCACTCTTCGTATGTTTTATTTTCCAGACTCTTTATCATCCTGGTTGCTCTCTTCTTCACTTTCTCTAGAGTTTCAATGTCTTTTTTGTAGTGTGGTGACCAAAGCTGGATGCAGTACTCTAGGTATGGTCTTTCCAAGGCTTTAAAGAGTAGTATTAGTGTTCTGTCTGACCCAATTAATAAGCAGTAATTAAGTCCAAATTAAAACTCAGAAACAAAGAGGAGAAAAGAGGAGAAAATTGCATCCATAATAAAAAGTTTCAAGTTGATTTCTCTGAAAAAAGTTGGTGAGAGGGTGATTCCCAAACTGGGATTCTGAAGCCTCTAGGAAGTTAATAAATACTATTCTTAAGGCCCTAGATAAAATTGCAATCTATTCAAATCCGGAATTGTTCAGAAAAAGCAAGCAGTAAATGTTGTGCTGGGAAAATCTTTTGTCTCTAAGGTAGAGTTAAAATTGTAACTAAGTACTTGCAAGCAAGGATGTTGATTTGTTTAAAGGTGAAAGCTGAATGGCTTTATTGCCTCTTGATTGGTTTTGGAAATTGGTGCTAGGAGGTTTTGTAGCTGAAATGTATTGTACTCAGCTCTTACGTTTTTATTTTGAGCTTTAGTGAAAGGCTATTGCCAGAGTCTGTGAAAGAAAAGAAAAATGAAAAATTGATAGATGTGAACCAGATGGACATTCCACCCTCTATTAAGTGAAATGTCAATCTATTGGTCAGGAGCTTGATAGAGAAAGGCCTAGAAAGCTCACAAAGTATTCATGAATAAATAAGGGATAGAGTGGACTGATCTAGTTTCCAAAATACTATACCCTAAAGCTTTTTCCTGGCTTCTTTGGTCATTCATTGCTGTTAAGTACATGATATTCACATTTATCATAACACTGTGCTCAGATTATACTTAGCATTTATGGGAAATGCATAGAATCATTGTTGTTAAATGGCTTATTTTATCTGATTCATTCTGGATCTGGGAATTTCCCACCTTTGATGCTCGATGGCATTCCTCCAATCAAATCCTGAGTGCAATCTAGGGATGTTTTGGACTTATGAATCCTGCTCAAGGAACAAGTGACAGTCATAGCTATGTAATTTCATTTTGTGTGATTGTTGGGTCTGTTACTTGATTGGGAGATCTTCTCTCATTCATTCCTCACCTGCTCCTCCGTCAGGCCCAAAGAACCAAGAACAACATGTGAAGTAACTTCTGAGTAGTTTTTAAAAGTTGTTCGCTTATTAACACAATTTTGTTAAACTAAAGCAGCTATGTGCAATAAGTATAAAATATAAAATGGGGAGAGTCTGCCTTCACCTTCTCCCTGCCTAATAGATATTACAAACTCTGCTATCTCCATTGCCTTTGGGAGATCAATCTAACTCTGCACTGCCCTTTATTGATCATCTAGACCTTAGCAGACAGATATGATAGCTATCTACTAGTGATGTTAATAACACACCCTTTTGTGTTCTGCCTCTGCCACAAATTGAAGTAAACTGCACAGCAATGTCCAGAAAATTTGACAATCTCCTAATAATTTATACCACTTTAGAGACAATTTGCATTTAATGGCTGCTTTTAGTTCAAAATTGTCACGCCAGAACATTTCATTTACAATGGCTCAAAAATAGAGCTTGTTGTCTTTAACACACTCAATTAGACTTCCAGAAAGTTAAGAAGACCTGGTTCTTTATCCAGACATCACACTAGTATATTAGTGGGCCCAGTGAATATAATTGAGATGTTCTGGTGCTGTGATGAGTTATATAATATTACCGTGGGATTTTGTTGGTTATATTTATTTTGATTTAATAGAATGCTATTATGAATCACCTCATCTTATCAGGTGATAAACACCCTATGTCTTTTCCTGGATAGGCATCCCTAAGTGTTTTCTGAACAAATCAATGAAAATATATAAGAACAAGTAAACCCCAACTTCTTAAATTTCTCTTTATGAAATAGAGGTTATATGTCAAATTAGAAAATATATTATTTCTTTTTTAAAAACACATCTAAATAATTCCATTTTTTGTGAAGAATAAAAAATATTCCACTTCTTTTCAAACTCAAGAAAAGAAAGTTTGAACTACATTTAAAGAAAGAAAGTTTGAATAACTTTTACATAAAATAACATTTAAAAGTTTCAATTTCTCCTTAAAGATTTTTCCTGGAAGGCACCACACATTAAGAAAGTGTCATTGAGAGATTCAGAACAGGAAACCCTTAAAGTCTCTGGGTAGTTCATAAACAGTTTGATGAAATGTAAACCATTTAAGATAATTTATTTATTTATTTATTTATTTATTTATTTATTTTTTATTTATTAGATTTGTATGCCGCCCCTTTCCGTAGACTCGGGGTGGCTCACAACAATAACAAAGACAATGTAAGAACAAATCTAATAATTTAAAAAACACTAAAAAAACCCATTATTAAAAGCAAGCATACACACAAACATACCATGTATAAACTGTATAGGCCCGGGGAGATGTCTCAGTTCCCCCATGCCTGATGGCAGAGATGGGTCTTAAGAACTTTACGAAAGGCAAGGAGGGTGGGGGCAGTTCTGATCTCCGGGGGGAGCTGGTTCCAGAGGGTCGGGGCCGCCACAGAGAAGGCTCTTCTCCTGGGTCCCGCCAGACGACATTGATTAGTCGACGGGACCCGGAGAAGGCCAACTCTGTGGGACCTAACTGGTCGCTGGGATTCGTGCAGCAGAAGGCGGTCCCGGAGATATTCTGGTCCGGTGCCATGAAGGGTTTTATAGGTCATAACCAACACTTTGAATTGTGACCAGAAATTGATCGGCAACCAATGCAGACTGCGGAGTGTTGGTGTAACATGGGCATACCTTGGGAAGCCCATGATGTCCAGCAAGTGTTGAAAATGTGCAATTATAAATAATTATTTGATATTGTGAATTATAAAGAGCTATTAAATATTATCATCAGTCAAATTTCTCTTAAGTAAAACTCAGTGTCTGGTGAATTTCATGGACCCATTCATGTAGGATTTTTTTGGAGTGGTGGTGGTGGTGTAACAATATAGAAATGCTTCATTATTATCTTTTCCTAAATGTTTTTGATGTCCCAGTTGATCCTTTTACTATGAACATTTTATAGTTTCCCATCCAAGTACCAGTCAAGTCTGATTCGGCTTGGCTTTTTTCAATCAGTCAAAAATAGCTAGATCCTATCATTAGCTGGGCAAAGTGTATTCTAAGAATGGGATACACTCTACTTTTTCCCTGTCCCTTGACATTTTTATTGAAAATTCTATCGCATGAAGGCTGGGTTTGCAAAACACTAGTCTAAAATATGGCTGGGTAGTATGGGCTCAGTATATTGTGTGAACCTGCCCAATGGTTATGTGAATTTACATGACTTGATTAAATTAGGAAATTATAACTCAGTAAATTATGTATTTGTGTGTTCAACAAATGTAGTTTGGCCTTTTCTACCCTTCAGTGATGCAATTACAAAAAGCCAGAAGAGTTATTCTGAATCCCCAATGGACTCACTCTATGATTCTGATTGAATTACTATTCTGGTATAATGACTCCACATGGTTTTTATAAAAATCAAACAATATTTAGAAAATGAGGCTAATAAAGACATTCTCATGTCTTCTACAGTTTTGTTTCTGCCCTGAGCAGAGATGGGTTCCTCCTGGTTTGGACCAGTTCTATAGAACAGGGAGTAACTTGGCGGCCTGGGTTGCTGGAACCATCAGTGGCTAAGGCCTGCCACACTGGTAAACCAGTTCTCTCAGCAACGCCATAGGCAGCACCATCTTGGTTTTTTGCTTCTATGAATTTGTGCATTTGTGGCGCACCCCTGAGTGAACCAGCAGTAAAGAAAACTGGAACCCACCCCTGGCCCTGAGTGTATATTGTTATCCATAATATTTATTTATTCATCAAATGCATATGGCCCTCCATTTCACAAAAGAGTGCACAAACATTGGTTGCAAGACCACATATTGCTTCTCCTAAAGGAGAAGATATTAAAACTGTAACTGCAAAATAATTCCAGTGAGGAAGAAGAAGGGAGGCAGAACAAGAAGCAAATATGCTTTAAAGAAAGCTTCATGAGGATCTGTAACTTTTATTAAATATTTTGTTCATAAATTAAAATAAATAAAAGAAAATGCAATCAAAAAAAGAAAAAGGAAAGACGAAAGAAAGGAGAAAGATGATAAAGTGCAAAGAATGAAAACATTAAAAATAGAAAAGAAACTAAAATAAATGACTTCTGACCTTCTTTCCAGCAAATTTATTTATTTATTTTGTTTATTATTTAAATTTATAAGCCGCCCAACTCCTTATGAACTCTGGACGGCATACAGCAAATATTGACAACTCCGTCATCTTCCCCAAAAAAGGTTAATGACTAGGATAGAGATCAGAAATGAAAAGCCAACCAGGTCATAAAAATTACGTAAGTAGTAATCTGATCTGATCTGATCAATCCATCATTCTGAGATGAACAGAGAGAAAAAAATAGCAAGTTTTTAAATACTGAAAATTTCATATTTTAGGCATCACGGTTAAAAAGATCTCATAGTTGCCCTCCATATCCTTAAAACATATATCATAAAAGATCCTCTGAAGATGCTGTTGATGAAGATGGAACAATGTATAAGAGAGGACATACTTTACTTAAGCCTTGTCAAGTCCCTATAACCAAACCCTGATTTCAAAGTTATTAAATCCATAACACGTTTTTTTTAAAAATCATAGAGATACATAGAACTAAGGATGAAAAACAGAATTCAGCATAATCTAAATAAGTGTGAATATAACCAGTCATTTGAAACATGTTGCTACAGGTCCAAATTGTAGATTGGATAGATCCAGGACAAGGATACAGTGATATATCATGTTTCTGGTCTAAGGATACATCACAGTGAAATGCCTAAATTTGGAAACTGATCATTCACAAGATAATGTTGAAAATTTTGGACATAAGTGATCAGAAAGCTATAGAACCTTGTCATCTCTTTTTTCCTTCACCAACATTGGAATAGTTCGTCAGAACCTCCAAGCAAGAATAAGAATAAGTCACAGGTTACCAGTTGCTATATGTCTGCCTGTCTGCATACATGCATGTAAGTAGTTAATAGAAGAAAAATTATGAGTGGATACTTCTGCCCAAAAGCAAAAACAAAGCTCAAAATATTAATTCTGTCTCTGCCAAAGATGCAACCAACTCACTAATGAACCATCTATGATCTTTACAGACTTTTCTTAAAAAAGAAATTAATATTCGTCTTGCCATAAAATTGTTGCCTGCCCCTGTTACAAAATTTCACAAGGCTGCCCCTTTTCTACTGATATTTAATCTTAAGGAGCACCTGCAGTGAAGGGCTACCAAAATTTTCACTACCACACTGTGGCCGTGGCTTATGCAGGACGCCCTGCCTTTTCTTTCAACATCTTTCAGTGCAAAATGAACAAATAAAATGTATAAACAAATGAATAAATAAATAATAAATGTTGCTTTCAAGGGAATTGCCAGGTGCTCAGGGGTGCGCTACTGCCCAGACAGGAGGAGGGGAGAATTCGGTGGGGTAGCTCCATTTTCGCTACCCCACTGAATTCTCCCCTCCTCCTGTCTGGGCAGTAGCGCACCCCTGAGCACCTGGCAATTCCCTTGAAAGCAACATTTATTATTTATTTATTCATTTGTTTATACATTTTATTTGTTCATTTATAGATTTTTATTCTGTCTTTCTTTATACACAACTCAAGACATACGACCATCTTTCTCCTATTTTCCCAGGAACAAGCAACCCTATGAAGTGAGTTGATATGAGAGAAATGATTGCCTCAAAGCCAGCTATTTGTTGAGAGGACAGAAATAATCCAATTGCACACATGCTACTAGTCCCCTCATGCATTTAGCAGCACCAGCCTTATTATTTGCACTGGTGGTGGCAGGGAGAGACCACTTATTATCCCCATCCCTTGGAACACTGCTGTAGTATTGATCCCTTAATAAAGGAGAAAGGAGGAATATTGACTGATGAGCCACATTAAATTTATCTTAGAGGAAGGTACTGCAGCGATAAAGCTAAATATATTACATCTCTGTTTGTGCTTTTTATATACTGTATTGCCTAAAACCCTTCTGATCCAATCAAGCTATTTCTGAATAACAAGATCTACTCCTAACACAGGTACATTGAAAAATGAGATAACATTTTTGCTAATCCAAGTAAATGTTTACTGATAAAATATTTGCAAACTTAAATGAATGGCACACATGAGGAGGGGGGCAGCTGGCTTATCCAAATGATCTGGGGGTTAAAGAAACTCTTTTCACATTTATTGAATGGACTCGGATCCTACTCGCCATAGCTATAAGAAACAAGTTGGAATCACTTTATAATATGTAAATAAATATTTTGCTCTTGGGTTAAAATGATTTATACAAGAAACACCCCGATTGGTGGTGGGGTATGAATGTTTGTCTGGTGGTGGGCACAATCACTGAGCACTTCTTATATGTTGTGTGTGTTTTTTTATATTATAAAATCAATAAAAACATTAAAAAAAACATTTATTGAATGGAAGGTAGAAGGGGCAGGCATTGGTTTCAGCATTTAGAGAAGGCATGAATAAGTAAGACTTTTTTATTACCATTTTTTTGCTTTAAAATAAAGGTGCATGAAAAACAAGGTTCCCAGCTTCTTTATACAGAATCTCCAAAGCATCTCTGTTCTTTGTGTGGTTATAGACTATTGTGAACAATGAAGGTTAATGGCTTGAATTACTGTGATACACGAATAAGAACAATAACAGTTGGGGTGTGGCCAAGCGTCGCAGCGAGACGGGTGCTTTCCTCAAGAGCTCTAAGGCAGTGATGGCGAATCATTTTGGCACCGAGTGCCCAAACCAGAATGCGTGTGCATGAACGTGCATGTGCACATGTTGGAGTAGTGGAAACCTGAAGACCAGCTGGCTGATGCATGCATGCCTATTTTGGGGGCATTTTGGGCCATTTTCCAGCCCATTTGCAGCCTGTTTTGAGGGCCATTTTAGACCCAGAAAAAGGCCCCCAAATAGTCTGTGTTTTGGTCATTTTTCAGGCTGTTTTTGGCCCTCTGGTACCCGCAAAACACCATCTCCATCACAGAAACAAAAGACAAGCTGGCAACAGTGTGCACATGCTCACAGAGAGGGCTCTGTGTGCCACCTCTAGCATGCATGCCACCGGTTCACCATCATGGTCCTATACCATGT
The DNA here is from genome assembly GCF_031021105.1 of Erythrolamprus reginae. Classification (NCBI taxonomy): domain Eukaryota; kingdom Metazoa; phylum Chordata; class Lepidosauria; order Squamata; family Dipsadidae; genus Erythrolamprus; species Erythrolamprus reginae. Next base: position 97,657,166 of record NC_091950.1, on the reverse strand, counting down.
CAGTCAAATGATTGTCCAATCTCTTCTTTAAAATTTCCAGTGTTGGAGCACTCACAATTTCTGGAGGCAAGTCGTTCCACTAGTTAATTGTTCTGACTGCCAGGGAATTTCTCCTTAGTTCTAGGTTGCTTCTCTCCTTGATTAGATTCTATCCCTTGCCTTCTGGTGAACACTGAAAGAGTTCTTGCTATAGTGTAGGAGAGGATGGTATATAATATTTATTTTTGCCCATGACTTTTCAAGATTTTTTTTAATGCTGCTGATTATATAACTGAAATAGTCACATTTTTATAAACTTTCCTGTATCATTTGATGCAGGGAAGGTGCCTGATATATATTTTTAATAAAGTGAGAGACAAGAGAGAAATATCAGAAATTAAGAATTTGAAGAGAAAAAAGTGTTCCAGGGATAGCGTTGGAAATAGGTTAAAGCAGGGATTTCCAACCTTGGCAACTTTAAGACTTGTGGACTTCAACTCCCAGAATTCCTCAGCCAGCTTTGCTCCACGAGTCTTAAAGTTGTTAAGGTTGGAGATTCCTGGGTTAGAGTATGAAAACACCATTGGAAGGTGCTAAAGATTGTACACAAAGCTATACAAAAAAAGCAAAAGTACACATCTATGGCAATTCAAGTTGTAAGACACTTCCAAAATAAAATCTGTAAAAGAATTAATAAGCTAACTGAAAACAGATTTCCATTTAATTTAGGTGCTATTTTGTTAAATGAAATCCAAACGAGAGATATGAATAGCAATTTATTAGTTGCCACTAAAATAGCTGCTGCCAGAAATCAGCAGAGAAATAAATACCATCTGTGAGGGAGTAGCCTAGGAAGAGTTAAAGCTGCTAGATTCAATTAGTGTTTCTTATGTTTCTAACCTTTTGTTAATTCCATTTTCACATCAGTTTTCACATTTTATTTTTAAAATATTCAACATCAGTTTGCATGTCCATGTGTGCTTTTCTTCTAAAATACATGCTTGTTTGTTTGTGTGTGTGTGTGTGTGTGTGTGTGTGTGTCCTGGTGTGTGTGTGCATTTCTCTATATAGTAGATGGGGGAAGTTTGGGGAACTGTATCATAACTTTTAAAAAATGTGTTATAAATGTGTTTTAAAACTTTTAAAGGACAATTGGACTTCGATTTACATACAGTTGATATAATACAACAAGAAATATAAACGTGGAACTGCCTTGTTACTGTTGTGAGCATTCCTTGTCCACTTTAGGTCATGTCAAATCTGAGGAGGATGAGCCAGGCCACTCTGGATACCCTGGGCCAGGGGAGTTGCCAACTGATGTAGACAGTGAGAGTGAGGGAGAAAGTGACCTGAGTGAACCTGAGGAACCACTAGAGGGGGCTGATATGACAATGGTGGACTGGCCCCAGTCGGAAGATGAAAAAGACATTAGAGAGGAAAGTCAGTGGATAGACCCTCACTATAGGAGATTGCTAAGAAGGTGAGAGGAGTTGCATAGTAAAAGGTATTAGTTTACAGCCTTAGCCTCTTTGGGGTGTGATGTCACTTCCAGGCAGTATAAAGGCAAAGGATTTTGGGTAATTGGGTGTGGGGTTTCAACGTCATTCAATGGAAGAGAAGTTAGACTCGGTGTGTGATTGAACAAGGCTTTAAAACCATGATTTCTGCCTCAATAAAAGATATTCTCTGCTGGATGATTTTTGCCCAGGACTTTGGTGAGCTGATTCATATGCTTCAATGATAAGTGGGCTTGTTATCTAAGGAATGCTGATTGGACTGAGTTTGGTACCTTTCCCAGACATTATTGATATTTAGCTCCGAAGAGAAAAATAACTCCTTTTTCCTTACCGTTCAAAATCTGCTTTTCGTTATTTATTTATTTATTTTATTTGTTTATTAGATTTGGATGGTGCCCCTCTCCCTAGACTCGCTATATGTGCCTTTATCAATAAAGAGTTTGATTTTGTCATAAAATAATTGCTGCCAATCTGCCTTTCATTGAGGACCTGTATACTGCACGAGTCAAAAAAAGGGCGGGTAAAATATTTACTGACCCCTCACATCCTGGACACAAATTGTTTCAACTCCTACCCTCAAAACATCGCTACAGAGCACTGCACACCAAGACAACTAGACACAAGAACAGTTTTTTTCCCAAACGCCATCACTCTACTAAACAAATAATTCCCTCAACACTGTCAGACTTTCTACTAAATCTGCACTTCTATTCTACTAGTTTTTGTCATCATTCCTATCACCCATTTCCTCCCATGTTGACTGTATGACTGTAACTTGGTGCGTATATCCTAAGATTTTTATTAATATTGCTTCTTCATTGCTTATTTGACCCCTATGACAATCATTAAGTGTTGTACCACATGATTCTTGACAAATGTATATTTTATTTTATGTACGTTGAGAGCATATGCACCAAGACAAATTCCTTGTGTGTCCAATCACACTTGGCCAATAAAAATTCTATTCTATTCTATTCTATAAGGGATTTTTGAGTCGGTGAGTTCACTCCAAGGGCCAAGCAAAGAATAATTACAATGACAACTGAAATAATTTTCCTATGATTTTCCAGGTCTCTAAGCATATCTGACAAACCCATGTATCTAAAGGAAACAACAAGATAGCAACAAGAACGCACTCACTATCTGGATTCAAAATCAGTCAGATTAGCTACTGAATTTTATTTCAGCACTCATGTTAGGATAGCTCCTTTTGTTAGAATCAATTGAGGGTATTGATCTTCAAATACTCGCAGTGAAATGATTGTACATTCTGTATGGACTCAATAGAGATATAATAGACATTAGAATCACAAATACGTTTCTTCATAAATATATTTGTTTCCAGTTAAGAGAAAAAGGTTACTATCAAATTGTTGTGCTCATGTGCTCCCATTTCTAAGTCTATGTGTAGTAGCTGCTAATGAACTTACCAATAATAACATATGTTTATCTCAGGGACCGCCTTCTGCTGCACAAATCCCAGTGACCAGTTAGGTCCCACAGAGTGGGCCTTCTCCGGGTCCCATCAACTAAACAATGTCGTTTGGCGTGACCCAGGGGAAGAGCCTTCTCTGTGGCGGCCCCGGCCCTTTGGAACCAACTCCCCCCAGAGATTAGAATTGCCCCCACCCTCCTCGCCTTTCGTAAGCTTCTTAAAACCCACCTCTGCCGTCAGGCATGGGGGAACTGAGATATTTTTTTCCCCTAGGCCTTTACAATTTACGCATGGTATGTCTGTATGTATGTTTGGTTTTTATAATAAGTTTTTTTTTAGTTATTTTAGTATTGGATTGGATTATTACATGTTGTTTTTATCATTGTTAGCCGCCCCGAATCTACGGAGAGGGGCGGCATACAAATCCAATAAATAAATAAATGTCCATCCATCCATCCATCCATCCATCCATCCATCCAGTCAGTCAACCAGCCAGCCAGCCAGCCAGCAACCCATCTATCTGTCCATCCATCTATCCATTCACCCACCCACCTACCCATTTTCCATCCATTAATGGAAAATGTCCGTTCCGACAATTGCTGCCTATATGATTTTCAACTCAGACTTATTAAAACAAACTTTTACTTTACATAAATCACAAACAGCTTCAATCATACTAGCCTCATAATATTTTTGGAGAGCCCATTATATGGCACATCTAATAGGAAGTATGTTGTTATCTAGATATTTTTTGACCAAGCAGTGAAATAATGCAGAATGAGCATATAGAGACTAAATACTTAACTTGGGTTCTCATTTACTTTATCAAGCAAATAGCTTTGTGATTTATTAATTTGCTGACATATTCTGATGCTAATAATAGAATTTGAATTAAAAATGGATCTTAAGAGCATGACAGAGGGCACAGCCAGATGCATCACATGTGCATGTTTATTGGGGTGCTTTTAAACAGATGGAAAGCCAAGGTGCACGAATCCTTAGAATAAAATGGTTTGGGGAGAATATTTATTTATTTATTTATTTATTCATTCATTCATTCATTCATTCATTCATTCATTCATTCATTCCAATACACAATAATACACAATGAAGGTTATAGAGGATATAGTAGAGAAGAAATACAAGATATAGGATAAACTATAGACCAGGGGACGGAAGGCACTCTAGTGCACTTATGTATGCCCCTTACTGACCTCTTAGGAATCTGGAGAGGTCAACCATGGTCTAAGGGTAAAATGTTGCGGGTTAGGGGATGATACTATAGAGTCCGGTAATGAGTTCCACGCTTCGACAACCCAATTACTAAAGTCATATTTTTTACAGTCAAGTTTGGAGCAGTTAATATTAAGCTTGAATCTGTTGTGTGCTCTTGTGTTGTTGTGGTTGAAGCTGAAGTAGTCTTTGACAGGCAGGACATTGCAGCATATGATCTTGTGGGCAATACTTAGATCATGTTTGAGGTGTCGTAGTTCTAAGCTTTCAAGACCCAGGATTGTAAGTCTAGTTTCGTAGGGTATTCTGTTTCAAGTGGAGGAATGAAGGGCTCTTCTTGTGAAGTATCTTTGAACATTTTCAAGGGTGTTAATGTCTGAGATGCAATATGGGTTTCAAACAGATGAACTGTATTCAAGGATGGGTCTGGCGAAAGTTTTGTAAGCTCTGGTAAGTAGTGTGAGATTTCCAGAGCAGAAGCTACGTAGGATTAGATTAACAACTCTTGAGGCCTTCTTAGCGATGTTGTTGCAGTGGGCTTTGGCACTTAGATCTTTAGTTATTAGTATCCCGAGGTCCTTGACCGAGTGGGGATTATCTGTGATAATTTGTTTATTAAGTATGTATTTGAAGTTCTGATTCTTTTTGGAGTTGCCATGTGTTGGACCAGTCATAAACTGAGTCTAGGTCTTTTTGTAGAGTAGCTGTGTTATCAGTGGTGTTGAAGAGTTTTACATCTCCTGCAAAAAGAACACAGTTGCTTGTGATGAGATCGCAAAGGTCATTGAAGTAGAGAATGAAGAGTGTAGGTCCCAGTACGCTACCTTGGGGGACACCGCTTTTAATAGGGACGGGTGTGGATATGGAGCTTTCTATTTTGACCACTTGTTGCCTGTTAGACAGAAATGCTGTAATCCACCTGTGGAGGGATCCTGAGATGCCATAGGATTTGAGTTTTTGAAGTAGTTTGTCATGGACCACTGAATCAAAAGCTTTGGAGAAGTCAATATAAATTGCATCTATAGATTTTCCTTGATCAAGATGAGTTGTCCATATGTTTTGGCAGTGAAGGAGCTGTAGATTGCAGGATAGTTTTTTTCAATAACAATAGTTGAGTGAATTCTGTAAAGTATGTCATATCTGCAGCAGACATCTCAAATGAATGCAGGACCTCTTTGTAGATTTATTAAACAGGATTTTTTTAAAATTAGATTCTATGTTTAGCACCTCACAGTATTGTCTGGGCAGTTTACAATATAGAAGCATTATTTTCATATTGTCCCCAACAATTTGACTCATTTTACTGTCCTCAGAATGATGGAATGCTGAGTCATTTTTGAGCAACATCAGGATCAAACTCAAAGCTTGAGGCAGAGTTTGACTGCAATACTGCACTTTAACAACTGTGCCACTAAGACTCTTTATCCGTATGAAGCTTCTTTCATGTCATATTCAATGAAGCCTCTGGGTTTTTTGTTATTAATTTACCATCCCATTTCTTTAAATAACAATAAACGTGTTATGTTTCTCTTTGTCGTTCTGTCAGGATGAAACTTCAACATTCCTTCTATCAATTTCCTTCTATTTTGATTAAAGACAACTTGCATTTAAACGTTCTTTCAAAGAAAAGAGGCTAAAACATTGTATGTTTTGTACTTCTTCAGGGTGACCATGGGTACTTCTGCAGGGTGACCATGGGGGATGTGCAAAAGTTTTGCATTTCATTATGCAACCATTTTTCCTAACACCAAATATTCTCATGAGGAAATTCTCCCAGTTAGCTTGTCCAATAATAATAAAATTTGCCCTTGAAAAATTGTTGGAAAAAAGTCCTTCCCTTGAGGAATTTTTTTGGGGGGGAAACGACACCCAATTATTGTGTACAATCTGGGTAGAAAATTTTGTGGTGTTGTTTATACACAGCTCTATTTTGTAGCCTCAAGATATGTGTTTCCTTTCCAATCAAGGCTTCTGCTGGAATGAGGAATGAAAAAAAAGTGTTCTCTGAAATTTGAACTTTTTAAGTAAAAACCCCAAGTGACTGCAAGAACCCTCCATGTTAGATAAAATTATGGACACTATTCCTTCAAATCATTTTGTGAGGGGAAAAACATCTTTCAAAGTATTTAGTCAACAGATAAAAAGAGAATTGATATTTGATAAACAAAAGAGAGGCAAATGGACAAAAAGAAGCAATTTTTTTCAACTCAGGCCTTGTTTTTATTTTTTAAAATGATTTCCCACCTCCTCTGTTTTCATATGTATTGGGAAAAATATTGTAAATACTGATATATTCAGCCATTATTTTTATAGCTATATATTAGAGAAGAAGGAATATGTGGTATAGTAGCATATAATAACACATGCAATATTATCCATTATTAATTTGATAGTGGGGGAGAGCGGAGCTACATATTACAACTCAACAACATAATTCAGAATTATTGCTCATTTTCCTGTATGCTGTTCTTTTCCAAGAAAGTGCACAAGGCTGTCAAATCGATTTTAGTAATGCTGCTGTATTAAGTTCCTTGCAGTCCACATGCGTGCATAATTACACACTGCTCTTTCAGTCTGGTTATCCAGGCATTCTGCTTCATCTTATCTTGGGTATTTCATTTTGCATACCCATACTCAAGCTATTTAGTTGGATTGCATCTCTTTTATTGTTGTGGTTGGCTCTGGGCCAGCTCCTGCTCCAAGGCCTGTGTGGGTTGATGTGGGAGAATCCTGACATTATCAGAGCTTCTGCCAACAGCTTCTGACAGTGAAGTGTCTGTGTCAGGGGAAGATTCTAGTGAAGTAGGATCCACGGAGGAGGTAATTACAGGCAGCCCATTCGCTAATTACCCCATTAGTGAACCATCATCATCATTATCATCGTTAGGTTCAGAAGAGGAAGCATTCATAGATCTTCACAGATGCAGGATGATGTCAAGGAAGGAACAACTGTGCAAGTATTACAGGAAATAAGGGAGAACACCTGTGGCTGGGGCAATTAGGCTAATGGGGCTGCTGATAAATTGCCAGCATTGTTGCCTCTTGGCATGGGAGTTTATCCATTTGGAGAGAGAGAGAGAGTACTGTGTTTTACGTCTGGATTGTACAAGGACTCTTTTAACTGTTTCAGGATTTTACACGACTCTTGGACTAATTCACAGTTAAGTCTCAGCGTGAGGACTCTTGAAGGGGGGTGGCTGTGATGTCTTCACAGCTGCTTTTTATCTGCTTTGCTTTTGTTTTATGTTTTTCACAGCATTCAAGGCTTGTTGTGTGTGGGAGAGCACTTTGGCTGTTTAAAAGTGCTTTTTGGACAGCATTTTCCTTTTCATAAACCAACTTTATTTACTTTACAAACGTGTTTGAATTTCTCCTTTGGACTTAATTGGGGGCTTTTAACGTGAAGCCCGGCATAACATTTATGATCCTCAAGATGGCTGGGATGAAGATCGCACAGAGTTGGGGCTCAGTTTCCGCTGTACTGGATGGGCATTCTTGCAATGCACATCTTTGATTACTTCTATGCTTAGTTTTCTCTCAATCAAGTTTTGTCTGAATGCTTATGCACCTGGGCTAGTTTATGCTGCCATATCTATTGATTGGATCCCACACCTATAGTTCAGTTAAATTGTTCTTTTGGATAACTCCTTAAATCATAATAATTCCATACCCCTTCACTTTCTTTAATTTTGGATACTGCTACAATTAGATACATGAAGATAATAGCATTGGCCTGACATGATCTTCTTGTTCATTATTATTCATTATTGAGCAGCTTCAATCCCCTCACTTTATTTGCCCTGTCCAGTTGCTAAGCCTTCAATTTGTAGAGGATGTTCATTAGAAATAAATAGAGCTGGGAACACTGAGTGTAGCTAATTGTATATAATTATGCATCCCAACCATCTTGTTATTCTATGTCTCCTTCTGTTTACAGGCCAATTATCCAGTAGATAGTGTGCAATTAAAGCTATTTGCTTCAAAGGGCTATCCTTGCCCTTCCCATGTGCACTGCCCTCTTGGTAGAAATGTCATCTTAATGTGAGTTTTTTCAGCAGGGACGCCAGATATCAAAAATATTTTAGAAGGATTCTGAGAACTTTTCCAGGTATGATTTGTATTGCTTAATCTTAAAATACTGCTAGAGAACCAGGTTGGTGTAGTGATCAAGGAACCAGTCTAGAAACCATGACCATGAGTTCCTTAACTCATGTCTAGAGACCATGAGTTCTACTCAGTCCAGTCTAGAGACCATGAGTTCTACTCAGTCCAGTCTAGAGACCATGAGTTCTACTCAGTCCAGTCTAGAGAACATGAGTTCTAGCGCCACTCTGGATAATCTTGAACCAATAATTCTCTCAGTCCAAGGAAGGAGGTAATGGTATGAAAATTTTGCTGAGAAAATGGTAGGGATTAGTCAAGACAGTCACTAGGAGTTGAAGAAACAAACACACATGCACATACACACATACACCAGGTAAGGGCTGGCCACCGCCGGCGCTCCTGGTGCGGTGGCAGACGCGGGGTGGGGGTGTCCGGCATGTGCGGGCACACATGTCGGTGTGAGATTTGGCTTCCTGCACATGCGCAGAAGCTGAATCTCACAAAAGATTCTCATGTGCCTGAGATTTTGCCAATTTTGGGCGATTTCTTTGCTTCCGCGCATGCACAGAGCAAAAAATGCCAGAAATCGGTGAAATTTCACATGCATGAGCACTAAATTTTGCTTCCTGCACGTGCACAGAAGCTGAAACTCGTGGACACGGAGATGTGTTTGCATCTCTACCAGTAATGGCCAGCCAAATTTTTTTTACTGTGGGTGTGGCTTATTTTGTGGTGTGGCTTAATGGTCATGTGACTGGGTGGGAGTGGCTTGCCGGCCATGTCACCAGGTGGGAGTGGCTTGAACGATCATCATCGTTCAAATGAACTGTTAAGTCCTCGACTTACAACAGAGAAGGGCGGCATACAAATCCAATAAATAATAAATAATAAATAACCTTACAAGGGTCGCTCGCTGGGGTGACAATTTGCTTCACGTTTCCCGTGCTCTACTTCGGCCCCCCCCCACCTCAGGCTGGGTAGCTAGGCAAACGGGTGCTGCCAGAAGCATAAATGCTGCCAGCACCGCTTCCACCCACGGCTTCTTCTTGCACCTGAGGTGGGAGGTGGCCACCTGAGTCTGGAGGGGAACCAGACAGGAGAGAGGGAAACTCATCCGAGGCCAGGAAGCAGGAAAGAGGAAAAACTGTTGGACAATATTACTCGGTTTGTCAGGTAGATGGTTGAGTGGTTCAGGGTGGGGAATTTGTAGTAGTGGGACATTTTATTCTATTTTTTATTCTATTTTTATTTTTTATTCTATTTTTACTCTATTTTTAAATTTACCTATTCTGATTTTATGTATGGTGGGACTGGTCTTTGGATGTCACACGACTTTCGTTGCCAATGACAATTCATTGTTTTGACAATGACAATAAATTTATTATTATTATTATTATTATTATTATTATTATTATTATTATTATTATTATTATTAAACGCAAGGAGCGCAGACACAGCAGCAGGGGGAAAAAAGGACAGCTGAGCCGAGACCAGTAATCCAGGAAGTGACAGCCACCAATCAGCTGGAGCTGTGCATGCATCTTCATTTCCACCGGTGGAACTGCATTCCACCCCATCTGCCTGCTGCCCACCCCAATCTCTTTTTTTCCAACTGGGACTGCTCACTGTACTGTCCATGCAACAGCCCACTACTGACACACACACACAAAAATAGGAAAACAGAAGGTTAAAAAAAACATTTGGGAAAGAATCACTTTACTGATTCTTTGATAGAAACCTCTGGTTTAATTCTGTTTACCTCTTTGCTGTCAGCTTGTAGAGGCACCACTTTCTTATACAGTGATACCTCGTCTTACAAACGCCTCGTCATACAAACATTTCGAGATATAAACCCGGAGTTTAAGATTTTTTTGCCTCTTCTTACAAACTATTTTCACCGTACAAACCTGCCGCCGCCACTGGGATGCCCCGCCTCCAGACTTCCGTTGCCAGCGAAGCACCTGTTTTTGTCCAGAGGTGGGGTTTCCCAGCGAGGGGAGCATCAGTGAAATCGGAGCATCGCAAAAACAAAGCGGTCCGGAGGTGGGGTTTCAAGGACTTCGGTGTTTTTGTGATGCTGCGATTTCACTGATGCTCCCTTCGCTGGGAAACCCCACCTCCAGACTTCCGTTGCCAATGAAGCACTCATTTTTGCGATGCTGGGATTCCCCTGCACCATCGCAAAAACACAGAAGTCCGGAGGTGGGGTTTTCCATGAGGGGAGCCTCAGGGGAATCTCAGCAGCACAAAAACAGGCGCTTCGGCTGGCAAAAGGGGTAAATTTTGGCCTTGCACGCATTTATCGTTTTTCCATTGATTCCTATGGGAAACATTTTTTCGTCTTATAAACTTTTCACCTTAAGAACCTCGTCCCGGAACCAATTAAGTTTGTAAGATGAGGTATCACTGTACTGGGATGAAATGCTGAGTCAGTGATTTTCAGCTCTGCTGCTCCAAAGTAGCAGATGATATCCTTGAAAATCACAAGGGCTCAAATAATGAACTAGCAGTGAATGAACAACATGGCGAAACCAAGAGAGAGAAGTCATGTGTCAGAGACTGAGATTCAGTCACTTGCAGAAGGTAGGGGTAATGGGTGTGCTCACTGAGAAATCAGACACATGTACTGTATTAGAACTGCTTCCTGGTTTTCCTGGAGTTTCAGTTGAAAGTTGCGATAAGCTCATTTTTGCAAATAAATTCACCAGCTAGGATGATTTCTCAGTCAGTTGGACCTCATCAAAGTGACCTTATCTACAGTAAATTTTACTGATTATTTCAATTCACATTGTGAAACATTTTATATGGTACAAAATGTAGCAAGCAAATTAGTATAGGATTCAATTTGTCAGTTGTTTTCTAGGCTCTATTCAAGATGTTGATTCTAAATATTAAAGCTTCAAGTGGAGGTATAGAGGGTTTTTTATATATAAAATATTCCTTTTAAGTATTTGCAAGGCACTGTTCATATGTGAAGGTTTCCCAGGTGATTTACAAAAACTTTTAAAAATGAATCTATACACAGTTAAACGTGCAATATATAAATAGTAAAAGGATAGAAGCATACAGATCAATCAACCAATCATAATGTTCCATTGCAATAAATAATGTTGAAATTTAATTTATTTTCTTATAATTCTATTTTATTGTGTTTATGTCATGGCTTTTATCCAGCAAATCAATACTGCATATAAGCAGGTGTCTCTTCATTTTATCGCCATAACAGAAATCCTGTGAGATAAGTTGTGCTAAGAAAATGAGATTGGCCCAAAGTCACCCACTGTGTTTCCACTGAGAGTGCACTTAAAGCAATGGTCCTATAATTGCTACAGCACAGAACATGCCATGTGCCTAGATGTCATGGCTACGTGCAATGCTACAATGGAAAGATGGAATACATATTTATTTTTGACAAAAACAAAAGCATTCATTCTGGGGAAATTCAATGTCATCAGAAAATGATCAATGGCAGAAAAGTTGCTTAGTTATCTGGAACTGGAGAATAGAATAAAAGAACATAAGAAGAGCCATGCTGAATCGGGCAAAAACCCATCGAGTCCAGCATTCTGTGTCACACAGTGGCCATCAATTGTACTTGGGGATCTTGAGCAGAAGGAGAAGGCAAAACCCTCCCTTTCCCTTAATCCCCCACAAATGGTACCCAAGGGAATCCTGCCTGCCTCAACCAACATAGAGGCAGCACTTGGGCATCTGTTTCAATAGCCACTGATACACTTGGCATCCATGAATGTGTCTAATCCTGCCTTGAATCTATCCAGGCTGACAGCTGTCGCGACCTCTTCTGGAAGTGAATTCCATAAACCAATGACCCTCTGGGTGAAGAAATATTTCCCTTTTTTGTCCTCGTTTTCTTACCTCATGCCCCCTCAACCTAGTATTGTGTGATAGAGAAAAGACTTTTTTCCTCTATCCACCTTTTCTATCCCATGCATGATTTTATACATTTTGATCAAGTCACCTCTTAAACACTGCTTTTCAAGGCTGAAGAGACCAAGGCATTGCAACCTGGTTTCATAAAGGAGGTCCATTCCCTTGACCATTCTTGTTGCCCTTTTTTGCACCTTTTCTAGAATAGCTGTAGTTTTCTTTGCCCAGTCTGATTAAAGTATCATTTATGAATCTCAAGATAAGATTGGATATCCATTTGTCCAGAACTCAATAAGGTCTCCTGCCTTGGGCATGGAGTCCGACGAGAAGAACTCCAAGGGCCTTTTTCTAGCCCTATGTCTATGGAGATTCTCAATCATCCAGGTTATGGTTATCCCAAAGATGCTTTTTCAAAAAGGCAACTGGACTTCCTGGAAAATGTTTTTCTTCTCACGCAAGAAACCTCTATATTTCCTTTGAAACTACAATCCAATGAAACATTACAATCTGCCTATCAGTTCTCTCACCTTTTTGTATTTGCATGTATAGTATTTCACTTGCCTTTATTGATTGCATTACTTTCTATTTATATTTTATGAGTCTCATTGTACTGTACTCCATTTGAAACATCACTGTCATTTTTTTGCCTCATTCTTATGACAAATTATTAGCCAGCTTACAGAACTCTGCCACCTTTCTTAATTAAGCAATATTTTATAGCTTCTGTTTATGTGATTGCATATAGTAATTAAACAGGATATAGCTGGTTGTTGCTCTTGAACTGTATGAGTAATTCCTGGATTATTGTTTTACTTGTTGAGGCATTTGAAACAATATTCTCAAGGAAGGAAAAGAAAAATCCTGAGAGTCACATCATATGTTATCAAAAGATACATTGTTTGTTAGCTGAACGAGATGATGTTATTATGTTGGTACCAACATACTGTTCCAAAGTGAATTCATTAGAAAGAGTAGGTGCATTTTTTTATTTTTGCATTACTTTTATATACAAAAAGATAGAATGGGGGGAAATAACCATCAAGACAGATTGGCAAGGAAATGACAAAAAGTAACAACATTATGTTTCTATCAGGAAATAATTCAGCCCAATCTTTAAACACATCCTTAAGCTATGCGGAATAATATTGATCAGTCTTCCTGTTACATAAGTAAAAAGCTTGTTCATAAAGAGAAAGTAAATACATGTTGATATTCCAAGATTTAAAAGTGGAGTCAGACTGTCCTACATCTTGCAGAATAATCTTTTTTCCCTATGTGCGATTCCCTATGCTTGATAAAGTCTTCATGTAGTGAAAGGTTCCAAATTAGAAATTTTCTACACTTTGTATAGCTCTCAAATGTATGATTAGACTTTGTAACACAGCAATAACAATGTATGGGTATTGAATCCAAATGGAGCAAAAATGGAACAAGCTTATATTATACAAAGAAATATATCCCTGCATCCATAGTACACTTCCATAATAATGGCAACTAATCTTTTTAAATATTCCGAGGTTTCCAGTAAATTTAAAAAGGAGTCTTCTATTGAATTATAGTATAAGAAATATACTCTACATCATATCTTAATACAATTAATAATAATAACAATTGATTCCAGAGGGCCAGGGCCACCACAGAGAAGGTTCTTCCCCTGGGGCCCGCCAAACGACATTGTTTAGTTGACGGGACCCGGAGAAGGCCAACTCTGTGGGACCTTATCGGCTGCTGGGATTCGTGCGGTAGAAGGCGGTTCCGGAGGTATTCTGGTCGGATGCCATGTAGGGCTTTAAAGGTCATTACCAACACTTTTAATTGCGACTGGAAACTGATCGGCAGCCAATGCAAGCCACGGAGTGTTGGAGAGACGTGGGCGAATCTCGGTAACCCCACGATAGCTCTCACAGCCACATTCTGCACGATCTGAAGTTTCCGAACACTTTTCAAAGGTAGCCCCATGTAGAGAGCGTTGCAGTAGTCAAACCTCGAGGTGATGAGGGCATGAGCAACTTTGAGTAATGACTCCCTGTCCAAATAGGGCCGCAACTGGTGCACCAGGCGAACCTGGGCAAACACAATCCTCGCCACAGCCGAAAGATGATGTTCCAATGTTAGCTGTGGATCGAGGAGGATGCCCAAGTTGCGAACCCTCTCTGAGGGGGTCAATAGTTCCCCCCCCAGGGTAATGGATGGACAGGTGGAATTGTCCTTGGGAGGCAAAACCCATGGCCACTCCGTCTTGTCAGGGTTGAGTTTGAGCTTGTTGACACCCATCCAGACCCCAACAGCCTCCAGGCACCGGCACATCACTTCCACTGCTTCATTGACTGGACATGGGGTGGAGATGTATAACTGAGTATCATCAGCATACTGATGATACCTCACCCCATGCCCTTGGTTGATCTCACCCAGTGGTTTCATGTAGATATTAAATAGCAGGGGGGAGAGGCACCCCACAAGGGAGAGACCTAGAGGTTGACCTCTGACCCCCCCACTAACACCAACTGTGACTGACCGGAGAGGTAGGAGGAGAACCACTGGAGAACAGTGCCTCCCACTCCCAGCCCCTCCAGCTTGTGCAGAAGGATACCATGGTTGATGGTATCGAAAGCCGCTGAGAGGTCATTCCCATAAGGAAACTTTAGTAGCTTCAAATATATTAGAATAGTAATATTCCAAATAAATAAATTAATCTGAAGTAATAATCATTTTACATTTATTTCTCCTGTAAGCTCAATTGGCTTTTAAACCAACTATTAAACAAACATTTTAAACTGAGATTTCTAAAAAAGGTATGTACATCTAAAAAAGATATGCAGAAAGTTTGTTATAAGATTTATTTCAGGCTTGAAAGAGAAACTTTTTAGAAAGGCACCATTTTAGACCTCCCATAATATTGGGATAAAGATCTTGATACTATCATTTATCCCTCTATGGGACAACACTTGAATCAGAAGCTCTTCCTTCATTCAAAAATTTATCAATACAGTGGTACCTCTGTTTAATTATGAACTTAATTTGCTCTGTGACCAGGTTTTTAAGTAGAAAAGTTTGCAAGAAGAAGCAATTTTCCCCATAGGAATCAATGTAAAAGCAAATAATGCGTGCAATTGGGGAAACCACAGGGAGGGTGGCGCCCCTGTTTCATCCCAGGAGATTCCTAGAGAGGCCCCACGTAGAATTCTCCCTGCCTTTTCTGGCCCCGTTTCCTCCCAGGAGATTCCTAGAGAGGCCCCATGGAGGCTTCTCCCTGCCTTTTCTGCTTACAGTTTCGGAGGCTCGGGTTTGTAAGTAAAAATGGTTCTTGAGAAGAGGCAAAAAAATCTTGAACACACGGTTCTTATCTAGAAAAGTTCGTAAATAGAGGTGTTCTTAGGTAGAGGCACCACTGTATGTATTATTCCTTGAAAAGTGGAGCTAAATAAACAATGTGATGATACTTAATCTGAGTGACAGCTATATTAAAGCTATATAGAAACTGAATTCTATCTGAGGTTACATTTAATTCTATATGATACAATTGAGATTAAACATTTCAAGTCAAGTTACTGAATCCGAACCATGTATCTTATGGGAAATTGATTTCGGCAGAACAACTTAGTTTACCCTAATAAAAAGGAGGAACAATGAAAAGAGTCCTTTCTTTTGTGAAACAAACATATATGTTTGAGTGAGGAGTATTTTGTTTAGCTCTTTCTGCCAGTTTTTCTGTCTTTCTCTATTTATCCCCTTATTTTGAATATCTGGCATCATTTTAGGTTCTATTATATATTTTTTTGCAATAGAGATTTCAGTAGAACAGCCACTGTTCAGCATCATTGTCAGGAATACAGTTTTAACCCCACCAGTTAATGGTTTCTATTTCCCTTTGAATGGCTTTTAGGATTTCTGGGGAATGAACACCATTCTTTAATGTAAAAGGAATAAATGGCAAAACACAAAACCCTTTTGTCTAATTTAATAAGAGAGTAAGGTACTATAGCAAGCACAATCAACACAGGAATTGGTACTGGGCTTTTGAGCTGCAGCCTTCTTGACTCATTGGTCTATGAATAATTATCTGATGTCTTTTCTGGACTTGGCCCTGAGGTCTATCCTCATCACAGTGCTGCTTTGGAGTCTGTGCCACCATTTGCCACTAGGTAAACACGGAATAATTATCCTGTTTCTGAATGCTTAGCCAAAAGCTGAAAGATCACAGAGAAGTCCCTGATATGGCATGGCTAGCAGTGAAATTCTTTGTGTTCCCATCATTGTTTTCGGAGAAGGGCAGATACAAGTCTAAATAATAATAATAATAATAATAATAATAATAATAATAATAACAACAACAACAACAACAACAACAACAACAATAATAATAGTTGAAGAAGAGAAGATAATAATGAGATAACATAATAATAAAATAATCCTTAGATATCTCCGAAACAAAATTTTCTGCTCTGGCAGATATATACCTGTATATATGTGTGTGTGTGTGTGTATGTGTGTGTGTGTGATTTTTTTTTTGTCGAATCACCTTGGTATATGGAAGGAACATCACAGCTCTTTTTTTTTTTGCCTCTCAGCCCCATCAGAGGCCATATTCCAAGGCAGATAGGTTTTTTATTATAGCCGACAAATATAATCTATAGATGCAACATATTTTTGCTGCTAATGAAAAGGGAGACTACTATAGATCTATTTCGGGCTTATTTGCTTTCCTCAGGTAGCCACACCCTTTTTACTGGGATTTGAACCTGGGGCCTCTGCAGAGGTCTTAACCATTAGGCTACAGGCTCAACTTCTGTAGCAGCTTGTACCAGGGAACGGCTGTATGTGACTCTTTTTTTGTCAAATCACCTGGGAATTGGAACCTCACAGCTCCTTTTTTGCCTCTCAGCCCAACCAGGGACCAAATTCCAAGGCAGATAAGTTTTTTGTTATAGCCGACAACTATAACAAGAAAGTCCAGTTGCCTGTTGTAGCATAGAACCTTTGTGATTAACCATGACTTCTATGATTGAGAATCTCTATAGACAGATACGTGTGCTTATCCTCCAGGTTACCAGTTCTATAATATAAGACCAAAATAACTAAATAATCAATAAATAAATGTCACAACCATTTAGAATATATCAGAATACCTTCTACAATTGAACAAAGTTGTAATGAATTGTGCCTACGATGGGGAAGTGATTTGATGGACTACATAGTTTCTCAGGAAGGAGGAAAGACATTCCAAGGAGGGGAGGGGAGACAAAAGACAATTGGAATTGGATCAGAGGCAGAGGAAAAGCTTTAGGATGGCCACCCCGGAATCTCACCCCAGATCTATGCTAGGGTGAGAGTAGCATAATTCCTGTTTAGAAACATAGAAACATAAAAGACTGACAGCAGAAAATGACCTCATGGTCCATCTAGACTGCCCTTATACTATTTCTTGTATTTTATATTACAATGGATATATGTTTATCCCAGGCATGTTTAAATTCAGTTACTGTGGATTTACCAACCACGTCTGCTGGAAGTTTGTTCCAAGGATCTACTACTCTTTCAGTGAAATAATATTTTCTCACATTGCTTTTGATCTTTCCCCCAACTAACTTCAGATTGTGCCCCCTTGTTCTTGTGTTCACTTTCCTATTAAAAACACTTCCCTCCTGAACCTTATTTAACCCTTTAACATATTTAAATGTTTCGATCAAGGTTGGGCAAGATTCTGTCTTTATGCTGTGAGCAAATACGAGCTGTCCTTAGATTGGATTAATCTATATGATTCTTGGACTGAGATTGACAGAAATGGTTCTATTTAGAAAATATTATACCAATTCCCATCCCATCCATCTTCTCTTCCCTTTCCCAAATAACTGTTCTCTCTTACAATTGAGCATAGTCAGGTTTGGGACTCTTTTAGAAAGTATTTATGTGGGCTTCATTGTGGGCTATTTTGGTGCTTGAAAAGAATTTCTTTCCATATGACTATCTGCCAGTTTAAAATGTGTCATCTTCTTAGCCAGCACCACTATCTCTTTCAAGCAGCAATAAGATTACTGCCAAGAAAAGCATCTGCAATTACCAACACCATACATATTTTGTCAGTTTTTCTATTCTGTCTTAACTGCTTTGAAGTACACTTCTGAGCATCATACAAAATAGTTCCCATTGAGTCTAAATAAATAACATTTTGATTTGCTAAATACTTGCTGTTTCATCTTTTGTTTGGTTTACACCCACATTTTAAATCTTAAAACCAGTCTTCATAGAAAATTATTTCAGATGCACCTCTCTGTTTCTCATAGGGAGTTTTCATCAAATCAAGAAAAGGATAAAATTACGGTGCATTCAAAATTGCTAATTCTGCTTTAAGATAATCTTCAGTATGTGCATTTGTTCTTCTAGGTAGATAGGCACTCTCAGCTGGGTTAAAATATTTGTTACATTAAGTGTTTACAATTAATGATCTCTCCCGCCCAGCAGTTACATAGTGTGAACCAGCTCATTTTATTTTTTTAGATTCCCCAAATGGCAAGTATTTCATAAAATAGCTCATATAATTCACTGCTTACATATCACAAAACATATGTAATTTATTATATATACACAAAAGTAGTGATATATATTGTTCACAACTATACATATCACAAGTAATGTGATAAGTAGTTATGAATTTCATTTTGAATGTCTCAAACAATGTTTAGCTCATCTACATTTAGATAAAGACTCTTGTCCCTTTTATTGTAAACATTATATGGGCAGGGTATGTATTGGATGGATGGATGGATGGACGGATGGACGGATGGACGGATGGACGGACAGACAGATAGATGAAAAGGAAAGAAGGAAGGAAAAAGAGAGAGAGAGAGAGAGAGAGAGAGAGAGATGAAGAGTGTCTGGTTTAGTCACCATAGGCAACCCGGAGGCAAACAAGCATTTTAAGCAAATCTGCAGCCAGCACTTAAGGAGCATTCAGCAATTTGCAATATGTTCCCATAAATAAATGATAAAATATTCCCCAAACAACTGACATGTGCTGAAAAATCTGTTCATGGATAATTACCAAACAGAAATAGAGAGAGCACAACTATCAGGCATTCCACTATTTATGGGATTATATGCAATGACTTCAACTGGATTCAATTTTTCTTCTGATAAAGAGCCCAATTGAGAATGTTAGATATATCAGTCATCAGTGTTTTATATATTTTCTCAAGTTTTGAATATTTACTGTAAAAGTTTGCTATTTAAAAATTATAATACTTGGGAATATTTTATATTGAATGAAATGAAATAAAGAGAGTGGTCTCTTTAAAAAAGGTGATGTTGGAACCAAAGCCATATTTCTTTCCTCTCTAATTTTATCATTCTTGACATTCTTGACTAAAAATTACTAAATATCAGTTTGCAAAATTAGCAACAAGGATCAAGGATGAATACAAATTGTCATAACCTGCAGGTTTTATATAAACCAAGAGCCCTTAAAAACCATTCCTATGCTAAAATGTATGGTTTCTATAAAGAACTAACAGAATTAGACCAGATACAGGGACAGATGAAAAAGCAATAAAGAAAATATATAGCTATTTGTTAACTATCAAGATGGAAGATGAGCAAGTAAAGGAGACAATGATAGTATAGGCTACATTTTTGGTTACCCAATTGAGTTAGATAAATGCCAAAAAGTATGGGATAGAAATTATAAATTAATGATGTCAACTGCATATAAAGAAAATCCTTATAAAATGTTGTATAGATGGCATTTTCCACCTTCAAATTTAGCAAAGATATGTAAGGATCTGTCTGCAAAATGTTGGAAATGCCATCAGATATTTGGTTTGTACTATCATATGTATGAACATGCCCAAAAGCAAAAAACTGCTGTTCTTTCTGTTGTATTTAATTAGTGTCAGACTCATTTCAAGGATGTGTATTCTAGCCTCTTACAATTATCTTTGCCTTCTTGACCTGATTCTCATACAGTAATGGGAAGGACCATAACTAATAACTTTACCTTCTTTGCTTTGAAGGCTTTAAAAAGAAAAACCTAATGCATTCCAACTTGCTTTGGGATTTATGACTAATAAATATTTAAAATGTTTCAGCCATAGCTCTCTAGCGCTTATTCTTTTAAAGATTATGTTGTCCAGATGCTCCATGCCATAGGTTCACAGTGGTATTTCTTTTTATGTGCTTTGAATTGTAACAGTTCAGATTTTTAGGAAAGGTGATAAGTGAAATCCAGCCAATTTTCAATCTAAGCACTTTAAAAAGAAAAACTTTTTTTTTTAGAAAGCAAATCAATTACAGGGTAAAGGACATAGAATAATTTTCGGGTAAGCAAAGATAAGCTGGCTATTACATTTTGCAAAAAAGATCCTCCCCCCCCCCAAATTAAATCAAAGGTATTTTTTCTAGCATTCCCCAACATTTTCCATCTTAGATACATCAATTTTTCCATAGCAACACCCTTCCATAATTTTCTATACCAGAGATCTAATTATGAAGCTCTCTGTCTTTGTAATGGAATGTAGGAATGAATTTGGAGAATGAGGGAAAGAGATGCTGCTTAGGAAACAACTAGACAAGAGAGGAGCCTTTAGTGGCTTAATGGTCAGAGAAAGAAACTTAGGAAGAAACTGCCCTAATGGAGCAAGGGGTTAGATTAGATGACCTCCGAGGTCCCTTTTCAGCTCTGGATTGCTGTGCTGTGTTTCACAGCAGTTAAAAGGGGAACAAGAATTTGAGCTTTCAGACTTGCAAGATTGTTTATTGTAGCCTTACAATAAAATCAATTTAGTTTATCTAGTCCTATTTCCTGTTGGGGTTACCTGGGAGGACTCACAATTTCTCTAATATTCTACTATAGCAAACCTTGCAGCAACCATCATGTATTGAATGTTTTGGGGGTTTTTTGGTCAAGGCAACTTGGTCTACCTAATTATGGGACTGAGGAAATTCCTTCCATTTTTGCCTTTCAGCCCCAATTCACAGGGAGTCACTTTTGCAACAAAACTATTTTTGTGTGGAATTTATGTTTTACCAACAAAGAAATAAAGGGAGACTAGTATAGATCTATTTCAAACAATTTAACTCTCATCAGCTTTGTAATGAAATGTAGGGATGAATTTTGAGAATGAGGGAAATAAATGCTGCTTAGCAAACAACTAGACAAGAGAGTGGCCTTTAGTGGCTTAGTGGTCAGAGAAAGAAACATAGGAAGAAACTGCACTAATGGAGCAAGGGGTTAGATTAGATGACCTCTGAGGTCCCTTTTCAGCCCTGGATTGTATACTCTTCTGGGGGTATGTTTGAGTTTGAATCTAGGAAGGACATGGCTAGCTGACGAGAGAGCTAAATATAGTAGATCTATACTAGTCTCCCTTTATTTCTTGGTCGGTAAGACATAAATTCAACACATCATGTATTGACAATCATGTTTTCAATCCTACAAATTGTCTCTTTAAATAATGACAATAAACATATCTTGGAAGCTTAACTAAATTTCCTGCTGTCCATGCTGTTATTCTGTCTACAGATAATCCTTGATTCATGACAGTAATTAAGTCTAGAATTATGAAGTCATTGCCATCATAAATTAAGGCAACAATGCGATTGGAAGTAATATTCTGGTCTTTTTTGTAGCAGTCATTAAGTGATAATGGTTATCATTAAATAAACCTATGTATTTGAATGGGGTTGAATGGGTTTGAAATGCCAGAAACCGGGGGAGGGGGGATATGAATCATGTGACTGCAGAATATGATGACTTGTCATTAAGCTGAGCTGCTGGACATGGAGTGATGTGACTATTTATGAAGGCCATAATTATCATCATTTCAAACAGTCATAAAACAAGCATCATTAAGTGAGGACTATCTATAATCATTTCTGCCAAGAATCTTTGCATGATCTCACAGGACCATTATACATGCTCATGGGTGCACTTTGCTTTATCACAACTCCAACATTTATTTGGGCCTTCCCCATAATTTTTGCAACCAGTATAACAATAGCAGTTTGCTTTTATAAACTATTTCCCAGTGATTTACAGTGCAAGGTCCTCTTCGAACATGATGGACAAACATCATCAAGCAGTTCACAACAATCATTTTAAGGATGGAAGGCTGAATCAACCTAGGGGTAAAGTATGGAGGAAAAATACCATCTATGAATAATTTTAATAGTTCTGTTTTCTGATCTTTGTTGCCATAGATTGTAATGTGGAATTGTTCCAAAGGGTAGCCATTCTATGTCTGAGATAGTGATTCTTAAATATGAGTCTCTTGTTTCTTTGAGAGATGTTGTTCCCCCTCTAACCATTTATAAAAGAATTGTATATGTTTTGGGTGTTAGGCTTGTAGAGGACTCTGGAAGTTCTAACATACAATTTTCAAAATATATTAATAAGCACAATGATATATTCTTATGGATTTTTCCTTTAACAAAAAACCCATAATTGGTAGCCAATTAATCATCAAGGCCCAGATCAACATGTCTTTTGAAAATTAAAACATAAAACATAGAATAATAGGATTGAAAGGATGTAGAAAAATTATTTATTCATTCATTCATTCATTCATTCATTTATTTTGTCCAATACACAATGAGGGTTTTAGTGGGTATATATCTATATACACATAGTAAAAAAAACATGATGGTTATAGATACTCATAGTAAAATATATCTATGAAAGAATAGAAAAGAAGATACAGTGATAGAACATATCAATGAAAGAATAGAAGAAGAGATATAGGAATAGAAGAAAAGGTATAGGAGATGTAGGAGAGCAATAGGACAGGGGAAGGAATGTCCCTGTCCTATTGATTGATTGATTGATTGATTGATTGATTGAATGAATGAATGAATGAATGAATGAAATAAAGTTAATTTGAATAACATTAATCAAACTATGCTATGTACAAATCAAATTAAAATGAAAATGGTAATAATGTTCACCTATCCAATTACATTAAAAATTATTGTCAAACTGTCAGGGCTCCAAGCAGGGGTGAAATTCAAAACTTTTCCCTACCAATTCTATTGGTGGGCATGGCAGGGGAAGGATACTGCAAAATCCACATTCTCTCCCCACTCCTGGGGGAAGGGTATTGCAAAATCTTCATTCCCATCCCAATCTAGGGCCAGCCAGAGGTGCTATTTGGAGGTTCCCCAAGCTACTCAAAATTTCCTCTGCCGGTTCTCCAGAACCTGTCAGAACCTGCTGAATTTCACCCTGGTTCCAAGTAATAAATACATAGCAACCCCTCTCTGAAGCTGTTCTGACCCAGATATTGTATAGATCAGATAATACAAACTTAGAATAAATAGACAAGTATTTCAAGGATATGCCACTAAATCTCATTTCTTTAGATCAGAGAAGGACTTTGAATAAATATATTGCTATGTCAGGAAACAGTGTTATAAAGAACAGGAAAGCTAATAAATCAACAGAATCTGACAGACTCTCTAGTTCTTTTTATATAAATATAATATTTATTTATTAATTAGATTTGTATGCCGCCCTTCTCTGAGGTGTATAGGTAAAGCTATAGAGCTTTACCTATGCAAATTATATACTAGCCTGATACATGACAACAGAACTCAACAACTGAAACCAAATAGTTATAGTTATAGTTTATTAGATTGGAATGCCGCCCCTCTCCGAAGACTCGGAGTTCAACAGCGGTAGTTATTTAAAGATCAATTCCTCTGCTAAATAAAGATGCACAGATTTTTAAAATGTATTTATTAGCTATGAGATTGGAAAACGAACTAATAAAATAATATATTACTTTAGACCACTATAGCTTTGTGAACAGAAAACAAGTCTCACTAGAAAAATATTAAATCATATTAAACGTTTGAAACACAGATCATATTTGATTTCTTTCCCTTTTGATGCATACAATGCCTTTGATCACTTAGAATGCACATTTCTAGAAAAAAAAATTGACTAAATATAACTTGTGTTAAAATTTTTGCTCAGGTATTATTAAAATGTTTAACATTTCAAAGCCAGTGCAAGGATTTATAATTTAGAATCAGAAATGTCGCAGGTATATAAAGTCTACGGAGAGGGGCAGCATACAAATCTAATAAATGAATGAATGAATGAATGAATGAATGAATGAATGAATGAATGGGCAGGACAGGTATCCCCTACTATACCTAGTATTTGTAAAGCCAATATTATGGAGAATCCAAAACAATTGGAATTGTTTGTTTTTGTGAATTTGTATATAATGCATATGTTAGAGGAGGTTCAGGGGGGACATGATAGCAGACTTCAAATACCTGAGAGGCTGCCACAGGGAGGAGGGGGACATATTATTTTCCAAAGCACCAGAGAGCCAGACAAGGAGCATTTATAAAAATATATTTACATTTATAAAAATGTACATATATTTGTATAGGGAAAGTATATTGGTGGATGCAAACCAAGAGACGCTTACTGTAAACATGGGGAAATTGTACCCATATATGTTTTTTCTGTCTTGTGTATGTATGTGTTTTATGTGTACAGTGGAACCTCGACATACGAGCAGCTCTACTTACGAGCTACTCGAGATACGAGCTGGGAGAGGAGAGAAATTTTTGCTCGACTCCTGAGCTCAAATCCGGGATACGAGCCGAGAAGAGCCGGGCTGGCTTGCTTTGCTTCCTTCCTAAGCTGATGCAGAGCCGAATAAAGCGTCACGCCCCCCTGATGCTTTCGGCGGCTTCTGAAGCAACGCTGGGCTCTTTTGCCGCCAAAAGCGTCAGGGGGGCGTGACGCTTTGTTCGAGTGGCTCACTCCGGAAAGGAAGGAAAGTAAACCAGCCCGGCTCTTCTCGGCTCCTATCCCGGCAGTTGGTGAGTGGAGAGGCGGTCGCCTCCCCTGCTGCCCCACTCTGGGGGTCCTTGGCTTCTGCTGGGGGTGGGGGGGTCCGCGCACATCGAAGAGGCACCTCTCGCCTTCTGCCGCTGGCCGCCCGCCGTGCCGCTTTCCTTCTTCCCATCGCGCCTTCCAAAGCAGCGCTGGGCGAAAGAGAGCGGGCGGCCAGCGGCAGAAGCTCTTCGTGCGCTCGATCTCGGGGGTTGGGGGCGAGCTTGCCACCAGGCTCGGCTGGGGGGTCTTGGCTTCTGCTAGGGGGGGCGGCGGCCGGGTCCGGCTCCCGCCGCTGACGCGCCCCTCTGACGGCGTTCGGCGGCTTCCAAAGCACAGGGAAGGGCTTAAGCCGCCGCCTTTTCCCTTCCCTGTGGGAGCGCCAGACCTCTTGTCTGCCCGGCCCGAGGCACGAAACCGCTGTTTATGCCGGGCGGCTCGCCTGGAACGCCAGCAATGCCACAGGGCCGATTGCCGAGCGGGGGCGGGGCGCGGGAGGAGGCAGCGCCCCCCCCGGACCCCTCAGGCTGCTCCGCCCGGGATGGGGCTCGACCCGGGTGGAGCGGCCTGAAGGGTCCGGTGCGGCGCTGCCTCCTCCCGCCCCCGCTCGGCAATCGGCCGGGCGGCATTGCTGGCGTTCCAGGCGAGCCGCCCGGCATAAGCAGCGGTTTCATGGGTGCTGGCAAGCCCCCAGGTCGGCTGCAGTCTTTTAAAACAGCCCCGCCGCTTCTCCGCTGACTCCTGAAGCCAAAAGCCAAAGGCGAACTTCCGCGCTTCAGGAGTCAGCTGAGAAGCGGCGGGGCTGTTTTAAAAGACTGCAGCCGACCTGGGGGACTTGCCAGCACCCACCCCCCACCCCCCAACTCGGAACCGCGGCGGCGGAGGAAGGCGAATGCGGCTTGGAAGCTGGGAGGGGGGCGGAAGAGCTAAGTGGCCAAAGACGTTCCGCCCCCCTCCCAGCTTCCAAGCAGCGAAGTAATGTGAAGGATTGGAAAGCTGAAAACGCCCGGTTTCAGCTTTCCAATCCTTCACGTTACTTCGCCGCTAAATCGTGTGGCACCGAACATGCTTTGGGGGTTTAGCTGGGGAGGAGAAGTAGCACCTTCCAAACCCCCAAAGCATGTTCGCTGCCACACGATTTAGCCAGGAAAGGAGCGAAGGAACGTGGAGGATTGGGGAGTTGAAAACGCCCGGTTTCAGCTTTCCAATCCTTCACGTTACTTCGCCGCTAAATCGTGTGGCAGCGAACATGCTTTGGGGGTTTGGAAGGTGCTACTTCTCCTCCCCAGCTAAACCCCCAAAGCATGTTCGCTGCCACACGATTTAGTGGCGAAGTAACGTGAAGGATTGGAAAGCTGAAACCGGGCGTTTTCAGCTCCCCAATCCTCCACGTTCCTTCGCTCCTTTCCTGGCTAAATTGTGTGGCAGCGAACATGCTTTGGGGGTTTGGAAGGTGCTACTTCTCCTCCCCAGCTAAACCCCCAAAGCATGTTCGCTGCCACACGCGAGCGATCCGGGAGTCCAGGAGGAGGAGAGAAAGAGAAAGAGAGAGGGGGGAGAGAGAGAAAGAGAGGGATAGAAAGAGAGAGAGAGTGAGAGATGCTCAGTGAGCCTTTCTTTGAAGTTGCCTTTCTTTCTTTCTTTCTTGCTCTTTTTCTTTCTCTCTTTTACCTTCCCTTCCTCTATTTCTTCTTTTCTTTCTCCTTCCCACCTTCTTCCCTCCCTCCCTCCCTTCACTCATTCCTCTCTTACTCTCCCCTTTCGTAAGTTTCCTTGCTTCCTTCCTCTGTTCCTGTACTTCCCCCTTTCTTTCTTTCTTTCTTTCTTTCTTTCTTTCTTTCTTTCTTGCTCTTTTTCTTTCTCTCTTTTACCTTCCCTTCCTCTATTTCTTCTTTTCTTTCTCCTTCCCACCTTCTTCCCTCCCTCCCTCCCTTCACTCATTCCTCTCTTACTCTCCCCTTTCGTAAGTTTCCTTGCTTCCTTCCTCTGTTCCTGTCCTTCCCCCTTTCTTTCTTTCTTTCTTTCTTTCTTTCTTTCTTTCTTTCTTTCTTGCTCTTTTTCTTTCTCTCTTTTACCTTCCCTTCCTCTATTTCTTCTTTTCTTTCTCCTTCCCACCTTCTTCCCTCCCTCCCTCCCTTCACTCATTCCTCTCTTACTCTCCCCTTTCATAAGTTTCCTTGCTTCCTTCCTCTGTTCCTGTCCTTCCCCCTTTCTTTCTTTCTTTCTTTCTTGCTCTTTTTCTTTCTCTCTTTTACCTTCCCTTCCTCTATTTCTTATTTTCTTTCTCCTTCCCACCTTCTTCCCTCCCTCCCTCCCTTCACTCATTCCTCTCTTACTCTCCCCTTTCATAAGTTTCCTTGCTTCCTGCCTCTGTTCCTGTCTCTTCCCCCTTTCTTTCTTTCTTGCTCTTTTTCTTTCTCTTTTACCTTCCCTTCCTCTATTTCTTCTTTTCTTTCTCCTTCCCACCTTCTTCCCTCCCTCCCTCCACTCATTCCTCTCTTACTCTCCCCTTTCATAAGTTTCCTTGCTTCCTTCCTCTGTTCCTGTCCCTTCCCCCTTTCTTTCTTTCTTTCTTTCTTTCTTTCTTGCTTTCTTTCTTGCTCTTTTTCTTTCTCTCTTTTACCTTCCCTTCCTCTATTTCTTCTTTTCTTTCTCCTTCCCACCTTCTTCCATCCCTCCCTCCCTTCACTCATTCCTCTCTTACTCTCCCCTTTCATAAGTTTCCTTGCTTCCTTCCTCTGTTCCTGTCCCTTCCCTCTTTCCTTTCTTCCCACCCTCCGTCCATTCATTCACCCATTCCTCTCTTGATCGCTTAAAGCCGGTCCCTGGTGCAAAAAGGGTTGGGGACCTCTGTCCTACAGGATTGGGTGGCAGAGAAGTTGAACATATGTAAATTTAAAAGTTTAAGAAAGTTTACAAGTTAAGTGAAAGAAACTTCATTATTCATTTATATATACATGTACATTTCTTCATTAAAAACATGTATTTCTGCATAATTTAGACTAACTTTGTGAGTTTTTTGTGGGCTGGAACCAATTAAAATTATTTACATTAATTCCTATGGGGAAAAGTCGTTCGAGATAAGAGCTGCTCGACTTAAGAGCCCAGGTCCGGAACGAATTAAACTCTTATCTCGAGGTACCACTGTACATAATTTTTTTTTTAAAAAAAGGAAAGAAAATTAACAAAAACAGAAATACTTTTTATAAATATAGGTTCTAGATCCAGAAAGAAATATAGATCCTGAAAGAAATTAAGAAAAATATATATAACATTAATCTGTCAAAAGTCAATAAATTACCCTACCCTCCCCCAAGTAATTCAAGTGTTCTGTATTATTAAAAACTGTTGTAGGTAATAAATAAAAAAAACCAATTTAGAAAATGTGTTTTTTTTCTTAATCTATGCATTTTGGGGGGGGGGGGGGGAAATGTGGGTTTTACTTAATCTATTTTCAGCAAAATAACTACCAGAAAGTTATTGGTTTTCCAAAATTATTTTATTATTTCCAAGTTATACAGTATATTAGAATTCTAAAGTTTTGAAGTCTTGGCAACAATTTTTTATAAAATTTCTATTTAACAGAAAAACAACCACAACCACAACCACAACAACAACCCCCCAGCCCTGCTATTTCTAAAAATTTAAAAAACAGGGATGGGTCTTCTTCCTAAGCAATCTCAATATGAAATATTATATATGTTTCCTTTTAAGGAATATAAATATTCCTTAAGGAATATAATTTATACTCCTTTTAAGGAGTATAAATGAATATTTGATAGAACGTATTTTAATTTTTTCTGTTTTTTTAAAACAATTTTCTTATTCTTATTCATTGTGGGCATTTTAGCATTAAATATGTCATATGTTTAAGTTGTTTATTTGAATTTTATCATGATTTTCCTGGTTTTAAATAAATCAATATTAGGGCAGGCAAATTATGTAAAGTTATGAACACTATAAATTAACCAGTGCTCTATTTTTTTCTTTGTTATTGGCACCATCTTGTAGAAAAGAGTGAGCGAGAGAGATAAATCTTTAATCCAGGTTTTTTCAAAAGAAAGAAAATATTTGGGTAGCAATTCTCCAGGAAAAGCAGTACCAAGAGATTAAAATTTCTCACCCTCTTCACTTCCTGCTCACCAGGTGGCAAACGTGGGGTGTACTAGTCCTGTTGGGAGTTCAGAGATTATAATACTCTAAGAGAATTGCTCATAAAACTATAACGTGGTATAGATTAAAATTTCATGTGGTTTCCAGTAGTTATATGCAATGGTAAGCAAATACATTTCATAAGTAGGTCACCATTCTACTTCACAATACTTTTCCCCAGATTTTGACAAGAAAGACCATTGCTGGATATTAGAGTTTGTGACTGTTCATTGAGTCATTTAAGACATCTTTGTTCTGTAGATTTTGTTTAATTATGTAAAAGTATAATCTGTAATGTTTAATTTTTGGATTAAGTATTAGTATTAATATAAGGCAGCTAAGTTAAACCCTGACTTAGTCATGTTTGGAGTAGATCCATCTATTTAAATTATTGGGAGGGGTTAGTGTGATTACATTTAAGAAAACTTTCTGGGATTAATATACTGCCATAATGTATATTTCTCCAAATTCTTTGCTATTTCTATGGGTCAGGCACACATGCGCAGAAATACACAGCAAACAGTGTATATCAGCTGTGCTATTTGCAGTTTGGCAAATTGCTGGGAGGCAGAGGACTTTTTCCCCTTTTTTTCTTCCCCCCAAACTATAGATAGATAGATAGATAGATAGATAGATAGATAGATAGATAGATAGATAGATAGATAGATAGATAGATAGATAAATATATAGACAGATAGACAGACAGATAGAAAAATAGATAGATTTTTTTTGAGCAGTATATATATCACCCTTCCTTTTCATTATCAGCAAAAATGCGTTACATACATCCAGTCATTATGTACATACATACATACATACATACATACATACATACATGCAGTCTCTCTTAATTTTCAAAATTCAGCAAAAACATGTCACGCACACACACACACACACACACAGAAATGTGAGATGGTGAGTTTGATCACATAATATAATAATAATAATAATAATAATAATAATAATAATAATAATTTATTAGATTTGTATGCCGCCCCTCTCCGAAGACTCAGGGCGGCTCACAACACAATAGCAATACAATATTATAAAAACTTATCTACTATACAGTCATACACACTCAGTCCAACTAAATTACCATCTTACCTTTTTTTAACCCTCACCACCTAACCCTCACCACCCTCTGCCATAGATTCCCCTACCTGAGAATCATGAAACATGAAAGTCAGTGCTCTATCCAGAAAAGGTAACTAAGTTTGTTGTTGTGAAACACAAGAATTAGATTTAAAATCAGATAGATCAGCTTTTAAACTTGTGTGTAAGAGAAAGCTCTGTCTGTGCTATTAGGCAGAGTGAAAACACAGCAATAATAGAAAGATTAAAAATTCATTGGCACTTACCGTGACTGAAAAATAAGGTCCAGTGGGACATTGATTTGGCTGCTTTTCAAACCCCAGAGCAACTCTAAACTAAAAGTAAACTGGCAATACAGAGTCCAGCAAGAAACTCGTGCCATAGGTTCGCAATCACTGCCTTAAGGTCTCATCTGCTACTCAAATCAGAATTTTACTAGCAAACTGCTTAGAAATAAAATCCCTCCCTGGATATTGTGCTAGTAGAGAAGTTTAAGGAGACCCTCCTTATCAAAAGAAAGATGGAATAAAGCTTTGCAGATTAGTTACCTATGTTAACATAACCTGACATAGAAGAGCAGTGGGAATATATTTATTTTTTTCAATCCAAAACAACTGAACATCCAAATGACTATGGAGATATTCAGTCATCCGGGTCATGGTTGTCCTAAAGGTGCTTTTTTTCAAGAGGTAAACGGACTTTCTGGTTTTTCTTTGAAGACGTTTTGCTTCCCATCAAAGAAGCTTCTTCAGCTCTGACTTCCCCACCACCCAGTCAGAGCTGAAGAAGCTTCTTGGATGAGAAGTGAAACATCTTGAAAGAAATACAGAAAGTCCAGTTGCCTCTTGAAAAAAAGCACTTTTAGGACAACTGAATATCCGGCTGTTCTTAAACCAATTTGAAAGACTGACTATGGGCAGTGTTGTCCAGAATAATCTGGGCTCAAAAGGTTCAGTAACAAGGTCTTTCTATCCTTTTCTGGGTTGTGTGTGTGTGTGTTTGTGTGTGTTTGCAGCAAGGAAAAAAAGACATAACTTATGACCAGAGGGGAACTCAGCATATGTAGCGGCCAAGCATTTCAGGTGGCACATGGAGCCATATTTGCTGGCACATGTGCTGTTGCCCTAGCTCAGATCCAACGTGCATGTGTGTGCTGATCAGCAGATTTTTAGCTTGTGCAGATGATCTGAGAGGGCGTTTTTGGCTTTCAGAGAGCCTCTGGAGGGAAGGGGGAGGGGTTTATCTTATTTTTATAAACCAATCGTAGAGGTAGAAAAGAAATCAACAACGCTAAGTCGTGAACTGAATGAAAAACAGCAAATTGTTAACCGCATTTGGAGAAATACCTTATGCCTACTCCACTTATGTAGTTCAGGCTAAGAATATATACAATTAGAATTATTTTCAAGCTTATGAAATTTACAGATGCAATGCATTTCCCAGGGAACAGACATCACTGCAATGAGCAAAGGAACCTTTCATTTTATTCAAACGGATGTTAGGATGTTGAAATGAGATCTTCTTTCAACTTGGATACTTCATTTCGGATGTTGGGCACTTTCTCCTAAAAGGAAAGAGTAATTTATAAAACATACATTCGTCTGAGTTAGTGATAATGTTTCAAATGCAAAAGATTATGGGCTGAGGAAATTTTAAATTTATTTCATGTGTTCATGACTATTGATTATATGTATTTCATAAAGCAGGTAAGATTTTTCCAAAGTGATTGAAAATAACGGTGCTAAGCATTTGTGTGCAAAATATAGCTATTTTTGATTTCATCTGAGCAGCTTACTTTCAGCAACAATCAATTCAGACAAATCCCTAATTTTCCTCTTCTCGTTTCCCATCCAACTTTCATCATGGGAAGGCACTGTATATTCAAGCATGATAGGAATTAAACTACGTACAAATGCATCCTAGCTGCTTTTCCCTTAATGTCCTGCTTTACACAACTGAGGTATCACTATTTAATTCAATTTGCACAGCAGCAATGGAATTTGGATGTAGCATTTGGGCCCTTCAGTGGCTTCCTCCAGCACTTCCAGAAGGATGAAATGCTACTCCTGGAAATGTCAGGAGTAGTTCAAAGACGACACAGAGGCTGCAGGAAGAAAAACATGTGGCTTTATGAAGGAGCTTTGGGTTGAGAGAGTGGGGGCTTATAGTGTAGTTAAAAGATCTGTGCTGCTTTTCTGTATCTAAAGGACATTTGTGTTCCGTTCATGGAATATTAAACATATGGATAAAAGGCAGAGTATTGGCAAGAAAGGATGCTTGTAACCCACTCTACAATCCCTGTAGCTATATAAAAATTGAAAATATTTTCTACTTCAGGGCCATATTTACAGTGTGACAATGTGAATAAATCTAATATTAAAAAAGCATCTAAAAACCCATCATTTAAAAACCATGCAACACACATAAAACTATAAAAGCCTGGGGGAGATGTCTTAATTCCCCTTGCCTGGTGATATAGGTGGGTCTTAAGTAGTTTGTGAAAGATAAGGAGGGTGGGGGCAGTTCTGATCTCTGGGGGGAGTTGATTCCAGAGGGCCGGGGCCGCCACAGAGAAGGCTCTTCCCCTGGGGCCTGCCAGATGACATTGTTTAATCAACAGGACCCGGAGAAGGCCAACTCTGTGGGACCTCATCGGCCGCTGGGATTCGTGCGGCAGAAGATGGTATATGTATTTTCCTGGACTGCAAAACTGCAAAGTATCAGGGACACAATTACCTACTCTGCAAAGCTAACAGACTGTGTTCCCCTGGGTGGCTGATTCCTTGATTAACATAGAAACATAGAAGACTGACGGCAGAAAAAGACCTCATGGTCCATCTAGTCTGCCCTTTTACTATTTCCTGTATTTTATCTTACAATGGATATATGTTTATCCCAGGCATGTTTAAATTCGGTTACTGTGGATTTACCAACCATGTCTGCTGGAAGTTTGTTCCAAGGATCTACTACTCTTTCAGTAAAATAATATTTTCTCATGTTGCCTTTGATCTTTCCCCCAACTAACTTCAGATTGTGTCCCCTTGTTCTTATGTTCACTTTCCTGTTAAAAACACTTTAACATATTTAAATGTTTCGATCATGTCCCCCCTTTTCCTTCTGTCTTCCAGACTATACAGATTGAGTTCATTAAGTCTTTCCTGATACGTTTTGTACTTAAGACCTCCCACCATTCTTGTAGCCCGTCTTTGGACCCGTTCAATTTTGTCAATATCTTTTTGTAGGTGAGGTCTCCAGAACTGAACACAGTACTCCAAATGTGGTCTCACCAGCGCTCACCCATTTTGAGACTGTCAGAAATCACTACCCCTAAATCCTTCTCTTCTGAAGTTTTTGCTAACACAGAACTGCCAATGCAATACTCAGATTTAGGATTCCTTTTCCCCAAGTGCATTATTTTACATTTGGAAACATTAAACTGCAGTTTCCAATGCTTTGACCATTTATCTAGTAATGCTAAATCATTTACCATATTACAGACCCCTCCAGGAATATCAACCCTATTGCACACTTTAGAGTCATCGGCAAATAGGCAAACCTTCCCTACCAAACATTCCCCTATGTCACTCACAAACATATTAAAAAGAATAGGACCCAGAACAGACCCTTGTGGCACACCGCTTGTAACCTGTCTCTGCTCAGAATACTCGCCATTAACAATAACTCTCTGATGTCTATGCTTCAGCCAGCTTGAAATCCACTGAACTATCCAGGGATTAAGTCCAATCTTCACTCATTTATCTATCAGCTCTTTATGTGGAACAGTATCAAAGGCTT
Source organism: Erythrolamprus reginae (assembly GCF_031021105.1). Lineage (NCBI taxonomy): Eukaryota > Metazoa > Chordata > Lepidosauria > Squamata > Dipsadidae > Erythrolamprus > Erythrolamprus reginae. The sequence goes on along the minus strand of NC_091950.1, from coordinate 97,623,127 downwards.
TGCTGAAGTCCAGATAGGCAATATCCACGGCACCACCTTGATCCAACACCTTTGTGACATAGTCAAAGAACTCAATGAGATTAGTCTGATTACTGAACTCTTGAATAAGTTTTTGAGAGAGCTTATTTTTTATTGGGTATATCTAGTGTAATGCGAAGGAGGACTAAGGGAGACGTGATAGCAGTGTTCCAATATCTCACAGGTTGCCACCAAAAACAAAGGGAAAGAAAGAAAGAAAGAAAGAAAGAAATAAAGAAAGAAAAGTGAGCCAACCTATTCACCAAAATACCTGAAGTGAGAACAAGAAGCAAATGATGGAAACTAATCAATGAGTCTTCGGAGAGGGGCGGCATACAAATCTAACAAACGAACAAACAAATAAATAAATAAATAAATAAATGAGAGAAGCAGCCTACAACTAAGGAGTAATTTCCTGACAATGACAAAATTAGCCAGTGAAACGGCTTGCCTTCAGAAGTTGTGGGTGCTCAATCAGTAGTTTTTTTTAAGAACAGTTATTTTTCTGAAATGGCACAGGGTCTTGGGCTTGAGCAGGAGTTGGACTAGAAGACCACCCAGGTCCCTTCCAATTCTGTTATTCTGTATGTGTATGTGAATATGTAAACATATACCGGTAAATACTTCTACCTATACACATAGGTAGCTAAAACAGTCGGGGAAACCTTAGATGTAGTAGACGTAAGGTATGGATTTCAAACAAGTAAACAGAAAAGAAGAGAATGGCTAAAACCAAAACTTTAAATTCAGTTAATAAATGTGTTGATTCAGTTATTAATTCAGTAAATTAATGTGTTGGAAAAAGAGTTGTGCCACATTTTTAGCAGGAAGTAGGAGCAAAGCAGAAATAGAATCAATCACACAGAGAAGGATGGAGGAAATCAAGGCTTGTTAAGATCCTGGGAGCCCAGCAACAACAGTAGGGCAGAGTCTGAAGATTTCATGCCATCTTCAAATCCCATTTTTCCAACTCCATTGTTGACCATATTATTTAATCTTTCTCCTCTGGGAACCTCAGCACCCTTCTCTGTAAGAATGTTGTTGTTGTTGTTGTTGCCGTAGTTGCTGCTGTTGTTGTTGCTACTGCTCTTCTTCTTCTTCTTCTTCTTCTTCTTCTTCTTCTTCTTCTTCTTCTTCTTCTTCTTCTTCCTCTTCCTCTTCCTCTTCCTCTTCCCCTTCTTCTTTCTCTTCTTTGGTTTATTAACAATCTTTGAGGTACAAGTGTGATTATAGTCTTGATAAGCTTAGGAGAACAATATATTTGGTTTTCAAATTGATCAGAAAAAAATAAGTACCTGTTATTAGGTTCTGACGTGACATATTATGTAATTATAACCCCCCCCTCACCCAAGTTAATGCTCATTATGATTTGATCTCTATTTGGAGAAGGCAACATTTGATAATATTACAAACTTTGCAATTCTTTATATTTTTGTACTAATATATGAAAAAGTGAAGATACAAAGCTTTATATTATTTGCCTACTTTGTTTTCTACCCTATTTCCTATCTTTCCTCTCCCTTGGAAACTTGATGAATTCTTACTGAAAGTTCACAGTTTTCCTGTTTAAGTGATACAACCCCCTATAAGGATATATTTCATCAAACTGCAGGATTCCTTTCATTACCTTTGTTTACTGCTGATGTGCAAATCTTTGGGGCTTCTGGTTCTAGCCATATTAAAAATGCTGTCCAAGGTAGCAACGTACCGGAAAACAAAATAACATTTGCTGGGACTTTAGATCTGTATCTCATTTCTTGTGTGGTGATGAATTCTCTTATGAAAACCAAGGAGAGAAACGAATTATTCATTTTTGAGTCTGTGCCTGAACTCCCTGCTCGATAGCTTTTGCTGCAGTCTTAGATATTCCATTGATTTAAAGCCCCATTGAGGTATTGGTAAATATGCTGTTCCTGAATGCTGCACGATGTCTCACAATCCAACCCAAAATGCTATGAGCACTATCTAGGCACACAGGCTGTTTGGTTTTCAAATTACCCAGAGAGAACTATCTTCCCTTTAGGATACACAAGGATACATTGCTCACATTTCCAGCATTCGGTTGCTTCTCGGAACTGCTGAGAGGATTAACCCTGATTGATGGGTTGCTAAATAGGTGGCTAATTCATTCAACACAGAGGAGTGAACAAAAAATAAAATATAGGTTATGAGACTACATGTGGAAGTGAATTAAGGCTCATCTGAACATTATGTGAAATATATATGCATAGATGGATAGTGTAGAGCAGCGGTCAGCAAACTGTGGCTTGCGAGTCATATGCGGTTCTTTGGGGCCCCTGCTGTGGCTTCCTGCCCCATCATTGGCTGGCCTCACCCTCCCTCCCTCCCTCCCTGCCCTGGCTTGAGAAGGGCAACAGCGTGAATGGAGAAGCGGCTGGCGCTGATTCTTTGGAGCTGATTGAGGAATATAGCCACCCCTAACCAAGGCTTCCCTTTGGGCAACTTTACTCCAGCTCTTGTGACTCCCTGCTTGGCTGTGGCAGGGCTTGGAGTGTGTGAATGTGCAGGGAGATCCTCAAGCAAGTTCTAAGTGCAGCAAAGGGGTGCTCGTAGAGCAGCAGCTACTCGCTTAAGGAGGGTCTTTGGATGTGGCTTCCTTCCTTCCCTAAGGATCTAGCCATCGTCTTGCTGTGTCTCATCCCTTTCTACTCCCTACTCTTCGGACGAGTGGGGTGGGCATAAGCTGCTGCCCGGACGGCGGGGGGAACACACTGAGGTAGCAAAAATGGAGTTCCACCCCAGAGCGCCAAATTTGCATTGAAAGAAAATGCAGGGTGTCCTGCATAAGCCACGCCCACAGTGTGGTAGTAAAAATTTTGGTAGCCCTTCACTGGCTGCCTTTGCTCTGGTGATCCTTCTCCCACTCCTTCTCGGGGGAGGGGGTATGGCAAGACGATGTCCGGTTCCTTAGGGCAGGAGAGAAGTGGCCTTGTAGCTGCCTTCACCCCACATTTGCACATAGGGAAACTTTTGCTTCCTGCCACTTCGACCCATGCCCTCTCCACTCAGCCGAAGAGCTGTGGGGAGGGGGGAGGGGACATGACATGGCAAGGCAATGGCTGGATCCTTAGAGCAGGAGAGAAGCCATGTCCAAAGACCCTCCTTAAGTGAGCAACCACCCACCCTCTGTGTGTGCCTTTGCGCGTTGAGGAGGTTCTTCCTGCATGCACCAGTCAGCTAGGGAATCGTGAGAAGGGGAGGAGTGTCTCCCGAAGAGAAGCCATGGGTGGCAATCATTCCTTAGCACACAGAGAGGGAAGGGGAAAGAGAGGGAGAAAGAGAGATGAAAGAGAGAGATGAGGGAGGAAGAGGGGGAGAGAGGGGGGAGAGAGCGGGAGAAAGAGATGAGGGAGGAAGAGGGGGGAGAGAGAAGGGGAAAGAGAGGGAGAAAGAGAGAGATGGGAGAAAGAGATGAGGGAGGGAGAGATGGGTGGGGAGGAAGGGAGAGAGAGAGAGATGGGGAGGGGAAAAGAGAGACAGAAAGATGAGAGGAAGAAAAAGAGATGGAGAAATAGAAGGAAAAGAAGAGAGATGCTTTTTTCTCATAGAAAACAGAGCCACAAAACCTGGGTAGGCAAAGCTGGGGGAGGGTGTCATGTGACTCAGTGGGAATGATGTCAGTTGACCATGCCCACTCAGGTTTTGTGGCTTCGGGTGTTTTGCTTTCTCTGGAAAACAGGTCCAAATGACTTATAAGTTTGCTGACTGTTGGTGTAGAGCAATGGTGCCCATCCTTTGTGGTGGCTCAGCTGGGAGGGGAACAACAGAGGAATTAAGCTGCAATTACCCACTGTCCCACTGCTTGTGTAAGTTGAGCTTCAGCATCCATGGGTGCATGCAGTATGACCAGTCACTTGCACAGCCAAATTCTGAATAGGCCATGGCCCAGTAGTGGGCCATAGCCCAGAGTTAGGGGACTTCTGGTGTAGAGAATGTTTTCTTGCCTTATGAATGATGCACAGATAAAAATCTATGCGCATATTCCTTCTCTTCCCCTTCATGGATGAATACTGGTAATTGGTACAGTATTTGTAAAATCTTTCTCTTCCCCTTCACGCATGAATAACTGGTACTCGAAAAATCTCTCTCTTTTGCCAGACTTTTGAATGACGTGTTGTTTGTTAAGTTGACTGAAATATTGGTGGGGCTCTTCTTAGAGATGGCGCATTATAATTAGATCGTTCAATTTTTAAAAGTTGCTTTTAATCTAATGCAGACCATTTTAAGCTATGCCAAAGGAGGCACAATCCTATCTGAATAATTATTAATGAAGTATTTACGGTTGACCTATCCAGATTCCTAAGAGGTCAGTAAGGGGCGAGTACAAGTGCACTAGAGTGCCTTCCGTCCCCTGTCCTATGGCTCTCCTATATCTCCTATACCTTTCTTCTATTCCTATATCTCCTCTTCTATTCTTTCATTGATATGTTCTATTACTATACCTTCTTTTCTATTCTTTCATAGATATATTTTACTATGAGTATCTCCTCTATAACCTTCATCATGTATTTTACTATGTGTATATATAGATATATACCCACTGAAGCCCTCATTGTGTATTGGACAAAATAAATAAATAAAAAATAAATAAAATAAGTAATTATAATGCATAGCCAAAAACCATATTATAGATGTTTTGTCATGGTAGCACAGTACTTCGAATGCAGTATTGTAGTCTAACCCACTGCTCACTGCAAAGAGTTCAATTCTGACTGTGTCGAGGTTGACTCAGCCTTTCATTCTTCCGAGGTCGGTAAAATGAGATCACAGATTATTGGGGGCAATATGCTGACTCTGTTAGAGAGAGCAGTAAAGCACAATAAAGTAGTATATAAGTCTAAGTGTTATGGCTATTGTCTATTTAGAAGTTAGCAAGAAAGTCATATGCACGTTTTGAACTTTGTGAATTGTCAGCTATAAGATATTACTGGAAATGACACATATTTGACCATTTGGTTATATTTATTCTATTGACTAATCTGGAAGAAATTTATTCAGATATTCCGTTCATTTTTTTTACCTTGTTCCTTAGATAGAGATGTCCAAGGTTTTGTGCATTCAATGAAATATGAACTATGAAGCCAAAATAAGCTTAATTTTGATTTTAATGTGACAGGTAAAGTCAGGTCTTGTGGTTATAAGCCATGGTTTCTAGCTTAGCAGTCTGTCTGAAAAAAGTTTAAACTTTGGATGACTATTAAAACTGTTTTGGTTTGTGTACTGTGTTAAATTAAATGAGCAATTTTTATTCATATATTTCAAATATTGTTTACATTTATTTATTCAATAAAAATGAATTATTGAATACACCACAACTGGCAAGCTTTGCACAACTCATTAAGTTTTAAATTGCTTGATGCACAGAAGATTTCAAGCTAAAATAAATACAGTATATCATATTATGGCTTAATATTTTCTGTGGCACCCAATGACGCATATTTACTATAGTTGTCATTCCTGAAGAAACTGCAATATGAAACAATTGAACTATAGTCATCAAAAGATTCAAACAGATTTCTTACAAAGAAGAAGTATAAAGACTATACTTCATGGATATTATATTTTTTATAAGGCTAAAAATACAATGAAAAAGTTTATGGATAAAAGTTCAGAAAAACTAAGAAAGTCATGATTGGTTGATGAGATACACAAAAAGATAAAGGTAAGACATTTAAAAATACAAAAGAAAGTTTATGAGTTATAGTTTATGAATTATGAAAGTGTATTAAAGTGTATTTACGGAAGTGTTTTCTGCCTCACACGTCCCAACGATCAATTAGGGCCCACAGGGCCAGCCTTCTCCAGGTGCCATCAGCCAAGCAATGCCAACTGACAGGGCCTTCTCTGTGGTAGCTCCGGTCCTCTGGAACCAACTCTCCCCAGAAATTTGCATAACACCTCCCTCCTGGCCTTCTGAAAGACTATAAAAACATGGCTTTGCCGGCAGGCCTGGGGCCACTGAGCGATACACTCTGCTCTGGCCAGCAGATGGATTAGAGATGTATGAATGCTTTATTGAGGTTTTAAATTTTGTATTTTTTTATTGCTGTACACCTCCCTGAGTCCATTTGGAGATGGGTGCACTATAAATTTAGATAGATGATAGATAGATAGATAGATAGATAGATAGATAGATAGATAGATAGATAGATAGATAGATAATGAAATTATTGTGATAAAAGAAAAATTGGTTTGCCAGGATAAAAGGGTATAGAGCGGTTTGTCTTAATTTATTATTCTGTATGTATTATTCTGGTTACCAGGAAGCCATTACTGTAACATGATGCTAAATGTAAATTACATAATGTAAGTTAACTCAGTTGTTTTGTAATTCTTACAAAGAATTAAACAGTGATCATGTCTAAAACAGAGTGGGATATTTCTTTTCCCAATAGGAGTTACTATGACTGATATCTCTTGCCAGGGAAACACTTTTAATTTTCATTCAATCTAATTGTGCTGAAAATATTGCAAAAGGGGGGCACAATGGATTGATATCTTCACATCATGTAAAGTAACTTTTGGAGCAGAGAATGTTTATCAGATGAGGTTGAAATCTTTCTGCTGATGAATGCAGAGTGAATATGGAACAATGTAAAATACATGAAATAAAAATGGTGGCTATCAATTCACACACAAATGGCTAATCAGCAGTCTTAAAAGGATCAATATACCTTTATTAGTGGTCTGGAGCTGGGGATTATTTATCTATCTATCTATCTATCTATCTATCTATCTATCTATCTATCTATCTATCTATCTATCTATTATTTGGATTTGTATGCCGCCCCTCTCCGAAGACTCGGGGCGGCTCACAACAAGTGGAACAAATCATAAATAATCCGACTAAATTTAAAATATTTGAAGATTTAAAAAACCCCATATACTAACAGACACGCACACAAGCATACCATGTATAAATTAAAACATGCCCAGGGGGAGATGTTTCAGTTCCCCCATGCCTGACGGCAAAGGTTGGTTTTAAGGAGTTTACGGAAGGCAGGAAGAGTAGGGGCAGTTCTAATCTCCGGGGGGAGCTGGTTCCAGAGGGCCGGTGCCGCCACAGAGAAGGCTCTTCCCCTGGGGCCCGCCAACCAACATTGTTTAGTTGACGGGACCCGGAGAAGGCCCACTCTGTGGGACCTAATCGGTCGCTGGGATTCGTGCGGCAGGAGGCGGTCTCGGAGATATTCTGGTCCAATGCCATGAAGGTCATAACCAACACTTTGAATTGTGACCGGAAACTGATCGGCAGCCAATGCAGACTGCGGAGTGATGGTGAAATATGGGCATACCTAGGTAAGCCCATGACTGCTCTCACAGCTGCATTCTGCACGATCTGAAGTTTCCGAACACTTTTCAAAGGTAGCCCCATGTAGAGAGCATTACAGTAGATTCCCGTCCCTTCCTCTTCATTGCCAACTCTGTTCCTTAAAATTGCTAGCTTAAAATACTGTAGCAACAACTGTCTTTCTTTTATCTAGGGAAAGATGCTGAATCTTTAATTAAGAAATTAATTAATTAATTCATAATTCATTCATTAAGAAATTATTTGCCCTTAATGCCTTTGGTAACTTTGCTTTTCTATCTATATTTTCTATATCTACTGTATTATTTATACTGTATCTATCTATATCATGTATATCTATGTCTTTCTCTAGATAATTGAAGCACCTAAAACTCAATTCCAGCGTTTTTCAATCTAGCAAAATGTGGATATTAATATTCAATTAAAGTATTTGATTCTTTAAAAAACAATCACCATCCTTTTTGTATTACTGTGGTCTTTTGCATTGCATTGGCATCCTTCATGGTATCATGCTCTGGATTCATGCGGTATTAGAGTTCAACTAACTAACCAAACTTTTGAAGAACAGAAAAATATTAGCCTAATTTGAATGTCATTTATATTCAGTTTGTAAACTTTTTTTTCATTTCCTCTATCAAAAATCCAGGATGATGGGACTCAAAACAACATTAAAATGTGTTGCATATCTGAAGTTTGTGGAAGTTGATAATTCTGTTGATGTTGTTGTTCTTATTAATGACAGCAACAATAATAGTATGCAACCAGAAGTGAGTTCCTCCTGGTTCGGACTGGTTTGCTTGAACCGGTAGCAAACCTCACATTGACCTCGCGGAGCCAGTTGTGTTGGATGCCACCATCTTCTTTTTTTTAATGTTATTTTTTCTTCTGTGCATACACAGAAGCCAACTCCTGGCACTGTGCATAAGCCACCATCTTGTTTTCTGCCTTTTTTGGGGGGGAGGGGTTGGATTTTTTGTAAATTTTCAATACTGTGCATGTGTGCATGCACCCATGTGGCACAGCCATGTGGAATGTGAGGAAGTGAACCGGTGGCGAGGCAAATTGGAACCCACCCCGTATGCAACATAGAGAATATTTTGTTAGCAAGTTGTTGTCAGTTCTTAGCAAACGTATAGTTAATCTCCATGACTAAATGTCCTCATCCTCCCTGTCTTTCAGCACTTGAATCATCTATCTTGCTCTTGGTTGTTCATCACTTTTCTTCTATCTTTCCTAGTATTACAGCCTTCTCCAGAGAGCTAGGTCTTTGCCTGTGTCTGAACTAATATGAACCTAGTCATTTGTGCTTCAAGTAAGAATTTTGGGTTAGATGGCAGAGTTTGGTAAAAATGACTAATTTAGGGTTCAACTTTATATTAATATGTAAGTTATATACATATAATATATGTTATAGATTTTTTTGCTGAAAATTTAAAAAATAAGTAAAAATAAACTGATTTCAGGATTCATTGATGTAAAACTTTATATATGGGAAGAAGGTAACTATGATACACAATATAGGAGGAGGGAGATGGTGATTGTTATGTATAAAGGGTGGGTTCTAACTTAACTTGCAGCAGGTTCATTTCTTCCTGGGCCATCAGAAAAATACCCCACAGAAAAATAGTTTCTGTGTATGCTCAGATTTTATGTAAAAAAATTCCAAATAATAATTATTGTAATATTTTTTTAAAAGATGGCAACACCCATGGATCAGTACCAACCAAACCAGTCCCATGATGTCATTGTAATGTCACCAGCAGGACACTACAGATAGGGGAAACTGGTCCGAAACAGGAGGAACCTACCTGTGGTATGTTTGAAATTGTTGCCAAAAAAAGGTTGCATCTTCAGATATTTTTTGTTGTTGTTATTATTTACTTTTTATTTCACTCTTATTTTTTTTGTTTTTCTATTTCTTTTTTTATGTTTCACTGTTTTTAACTTTTTGTAAAATCCTATTTTAATTTAAAAAAATATTTAAAATGGAAAGAATTTGGGTTTGATTCATTTAATTATACAATTATATCTCAAGATGTCCTTTCATTCAGTACTTATTATTGCTCAAGAAAAAACAAGTACTTTTGCCAAAATTCAGATATCATTGGTCCAAGTCTAGCATTTAGTGATTGAGGAAAAGACTTAAATTATGCAAATCCAGAATATTTAGGTATGATTTTATACCATTTCAGAGCTATTTTTTTGCTTCATTTTTACAAAAATGACATTCTTCATTCTGTAGATAAAGGAGATAGAATTCTTTTCTCTATCTCACCCCTCTCTCTCCCTTTCTCCCTCTTTTTCTCCCTTTCTCTCTCTCTCTCTCTCTCTCTCTCTCATATAATGCCATCCTCTTTGTTCATTGACAAATTAAATAATTCACTGCCCTCAAAGTTACGGTTTCAGATATATCCTTTTAATGGAAAAGGATTATTGCAAATGTGTGAGCTCCTCAAAGGCAAATCTATAAAAAAGGATGCTGCACTGGAAAATCCTTTGCTTTGATCCAGCCGGGTTCTTTTACTGTATATTTTTGTGTTGTTATCCAGTTCACTCAGTCTCCCCAGAGAGAAAAACATGTCTAGTTGCATTGGCTGAGTTCACCTCATGGCACTTGTGGGCAGATTTCTGTTCCAGAATGTTGATTAGCCTATTTAATACATGCAGCAGTGGGGCTTATATAAGTAATTAACACAAGTAATTAATGAGCTGCATCCCATAAGGAATGCAATACACATTGTCTTTACACAGTAGGGAAGCATTTACCTCTAAGTCTTTTGTATAAATCAGGGATCTCCAAACTTGGCCACATTAAAATTTTTGGACTTTAACTTCCAGAATTCTAAGAGCTGAAGTCCACAAGTCTTAAAGTGACGGGGTTTGGAGAACCCGGTATAAATATATGGATATTTAATGATCTTATAACAGCCTTTCTAACCTATTGCTCCCAGAAATGCTGGGATTTGTAGTTCTGAAAATATTTATAGGACAAGCATGACATAAGGTTAGCCTTTAAATATTATTATTTTTTACTAGATTTGTATGCCGCCCTTCTCCGAAAATTTGGGGCGGCTCACAGAATAAATATAGAAACAAAGTGTACAAAACAAATCTAATACATTTTTTTAAACTGTAAGTTAAATTTTGCAGGTTTGCAGATCAGAGATGGTATTGCAAAATTACAGGACATCTAAAAATGTATATACAGTATAGTGATACTTTGAATGCACTGCATACTGTATTTTTTGGAGTATAAGACGCACCGGAGTATAAGATGCACCTTACTTTTGGGGGAGTTTGCGGAGAGGGGCGGCATATAAACCCAATAAATCTAATCTAATCTAATCTAATGGGAAAAATCTACCTACCAGGTATTAATCTGGCTGGCATCCTTAGTCTGTTCAGCTTCAGAAGATTATTTTATCCCCTGGTTAGGACTGAAAAAAGTATCAGCCTCTTTTAGGGAGGAAAAAATTGTGTCTTATACTCCAAAAATACAGTATGTATCTAGGGTTTCATAATGATTTTAGTGTCACAATGAAAGCATGTGTGTGTGTGTGTGTGTGTGTGTGTGTGTGTGTGTGTGTGTGTTTAGAAGGTATATATGTTTCAGTGGCATTTTAAGCTTTCTGAGTCCAGCAACCCAATGCAATTTTACAATGTTATCTTGTAGACCAAGATGTTGCATTTAACCTAGACTGACTCCAATTTCAAGAGCCATTTTGGTGCACTACTTAAAGTATAAGGCTAGAAACCAGGAAACCATGAGTTCTAGTCCTGCCTTGAATATGAAACCAGCTGGGTGATCTTGAGCCAGTTACTTTCTCTCAATCCTAGGAAGGAAACAATGGCAAACCACATCTAAAAAAACCTTTTCATGAAAATTAAAGTGACTTGTCCTAGCACTCACCAAAATTTGGATACAATTGAACAAAAATGGAAAAGAAAAACCTCTTGAGTTCATCATGTTCTTTTCTTAAGTTAGGGGCATAAATTCTTTAACAGTGCATTCTTGCAATTCTTGTATTAATGTTTTATAATTCTGTTTTATACTTTATAATCAAATAATATTTATTATGGTTGACAATCCTTGGGTAATATTCTCTTTATCCATGTAAAAGGAGATGCCTCGGAGGTATAATATGTCCTATATCTTTAAAAAAAACACCAACCCTGTATCAGTTATACCGACATGAATAAAATCCATGGATGTGACAACCTTATCCTTAAGGTTGTCATTTTTAGGAGTGGGAGGTTAGTTATTTTGTACTTCCTAGAAAAGGTAGCATTAATTGCCAAATTTCTCTAGCTGGGGAGAGGCACAAAATGAAACAAGGTAACGTAATATATCCACACAATGACTAAGCAAGACATCAGGGACAGAATAAAAGAAATTATTTGAAAAAGGTTGTACTTAATGAGTTTCTTGCATACTGGCAAGGGATAACAGGAGTTATAATCATGATTTATGAACCAAATTAATGGGACAAAAAGTTATATTCTCAACACCTCTCCATCTATCAAGACTGAAAACTTTAAAAACAACTAAAAGGTGACACACAAGCCTTTTGCCATTCTGCATAATCTCAAAATATTTGTTGACTTCAAAAAAAATAATTCCTGTCTTTCTCAAGCTATTGGAGGCAGTTCCAGTACATCCAGAAATGGTAGCCACATGTTATGATCCATACAGAAATGGACTCACTTGTTGATAAACTGCATTCATTCATTCATTCATTCATTCGTTCGTTCGTTCGTTCGTTTAATTGATTGATTTCTATGCCGCCCTTCTCAAAGCGACTCAGTGTGGCGTACAACATTAATACAATATATAAGAAATCTTATATCTCTAAAATATAAAATTTCTAAACACATTTAAAAGACCCCATGAACATTTGCATACGCTCATGCAATCCAATCATGTCTCATACCGGCTGGAGACAGTCTCATCACTCACGGCCCCCATGCCTGCTGATAAAGGCTTTGCGAAAAACCTGGAGGGAGGGGACGGTACGTATCTCCGGAGGTATGTATCTTAGTCAGGGATAGGAAATATGATAGTGAAGATCCCATTCAACAGGCAGCAGTGATGTAAAATGGGTAGAGCTGTAATGCTCAGATTTGTTTCTTCAGGTTTTTTTCTTTTTAATGGACCCACTTTCTTTGATTTTTTAAAAAAAGAATATACTAGCCTTACATTACAGTTCTGGGTCTTTCCTTCCTCAAAAAATGATGTGTAATCATGTGGAGTTTCAGCTATTTTGTAGGAAAGGAAAATGACTATAAGCTGAGACCATAAATAGCATTAGAATTTAAAGTTACAAGTGTAGTCCAGGAGATTATATATGCAAGGTACAAATATAGTCTAACAGACTATATGTATTTTTCATATATAACTACAATTACATTCCATTAATAATTTTACAAATTTCATTTCAAAATGGAGTACTGTAATGGTAAGGCAAGCATACATCATATAAGTATTCTGAAAACTGCCCCCAGTTTATGCCTCCAGCAATTATTGAATACCCAACCTACATTAAATATATTCTTAGATATAAATACAAAATAATGTTACTCTGTTAGTTAGATACAGCCAAGAAGCTATGCAAACCCCTCATCAAGACTGGGATTAAGTAGTGCAGACACACAGTGATATATTACAAATGTTTAAGCTGAATAAACTCCCATCAGTATAAGTTGGTGCCATGTTGAGAAGGTTTATGGATTAAATCAGAGATAAAAGCCTATCTTGTACTGATAAGTATGAGATAAAAATTGATAAGTAAATTCCTGAGCAATTTTTTAATGTTATAGCTACAATACATGATATGCTTTTTAAGATGACATTGATTAATGACTTAAATCATCCATCAATATACAAGTGTCAATCAGTTGTTCCAATACTATCTCTAAACAATGCAGTAATCAAAAATACAATGAGTGTGATATAACAACACATTTCCTACGTAATACAAAGTATAACAAATGTAATGCAAAGGAGTAAATATATATGAGTCTCTACTTTACATATTGCCATTATCTCAGCTAGCTTCCCTTGATTTTTTAGCAGAGGGACATACAATATATTCTGTTTTACATAGAAAATGAATGCCTTTTCAGTATTGCTACCTGAATTCATTTTTATTTTAAAAGGAATGGGCTTTTTCCTCAGTCTACCACTCCCTTCTGAAACAAAGATCAGATAACATATTTCAATAATTGCCTATATTACAGCAGATAACAGCAAACCACATTTCCACATAGGTATGGTTCTTTTTTTATTCCCAGGTATCAAACCTCAGAACCATTTCTATGTTAGAAAAGATGGCTACGCACGGCAGCCAGCTACAGTGGTGTCATGGTGCAAACACATAATCTTAGGCATTTACAGAATTGACCAAATTCTGTACTTAGACAGGCTACTTTTCCCAATGTATATAATTAGTAGCAGCAGTAACTGCAAAAGTGAAAAAGGTAATAACCTGAAAATAACCTTTTCTTTCTATTGAACTAATGCACTGCAGGTTGCCTAGCCATCTGATGTCTCATTTTACAAATATCCTAAAAAAGGTGAAGACTTGTAGATATAATTACCTATTCACAGTAGGCTTGAAAGAAGAGGTATGGTTAAAATTCCAGCAGTGCTTTGGGGGGAAAAAAGCAAGGCCTTAATTGTTCATTCATCAAAGAGATGCAATGTCTTTTTTCTTCTTTGTTTCAAGTTCCATTCAGGTATATTCTTTGAAATAAAAACCGGGCAAGTGTATTTATTGCATGGCTTGAATACTATGTTGAATGCTTCTCAATTTAAAAATTAAAAGTGCACTGGATGGAATTCAAACATATATTATTACAGAGAAAATGTGTTCAATTCAATGAGGCTTATTCCTAGATAATGGTAGTATGCATAGAATTTCAGTCGTTACCAATTGATGCATGCACAATAGGGGGAAAAAATCACCTGGAATTTTTTGGGGACTTTTCTTCTGCTATAATATCCTTCTCAGCTGTACCTTGCTAAAGTTTGAATATTTTTAAATAGAATGAGATTAACAGGAAATCTTAGACCTATAGTAGCTGAGGTTTGCTAAAGCCTCAAAGGCTGAAATGGAAGACAGAACAAATCCTATGACATCTGAATGAACTAAAGGTCAAGCCAATTAGAAATAAAAGGAAAGAATATAAAGTTGGTTTGTTTGACCAAGATTAAAATAAGACATGTTTTTATAAAGCTCTGGTAACCCTTTATGGCTTTTAAAAAAAATGACACTAGGATTGAAAAGTTGATGATTTATGGATTTGCAGATAGACAAGTGACGGGTTATGTAATGGAATATTGTTTGTAATTTTATATTAATTGAAGAGTTACCAAATTTCTTTATAGCTGTTGTGATCGATAGAAGACACTTTAAATATTTTTTTGTTTTCCTTTCCTTTCTTCCACTTTTTAATGTTTTTTCCTATTTCTCGAACTTTACTTGGTATTTGTTTTTACTACTGCAATTAAAATCTTCATTTTTAAGAAAGCAATTTATACATAGCATATGCACCATGAATATCTGTGGAAAAAGCTGAGCAACTGAAATACATCATAATTTCCTCTGTGAATGTCATTGGGAGGTGATTCCTGGTTTATCTACTCTTCCCACTCAAACCAGGTTCTATTACTGAAAAGGCCTGTTTATAAGTAACAGCAAGTCCCACAGGTTCCGTCAACCAGACAATGCTGTTTGGCGGGGCCCAGGGGGAGAACTTTCTCTGTGGGGGGCCCAGTCCTCTGCAATCAGCTCTCCCTGGATATTTGTACAGTCCCAACCTCCTTGCCTTCCGTAAGAGTCTGAAGACCCAATTATGCTGCCAGCCTGGGGCCATAATGAATGTGTTGAGACAATGTGGAGTGAATGGAATGATTGTTTTTATGGTTTTTGGGGTGTTAGATTTTTAATTAGTTAATTGGATTAATTATTTTGTATTGTATTTCGTATTGTATATTTTATATGTTGTAAACCGCCCCAAGACCTCGGAGAGGAGCGGCATAGAAATCCAATAAATAGATAGATAGATAGATAGATAGATAGATAGATAGATAGATAGATAAATAAATAAATAAATAAATAAATAAGTTGGCAAAATCCATAAGATCATGCATCAGGTCCTTCTCTGATCATTATGGTCGTGGCATTCTCAGTATATAGAAATATTGGACTACTTCTGCTTCCCAAGTCAATTGAATGAAAAATCTGACTGTATTTCATGTGTGTGTGTTTCATCAGGGTGAATAGTTAAGAATATGTATATGTAGTTATGTAATTATAAATTTCATAAACTGCTGAAACAAAAAGTTTAAAGATGGATGGAGGTAGGTGCTTTCTGGATCAGAAGGATCTTTCACCTAATTGTCTAAACAGTTGTTCTATTCTATTTTCTATTGGTTCAACTTCAATTTGAGTTCTATGTCCAGTTCTGGGTATCTCAATTTTAAAAAGATTTAGACAGAAGATGAAAATTAGCAGTAACACAGATGAATTTGGATACTAAGACCAAATGTTGCTGAGATAAAATTGAAATATTTAGAAATGTTTAACCACAAGAAAGGAAAACTGAGAGGGAACATAATCACTTTCTTCAAATTTGCCAAAGGATGTCAGTCATAAAATATTTAAGCTTGAAATAAATGAAAATGAATAAAACTTGTTCTCCATTGCCCCAGAGTATAGAATTTAAATTACAGAGAGGCTAACTAAATGTTAAGACAAAAAACAACAACAACACAACAGTTTAACAGAAGAACCAGTTACCAGATATGTTAAAGCAGAGGTTGAATACCCATCTGTCAAGGATGCTTTGGGGTGTGGGGATTTACAAGGAGAGTCACTAAAATGGCGGCATACAAGTCCAATCAATCAATCAATAAATATTAGCCGCCCCGAGTCTAATAAATAAATATTTATTAGCTGCCCCGAGTCTAATAAATAAATATTTATTAGCCTCCCCGAGTCTGCGGAGAGGGGCGGCATACAAATCTAATAAATTATTATTAAATTATTATTATTATTATTATTATTAATAATAATAAATAAATAAACAAACAAACAAACAAACAAATGTATGAGTTGGCAATCAAAGCACCATTTTTGAACATGCATCACCTGCATTTGTGCATTACACACAAAAGGGCTAAGTTCTAACATGTTTCCATTTGTTATTACAGTACTTTATTCTTGCTTGCTTGCTATTTCAATTGGTTCCTTTTTTAAAAGAAATCACAATGTATGTCTCTGTCTCATTTTCTTGCCCATAAACATTGTTCCAAGCATCCCATTTGGGCTCTGAGTTGTGTGTGTGTGTGTGTGCGCGCACACATACACACACATATTTTTGCTGATAAGTGAAAAGGGAGACTGTTCTAGATCTATTTCGACAGAAAAACACACATGTATGTATGTATGTATGTATGTATGTATGTATGTATGTATACACAGAGAGAGACACAGATTCTGTTAACTAATCCTTTCTGTCTCTACTAATAGTTTTGTGCATATTTCATTACTTACCAGATCAAAGAGTCAGGCCTCCCATTTTTAATCTTTTGATTTGTAAAATCCTCTGTATGTGCATATATGTGCACTATAACCCTTTCCCTAGATATACTAGGAAAACATTATAATTATAATCCATCAATCCTGTTATAATAATTTCATTCATATAATGCCTTTTCATTCTTTTAGTAGAATAGTAATAAAGTATAGAGAGATAAATAGAATATAGAGGGATGAAAGCAATATCAAGCTACATTCAAATCCTAGGGTCTTTTTAGATATATTCTTGATAGCATTACTATAGTAATTGGTTGCTATTGTACTATCCTGGGATTTTAGCTTCTCAACATAGTCTGAAGCACCAGGAGACCTCCCATCTTAGTAGAGTACATTGCTGTTACTCTCTAGATCACAGGTGTCAAACTCGTGGTATCATGTTGCCCTCACATAACATAACATATCATTTATTTATTTATTTATTTGTTGTTTGTTTGTTTAATTGGAGGACTTGCAGCGGCTTACAACAAATAAAAATGAATACAGTATAATCATCTAAATCCAATTAATTTAAAAAACTAAATGTACCAGTCTATAAAACCCAATATTATTTTTTAAAAAACCAATCGTACCCACTTAAAAAACAACCTTACGTAATATTCATCAGCCAGGAGGCTAGAGTCTAATTGCCTTAAGCCTGGTGGCATAGATGAGTCTTAAGACTTTTGTGGAAGGCGAAGAGGGTGGGGGCAGTGCAAATCTATGGGGGGAGCTGATTTCAGAGGGCTGGAGCCCCCACACAGAAGGCTCTTCCCCTAGGCCCCACCAAGCGACATTTTCTAGTTGACGGGACCTGGAGAAAGCCGACTCTGTGGGACCTAACCAGTCGCTGGGATTCATGCGGCAGGAGGCGGCCCCGCAGGTAATTTGGCCCGATGCCATGTAGGGCTTTATAGGTTATTACCAACACTCTGAATTGCATCTGGAAACCAATCAGCAACCAATGCAGTTCATGGAGTGTTGGAGAAACATGGGCATATCTAGGAAGGCCCATGACCGCTCGCAAGGCTGCATTTTGCACGATTTGTACTTTCCAAACGCTCTTCAAACATAGCCCCATGGAGAGAGCATTGCAGTAGTCGAATCTCGTGGTCACAAGGGCGTGAGTGACTGTGAGTAGAGTCATGCCTTTTTTCCCTTCACAGGTGACCTGCATGTGATGCATCCAGCCTAAGAGTTGCAAGTTTGACACCCCTGCTATAGATGTTTCCAATCCAACTGCTTAAGCCCAACGCCACTTAGCTTCAGAAAAGAGATGCCGTAATCTGCTCAGGATATTTTCCGCCTGGTCTTCTAAACTGTATTCTGGAATCAGGGAGCTAGTTAGATGGAATTATCTTAGGGCAACATAGCAGGCAAAATTATGGATGGTAACATAGAATTCTGATTGCTGAAACTGGAGCCTTTGATTGAATATGGATAAAAGGCCTAGTACTTTCTTCCTATAACCCTCCATTATTCATAAGCTTTTACTAGTCAGCCAGAGTTATATGGAGATGAATGAGATGCTCATATGATCATGAAGGTAGTAAAAGGAAGGGCAAAAATATTTTCAATTGATGTAATTTTTAATCAGATTCCATTTCACTTGAATGCAAGGAAGAATTCCCTAATGACTATAAATGGATGATAGAACTCACATTTTATTTCTAGAATTCAACCCCTATCTTTAGGAACCCAATATTCCGAAATGGCTCTTGGAAAAGCTTATCACCTTAATTGCTGATGTCTTATTTTCAAGAGTGGTTTCATACAAGATCTCAGCCTTTACAACTGTCCAAATGCAAAAGTTACTAATTAAGAATAAGAACAGTTCTGAAGAGAGGCCCTATCTTCAGTTAAAGGTCTATTGTGCCCTCTGCTGGAAAACCATTAAAAAAAACCTGACTGGTGTTATTGTAAAATTCAAGATAAAAAAGCTCCTTTAGCAAGGCAGAATTGGCAATCCAACCCATTTGACCAATCTAAGTATCTGTATATGTGATCTTTGCTGATAAGTCAGGAAATAAAGAAACGATGCCTAATTCTGTACGATAATCCATGTTCAAGAAAACCAAATTATTAACTTCTTAAAGTTAAATATTCTGCAAAAAATCTATAATAAAAAATCACCCCAGGATGACAGGCCCGTCTCAGCCATGCTAGCAGAGAAGGCATGCTGCAGATCCCGTGAGTTATGGAATTCCAACTGGCGGGGTTAATTAAAGATAAAAACTTTCTCTGCCACTGTTCTGACTTTTGGGAACATCTTGCTTCTCATGTGTGATTGGCTCCCATCTGCCTGATCTCCTATAACAGGGGTTCTCAACCTTTCTAATGTTGCTTGCGACCCTTTAATACACTTCCTCATGTTTTGGTGACCTCCAATCATATGTCTAGTGCTAATTCTCCCTGCCAAGCTGATTGGAAGGAAGGTCAGAGGGACACCCCCACTGTAAGTGCCTGATTGGTCAGATTGTAAAAAATATGTTCCAAGATGCCAGAATAGAAGCTTTAGTCCCTAACACCATGTGAAATTTGTCATTTCCCATGGTCTTAGGTGACCTCTGTGAAATGGCCATTCCTAATCCCCAGATTGAGAACTACTGAGTGGTTGATGGACTGATAGTAAATTCGACCTCCCCACCCTTTACACATTCTCCTTCCTTCCCTTGTTTAAATCATAATTTGTATTTTTATTATTATATATTTTTCTATATGAAACAGTTTTACCACTTTTAATATTGTAAACCACCCAGACACCTCATGGTGGATGGGTGGCAATTTTTTTAAATAAATAAATAAAATAATCCCAATGTTAACTCTTCCAAGTTTTGTCCCTGGAAAGAATGAGACTGCTGCTGAATTATAGGGTCTAAAAATAAACAAACAGAAGTGCAGCAATATAATTAAAATGTTTATGGTCCCCACCCCAGTTCCATCTTTTCTCAATAGTTATAATACAACAGGGAATGAAAAAGGGGGAAAAAACCCTATTATGATCAATTTAAGAGTTTACTTAGAAAAAAGTGAATACATTTTCATTTTTTGAATGAACCACAAAGACAATATGTCATAAAGAAATTAATATGAATATATCATATGCTGATTTTCAGGGACATATACAGTTCATAGTTACGTAATGTCTATGGTTTGGAATTGGGTATGTATGTGTCTGTGAATATGTATGTGCCTCAGTATAAATTATATACATGACTAGGACATTCCAGTTAAGGTTTTAGACCAATGCATTCTCAAGAGAAAGTTCCACTGAAAAAGAAAATTGATTTCAAATTAACATGCAAAGGCTTATAAGGAGGAAGGGCTACTACACACTATTTGGTGCATCACTTGGTTTTAAATAGTGAAATACAAGATTGTTACAAATCTCAGAATAGCTAGGAATAAAATCCAGCGATTGAGTGAATTACCAGAAACTAATTTATATACAATTTCATGACCTATATATCTTCTAATTACATCATGTACTCGTATGCTAATACTACTGCAATGATAGCTCAAAATGGTCAGTCCACGAACCTGACAGAAAAGTTTGCTTCAATTTTCAAGTGTCCACACCTTCAGATAGAGTAGGGTGAGCAGATGGAAGAATAATAAAATTCCCACAGTGAAAAACAACCCATCATTTTTCTGAAAGACTGAAAACCTTACATGGATTCTTGCTGCAATGATATGATGATTTATAGATTTGAGGACTAAAAAAGGGTAGATTGAGCAAAGAAATTTGTGTAACATCTAAGAGAAAATGATGATTTTAAGATTGTAATTACAATCTAAAAAAAATAGAGCCCAGTACTCCTTAATATCTTCATAAATGACCTAGATGAGGGAATAGAAGGGGAACTAAGCAGATTTGCAGGTGATAACAAGCTGGCAGGAGTAGCTAATACTCCAGGGGACAGGCTCAGGACCAGATGCATCTAGGAGGACTTGAACACTGGGTCCAATCTAACAAAATGAAATTCAATGCAGAGAAAAAGTAAAATCCTACATCTTGATGAGAAAAACCAAAGATGTAGTTAATACATATAAACTGGGTGAAACCATACTCAACAGCAGAAACTGCAAGAGGGATCTCAGTATCTTGGTGGACAACAAACTAAATATGAGCCTGCAATGTGCAGCAGCAGCCAAAAAAGTGAATGCAATCCTAAATTGCATTAACAGAGGGTTACAATCTAGGACTAGGGAGGTATTAATACTACTCTATAAAGCCTTAGTTAGACCACACCTAGAGTATTGCATCCAGTTTTGGTCACCATACTACAAAAAAGACATTGAAACTCTAGAGAAAGTGCAAAAGAGAGCAACCAGGATGATAAGGGAACTGGAAACTATAACATATGAAGAGCATGGCCAGTTTGGCAAAGAGAAGGACCAGGGGTGACATGATAGCAGTGTTCCAATACTTGAGGGGCTGCCACACAGAGGAAGGGGTGAGAGTGTTTTCCAAGTCACCAGAAGGCCAGACAAGGAATAATGGAGGGAAACTGACCAAGGAGGGATTCAACCTGGAAATAAGGAAAAACTTTCTGACCTTAAGTGCGATCAACCAGTGGGACAGCCCTCCAGCTGACAGAAAGCAAAACGTTGCCCCTGTTCCTGGAGACAAACTGTAGTTTTTGAAAAGATTAGTCTCTTGGTATGATTATCAAAATAGGATTATAGATCATAGTTAATTGATTATGCATCGGATACAGAATATTCTTGAAAATAATGAAATGGGAGTAGAAGCTAACACACTGGGAAAAAAAACATATGACATTATTGTCGTCTTCTTTAAAACACAGCAAGATAATATCAGTAATAAGAAATATAATGATAATCTCATAGTGATTTTAATAAAATCAATTTTCTCTTTATAGATATTCTGCAAATATTGATATATGCAATAAACATAAGCATGTTAAATTTGATGCTGCTAAGTTGTTTGTAAGTCGCACAGAGCTGCCTCTAGACAAAATGGGGGGAAATATTACGCACAATTCATCCAGCATAATCTTGTTTTTAGCGAGGAGTGGCAAGCCTCAGATAATGTTAGAGTCTCATTTGTTGTAATAGCTTAGTATACCAATAAGTGTGAATCGTTAGTACTTGCATTGCTGGATGCAGGAGATATGATTGTTATGATTCAAATTAAATATTTAGTTCAAATAATGAGTAAATTCACATTCCCGATATTATTGGTTTCTTGGAAAGCAATTTCAGCCTTTAAATCTTCTGGTTGAATTATTACTGACCAGATTGTGTCGTGATTAAAATGCAACACAAAATGTGTCAAGAATGTTTTCTTTCTTAATTTTCATTTTGATGTTGGAACCCTTCATATGCACTAAATTGGTGCTATCCAGGATGTGTAGTAAGGCTTTGCAGAGACTTTGTGGAAGTAATGCAAAGGTAGAGTTTCCTAGGTCAACCATGCTTCAGCAATAGCAAGATGGCAAAGGTCATTTTGGGGCAGCAGGGAAAGGTGTGGTGGTGGAATGGAGGGCAGCCAAAAGGGCAAAGATGGAGAGATGGGCAAACTTAGTAGACAGAGCCTTGTTTGCCAAAGGGAATTTGCCAGGCCAAGATGGAGAAGAAGCAGTGGGATGGGGCCAGCAGTTTTTGCAGGACACAAGATAAGCCTTCTCTTGTGAGGGTGAGATGCCCTCACCTAATGTCAGCATGGTTCTTGCCTAACAACCAGAATTGTGACTACTGGAACTACTCCCATTTAATAGGGAGGTAATGTGATGTTTCATCTAATGACTGCTTCATTTAGCAATGGAAATTCCATTCCCAATTAAAGTTATTGACCAGCATTTGTATTGAGCTCAAGACTGTAGGAGAAATCAGAATTGAAAAGCTGTGAACAAAAAAAATAGGAACATTCATGTCTTGCTACACATTACATTCCTACAGCAATATTAACAGATTATACCTGTTCTGCACAAATGGAGGCAGAGATTTAGTTCAAGTCAAACAAACTGTCAAAGGCATTGGCTGACTATGTAAAAGACAGCCAAGAACAAGCACTGATACAAATTTTAAAAATTGGAACTTACAGAATATGTAAGAAAAACATGAATATTAAAATTCTATTTAAATTTAAATTTGATTCTTTGCAAAATATCAGACACACAATCCGCCTTAATACTTTTTACAAGTCTCAAATGTTAATTATTGGGCTATATTTGTTTTAAAGTTATATACAAACTACCCACGTTCTGTCAAATTGAGGATATAAAATGATTTAAAATAAACAAATTATGTCTCTTTGAGCTTGACTGTCATGGGTCTAGAACTTACTGTATCTCTCCAAAGGAAAACAATTTTGAATTTAAGATGATGGAGATGTCCTAAAAATGAAAATGAGAACAGTTCATTGACCTGCACTATCATTTTGTTACCCAACATAATTCTATTTTTAAAATAAATTATTTACAAAAAAAATTTCAACCATCACTCAGTTAAGTGTGGTCAAACACAGTGATCAGTTCCTACAAACAAGGACTACTGGAACTACTGGAAATAATTTCTGGGTATTTAGTGGGAATATTTTACACAGAAAACTCATTGAATGTGACAATGTATGTTTTTTTTTTTTTAATTCATACGTTGTACCCCAAAACAACTCTTCCCTGCAACCTTCTATTTTATGGCTATGAACAGGACAGGGGAAAATGTGTAACAATGTGCACTAGTACAGATGTGCTTCTATACAAGTACTTTCATGACCTACGTTTAGTTATTTTTGCTATATTCTGAAAATCTTGCATCTTCTACTAGCATATTTTATTAAGAAAAACTGAAGACAAATCCTCCTAGACTTAATTCTTTCATTTGGATGGCATTGTGCAGATTAATGTAGAGATGCAGTTCAAATAACTGTGGTTTCATGTTAACATAAAGTATTACATATTAATGTTGCATCATATCTCATATATTAGCAATGCATATGTAGCTACACTAGCTCACCAGATGTTCTATTTTATTAGCTAGTTTGTAAATGGATGAATAAACACCAAATAAACCATTGCTAGCATACTGACTATAGATGCATTTTAAACATTTTTTCCTTACCAAATCTGTCCTGAATTGCTAATAACTTTTTTTATTTAAATCTGTATTCCAGCAATGACATATAAGAAATAAAAATTAACTTTTAATAGTTCAGTTTATGCTGCAGCAGAATTGATAATGGATCAAAATGAGTCATACAAAGTGTATTGTTTGATTTAACTTAATCCTCAGTGTAAACTAAATTTTGGGCTATTTAGATTGCCAACAGTTTAAGGCTACTTATTAAGCTTTTATGTTGTTTGCTGAGATTATTAAAGTAGATGATCAGAAACGAGATTATTCCTTTTAAAAAATGAGAGCATGAAGACCTAATATATACTGAGAGTTTAAAATAGACTGCATGTTAACTGCCAAATTTTAATGGGTATTAAGCTTTTTCTATGTTCTCACTCATTACTATGAGATATACATAAGAGTGTCCAATGGAAGGTAAGCTAATCCTAAAATTCAGTCCAAGATGATTTATCAATTATAGTATGCAGGATTGCAGTCTTTAGATGCTTCCACCCACTGCGTACTAAAATATATACCGTATTTTTCAGAGTATAAAATGCACCTTTTTCCTCCCTAAGAGGCTGAAAATTCAACTGCGTCTTATACTCTGAATGTAGCTTTTTCCAAAGCTTTTTTTCCAGCCCTAACTAGGGGCTAATGATTTTCCCAGCTTTTACCTTGCAGGTTCTTTCATTGTTACTTTCTGTGAATAATGTTTTCCAGGGTTTTTTTCATTGCTCTATCTTGCTCTGAATAAGTTTCTTTATAGCTCTAACCAGGTGCTAACAATGTTCCCAGCTCTTACTGGCTTGCAACCTCTTATTGTTTCTCTCTGTGAATAAGGTTTTTTTTTAAAAGCTCTAACCAGGGGATAAAATAATGTGCTGAAGTACACCAGACTAAGGACCCTAGCAGATGAATATCTGGTAAGCAAATTCTTTTTTCTATTTTCCTCCCCCAAAACTAAGGTGCCTTATACTCTGAAAAATATGGTAGATGATCACAATTTCGTTAATAGGTTTTCACAAATTCAGTTAATAAGGATAGTCAAAACCCACACTGAACATGGTATTATTCCATTCCATAGATACATAAATATTGTATTCAGTTTCACCTTTGAATTATATATACTGTACTACAGAATAAATGGCTGAAATTGTACTTCATGGTAAAACTTATAGCTTAATTCACACTTGTTTTTTTTTTCCAGATGGTCACATCATGTCATTATCTAAGTCTATGGTTTCAGGGCTTAATGTATATCCAAACAGGTACTATATTGTATGCATTTCCTTTTTACTATTCTGATATTTATATTACAGTAATAAAGTTGCATTAACATACCTAGAAAGAATTTCATGACCATTCCAATGAATTAACTAGATATTACTGACCAATAAATGATTCTTCTTCTATATTGAGTTAGGGAATTAATTACATAAAATAAAAGCAGAACAGAATTTTTTTTATTTTTTACATCCCATCAATTTATCTGCCCTTTGGAAACTGATTATTGATGGAATGCCTGAATGCACTGATTATAAACAAAAGTCCTCAGAATCCTTGGGTGTGATATGAATGCAAAGATTTTAATCACAAACCCAAGAACCAAGTAGAGAATTTTAAAATGGAACACTTAACAGACCTGGGATGTGGGGAAGGGAGACATACTCAATGACTGATAAACTGAATGTAACTCAATGGAATTTGTAAATGTATTATCAAGGAATTGAAGAGGTTGGAAGAAACAAGGAGAGGCAGAGGCAAATATTGCATAAGTATTCTTTTTCAGGTATGGAGAATGATTACAAAATTTACGAAGGCAAATACACAAAAACACCCATATACTTTTGGCATGGTAGAGAACTGGAGCAGTGGACAGAATCATTAAACTACATACTGAATTATATTTGTATTACCTGGAGATGGTTACTGTTTTAATCCTAAAATAGACCTAACATTTATAAACAATCATTGTTGAATACAAAATTCCAGAGCTAAAACTAGTGAAGTTTCATACTTTTATAAAAAAGGATTGGGAAATGAAGAGACTATTAGTTCTTCCTTAAGCACGTAACCAGCTGGGTGACTTTGGTTGGATGGGTCTGTCTTTCTTCTCCCCCCCCCCCAAGACATTAAGAAGGAAAACACCCATTTTACTAATCTAAAATAAAAAGTTGCAAATGTTTGCCATGTGGTTGAAAAGCCTACTTTTATTCAAATCAGCTTTTTGGCAGTGAAGTGAGGCTTAGTACAGTAATTGTCAAGAATAGAATTTTTAGCTTTTCAATTATGTTTCAAAGTCACTTCCAAATAGCAACTGTGCTTCCTATTTCCCCCTCTACATAATAAATTAAATGTTATATTGACTACTGGTATTTAAACTGTTTTTGTGTATCCATAAAATACAGTAGAGTGTTCCCTCGATTTTCGTGCGTTCGAACTTCGCAAAAAGTCTATACCACGTTTTTTCAAAAATATTAATTAAAAAATACTTTGCGGGGTTTTTCCCTATACCACAGTTTTTCCTGCCCGATGACATCATATGTCATCGCCAAACTTTCATCCAACTTTAATAAATATTTTTTTTAATAAACTTTAATAAATAAACATGGTGAGTAATGAGCTAAATGGTTGCTAATGGAATGGGAAATTGCACTTTAGAGGTTTAAAGTGTTAAGGGAATGCTTGTGATACTGTTCATAGCCAAAAATAGTGTATTTACTTCCACATCTCTACTTCACGGAAATTCGACTTTCGCGGGTGGTCTCGGAATGCATCCCCTGCGAAAATCGAGGGAACACTGTACATTATATTTCAATTTACATGAAGTACCCATAGTAGAACCTTGTAAAAATCCTTGTTTAGTGATAATTGAAATAATTTTCAGGAACATTTGACTTTTTAATGTTATCCAGCTATCCCAAAGTTACCTGTATATCCAACACATCTGGAAGTTAGTAAGTTGGGAAGCACTATTCTAACTTCAAAATCTATCACAAATCTACCTGTACCAAACTCTAGATATACAAAAGGATTAAAATTATTACATTTTTATGTGGTTCAAACCTTCAAAATTCTCACACCTACATACATTAAAAATATTATTTGAACCACATTAGGAGCATGTTTCATTTGACAGATGTTAGTAAAATGTCAGAGAGATTGCTTAGTTTACATATATAGCAGAATAAGGAAAGAATAAATTCTACCACCTCAGAAATCTCAGGTCTTTGCTACCCAAAGATCATACTTTGAAAACAAAATACAGTAATGAAAATCAAACCTTTTTTCCCATCACCTCACCCAATAACTTTACAGAGAGAATGAACAGAATGAATAAAAGTTCAAGGGATAAAAAAACTGCATGAATTTTTTTCTTCTGGTTTCTTCAGAAAAAACATACTGTACTTAAATCCAGTTACTGTTATCACAAAGAGCAAAGGTTATAGAAAATTGTAACAAGATCATTCAGCCAGAGTGCTACTGAAGAACACCAAGGACACATTTGTTATAATTGTTAGAGCAAGTTAATAAGAATAGTTAAACATTTGAGAATTTGATCTAGCCTGAAAGGATAGTCATTAGTGATTTTATTGAATCTATTACTGTTGTAGATTTGACTCTGCATCAATGAATTGTGCTGTTTTGCTTACAGAAAGTGTCTCTCCCCCACTTCTAAAGGAGCTAGCTCAGAAATTTCGGGAGCACAATGAAAAAGGAAGTATGCACTGTAAATGAAAACAATATGCTCCACATATGAAAAGGATATTAGTATGGAAAATCATAAGCAAAATGTTGTTGCTGAACAATTTTGGTAGCTTTCATGTGTGTGGGTACACATGCACAAGTGTGGCAAATCAAAATCAAATACAAAAGCAAATCAGTTTGAATTCTCCCTCAAGCCTAAAAGACCTTTAGCCCTGTAACCCCAAATAATTTTTTAAAAATAGTGTGGTCTCCTATCCCTTCCCTGGCTGCCTCCCCTGCTGACAGGCACTCACAGGTCCTGCTGCTTCTGCTTGCAAAGCAAGAAGCCTTTGGCTGGAACCATGTGGGCCCGTGAAGATGAGAAGGGACGAGTGTTCACTGACAGCTTCTCTCAGCCTGTTATTACTTCTGTGCTATAGTGATCCCTATTTTTGTAGCTCTGTGTTTATTGGTGTCTTACTGATATCAATTTTGAATCCCTAGGAAAAAATGTCAAAGAAAATTAAAATTGACTGAGAGTGCAGGATCTTCATAGATTCCTTGGGTTGAACAAGTACAGCTTAGGAAAAAAATTGGACTGTTAAATTGGCCACATCCATCCAGTCATATGACCACCTAGCCACACCCACCCAGCTGGTCCAGCCCCCAAACAGTTGGAGGGCCTATGAATGGCCCCTTTTAAAAAGTTTGAGGACCCCTGTAATAGAGCATCATGACACAAACTCAGCAACATTTATCTTACTCTTCATAGTATAAGATGTACTGGAGTATGAGACGCACCTTAGCTTTGGGAACGGGGAGCTAGGGAAATATTAATATTAATAATAATATTAATAATATTAATATTAATAACAATAATTTATTAGATTTGTATCCCTCCCACCCCTCTCTGCAGACTCACAACAATAACATTTTTGACAATGTAACAAATCTAATATTAAAAAAACATCTAAAAAACCCTGTCATTAAAACCATACAAGACAAGCATACCATACATAAAACTATATAAGCCTGGGTGAGGTATCTCAATTCCCCCATGCCTGGTGATAAAGGTGGGTCTTATGCAATTTACAAAAGACAAGGGGGGTGGGGGCAGTTCTGATCTCTGGGGGGAGTTGAGTCCAGAGGGCCGGGGCCGCCACAGAGAAGGCTCCTCCCCTGGGGCCCACCAGACAACATTGTTTAGTCGACGGGACCTGGAGAAGGCCAACTCTATGGGACCTTATTGGCCGCTGGGATTATTAGGCATTAGGTATTACTAATTATTATATTAGGTAGGCATTTATCTGGCTAGCGTCCTTGGTCTGGTCAGCTTCAGCACATCATTTTATCCCCTGGTTAGGGCTGAAAAAACCTTTTTGGGAAGGAATAGCAATGAAAACAAGCCTGCAAAAACTAAGGGCTGGAAAAAACTGAGTAGCAATGAAAACATCTTACAAGCAGGGAAGCTAGTTAGCACCTCGTTAGGGCTGAAAAAACTTTTCTGGAGGAATAATGAAAACAAGCTTGGAAGATCACTAGCACCTCTTTAGGGCTGGGAAAAAGCTTTGAAAAGCTACATTTGGAGTATAAGATGCACCCAAATTTTCAGCCTTTTAGGGAGAAAAAGATGCATCTTACACTCCTGAAAAATACGGTACTTCTAGTATAGTACTGTAATTTAAAATTAGTACTGCAAATTCACCAGATATGCAGAATAGTACAGTAAAAGATTACAGAATTCTGGAATGTATTTTAGACCGAATGATGCCTTCTTAACTTGAACAAACTTTTCTTGTAAATTAAGATTATAAAACAGATAGGATTAGAACACTCTCTCCAATATACTTGAAAGTTTGTATCCAATTTTATGTGTAAATTTAGGATACTAATGTGGTAACTCAGATATCTTAAGAACAAATGTGATCTTTAATAAATTGATCATGATGCAGGTATATATTCATTGCCACACAGCATCTTAACCACTAAGAGGATAATTTATACATATTCATCATCATGCTGTATGAATAATCCAGAAACTCAGGTATTGCCACAAAGAGGAAGGAGTCAAGCTATTCGGGACCCAGGGGAAGAGCCTTCTCTGTGGGGCCCCCGACCCTCTGGAACCAGCTCCCCCGAGATTAGGATTGCCCCCACCCTCCCTGCCTTTCATAAACTCCTTAAGACCCACCTCTGCCATCAGGCATGGGGGAACTAAAACACCTCCCCCTTGCCCATGTTGTTTTGTTGATTGATTGACTGTGTGCCTGTTTTTTATATATATATTGGGATTGTTTTATGAAATTACTAATTTTAAATTGTAATTAGATTGGTGGGCATTGGATTTTTATTATGTACTGTTTCTATTCTAATCTATTCTTCAAAACAACAACCCATGGAAACTAATCAAGGACAGAAACAACATGGGAGAATTTCCTGACAGAACAATTAATCAGTGGAACAACTTGCCTCCATAAATTGTGAATCCTCCAACATTGGAGATATTGGACAAACATTTCTCTGAAATGATATAGGATTTCCTGCCTGAGCAGGGGGTTGGATAGAATACCTCCAATTCTGCTGCATGAATTTAGCAGAACAATACGTTGGCCCATTAGCTCAGTACAGTATTGAGTTATTATAGACTATATTAAGAGTCTTCTGTCAATTCTGGTAGATGTCTTGTCAATGAAGGGGCTTCCCACATCAGGGAATTCTAGAACAAAACTTGCTTTATTCAGTATGCCAAATCCTGAATACTAATTACTCCCATTTGCTGGCTCTTGCGTAGTCTGACCCCAGCATTATATCAGACCTCGCGTGTATTTATTTTTATAGAGCCTGATTAGCACTCCCACGCAAACATGAGTTAACAGCAACTTTCCTTGAGAGTCGCAGCCAACTAGATGCACGGAAAATGACTTTTACTTCTAGGAATATCTTTTGTGCTGAAATGCCAACCGTCTGATCCTTTGGGCCGCGCAAGTTTCAAACGAAAACGGGAGGGGGAAAATAAAACCGGAACTCCCGATTCCCAAGGTCGGCAGGTAAAAGGCCGAAAAAAAATAAATCGGGATCGCTTTCCTGGAAAGCGAGCGCCGTGAAGATTCGCTTCACAGCAAAGGCGCACTAGATGAAGTGCACCCCCTCTCCAAGAAAGCCTAGACGTGCCCAGCCGTCACCAATGCATTAAGTTTGTGGGAGAGGGGTAGAAAAATCAGAATATTGGAATTTGAAAAAAAAACCAAAACAAAAAACCCGGTGA
The DNA here is from genome assembly GCF_031021105.1 of Erythrolamprus reginae. Classification (NCBI taxonomy): domain Eukaryota; kingdom Metazoa; phylum Chordata; class Lepidosauria; order Squamata; family Dipsadidae; genus Erythrolamprus; species Erythrolamprus reginae. The sequence goes on along the minus strand of NC_091950.1, from coordinate 97,592,166 downwards.
TAGGTTGCCCGGTGCTCTGCTAGCCTTTTGCTACGGGCGCTGCGCTATTTCTGGCTCTGATGCTTTCTCTGCCGCCGCGGGAGAAACCCGAGAATGGCGGGGAGAAAAGCGGGGGCGTGGGGCTTCCTGGCGCAGAAGCCTGTGGAAAAAACAGAGGGGGCCGAGGAGCATTTGGTGAGGGGGGGGGTGTCGGTCGACTCCCTCGCCGCCGAGGCTGGGCCTGCAAAGCCGCCCGCCCGCCGCTTCCCCTCCTCCTCCGGGTTCGGGGGGTCCCCGGGCTCAGCCCCCGAACGCCCCTCTCTTCCGTTCGCCATGTCATTTCCTGTGCTAATAAGATGGTGGTCACGGCCGGGAGGGAGGGAGCCGCCGCAGCTGCCGCCTCCCCCTCTGCCACCGCGCCCGGCCCGGACCCGGGACCCGTCCTCGCCTGGGACTAACAAGCCAGGCTGGACTGGCCGGGCCGGCGCCGCAGGAGGAGGAGGCAGAAGACGACGACGGGGGCGGCAAAGCGGACGGCCGCCAGGAGAACTGAGCTGCCCCCGGACAACGAGCCAGGGCCCCGCAGTCCCGAGGTGAGTCAGCCCTTCGGTAGCCAAGGTGGCGACGAAAATGGCTGCGGAGGGCAGGAGGGGCGCTGTGTGTGGGGGAGAGCGCTGGTTTGGGGTCTGGGGGCTGTTGCGGACGGGAGGCCATGGCTGACGGTAGAGGGGCTTGCTCTGCAGTCCTCGCCCAGCAGCGGCGGCGGAGGGCGCGGCCAGGCAGGTAGGTAGCCGCCTCGATTTTTTCCCCCCTTCTGGGACGAGCGCTGAGCTCAGGCGCAGCCCAACCCCTTCCTCCCCTCCTGCCGCTGCTGCTGCTGCCACCGTCTCTGCTCCTCTCCTGCCTTTGCCTCTCCCCTCCCTCTCCCTGTTAAAACTACGCCCGGTGAGTGACGTCGATGCGCTCCAATGGGCGGCCGAGGGAAGCCAGCGAGCGGTCCCCCGGAGGGAACGTGTGGGCGGGGTCCCAAAGCAACTGGGTGACTGGAAAGCGCGGCGAGAGGAGGAGGAGGAGGCGGAGTCCGAAGTCGAGGGCGGGGCTTGTTTTGCTTCTCGAGAAAGTGAAGTTGGCTGCTTGCGTCGACTGGTTTTGTAGTAGACTCCGTGCAAAAAAAAAAAAAGTGGATTTTGGATTCCCGTGCAAAAACGGTCGAGGAATGTGCAGTTGGTCCCGCCTATAGGCCGTTCGCTAGGCGATGAGGCAGAGATGGTTTTAGACTTAAAAGATACTAAAAGAGCAAAAATCTATGCTGCCGTACAGGCATGTATAGTCCAGGAGCCTGGCAAATGCCGTGTTGGTCAATTGCAAGGAACGGAAAATAAAGCTGCCAATGTCAGAAATAACGTGCATCGTTCAAGTCACTGTGGCGTACAACTGGAGAAGGGGCGTGATGATAAAACGAGGTCATAAAAATGACTGAACGATACCAAAGGCAGGGGAAAAAACCGATATATTGCGCCTTCGTTTAGTTTGAGGGGAGTGTGGTTGTACAAAACTATCCATTATGTAGAAACGTGTGTTCTTCACTTAACTAAAACCTTGGGTCACCCAGAGTGGATGGTCGAAAAGTCATGACTGATAGAAGAAGAGCTTGCCCTTAAAACTTTTGTCATTTAGATACAGCAAGAGATACAAACTTAAATGGGTTTTTAAAAGGAGGAGTCAATCCATGGTAGATAAAGATGTTAATGCTTGTTCCTTGTTAATAATAATAATAATAATAATAATAATAATAATAATAATAATAATAATAATAATAATTGATCCTTGTTATGGTGGCTTGATTTCTAACATAACAGTCTTTTAAGACTTTTTTCCTCAGAAACATGAACTCTAAAAGATGACCCAATTATCTCTTGTCTCATCTAGTGTTGATCTGTTTATGTGGTTATTTCTTGTTGTCTTTTTGAAAGCCAACCAGCCATCCTATTGCCTGTACATTATCATTACTGAGCTCCTTATTAGTAAATAAACTATTATTTAGATGTTCTTTCCATTCATTATAAATACAACCTTGAAGAAGTAGACTACTAGGCTGATGCTGCTACAGTATTTACATCTTTATTTCAGGGCTTCAGTCTTTCAGTCCTGTGTATTGCATGCTATGATTAAAACAAATAAAGTGAAGTAGGAGTGGCATATTAGCTATAAGCCATATCTGAATAGTCTTGGAAAAAAAGGCAGGTAGTTTCATCAAGAAAAGAGCCATCCTAGGTAGGCACAGAGATGCTGTCTTGTAGTTTCAGTAATTGCATTATTGAGAGCCAGGGTATTTCCCCCCTGATTTTTTCTCTTTGTTAAAGTATTCCCTCCTATTGCAATCAGTGAGAGGAAATTCCAGTACCAGCATGAAGCTAACATAGTTGTTCTTGTTTCCAGAACATTAAATTTTGGAATTTACTATCGATGGGAACATTTTGAAGCATTTCAAGCTAGTGGAATTAGGTGTTAACAATACCTTTAAAAGCCCTTGAAGTATTTTTAATGCATATTCTAAGTTGCATACAATCAAAAAAGAAAAAAAAACTGATTAATGTATCCAAAATTGATTAATGTATCCAAAACCCTATTACCAAAGGTGCTTTGTCAAAAGGTAACTGGATTTTGTTTTTCCTTCAAGATGTTTCACTTCTCATCTGAGAAACTTCCTCCTTAGAAACTGAATAAGCATCTTGGATGAGAAGCGAAACATCTTCGAGGAAAGCCAAAGGAAGTCCAGTTGCCTTTTGAAAAAGCACATTTGGGACAGCCATGACCTAAATCAGTGATTTTCAACCTTTTTTGAGCCGCGGCACGTTTTTTACATTTACAAAACCATGGGGCACATTGAGTGGGCGGGGGGTGGGGGGCGGCTAAAAAAATATTGGACAAAAAAATTCTCTCTCTTCCTCCCTTTCGCTCTATTTCTCTATCCCTCTTTCTCTCCCTGCCTCTTTTTCTCTCTCTCTCCATCCCTCTTTCTTTCTCTCTTCCTTCTTTCTTCTTTTTTGCTCTCTTTCTCTCTCCCTCCCTCCCTCTATGTCTTTCTCTCTCCCACCTTCCCTCTCTTTCTCTCTCTCTCTTGCTTTCTTTCTTTCTCTCTCTTACTCTCTCTCTTGCTTTCTTTCTCTCTTTCTTTCTCTCTCTTGCTTGCTTTCTCTCTTGTTTGCTTTCTCTTTCTCTTTCTTTCTCTCTCTCTCTCTTGCTTTCTTTCTTTCTCTCTCTTACTCTCTCTCTTGCTTTCTTTCTCTCTTGTTCTCTTTCTCTCTCTCTTGCTTTCTCTCGCTTGCTTGCTTTCTCTCTTGTTTGCTTTCTCTTTCTCTTTCTTTCTCTCTCTCTCTCTTGTTTTCTTTCTCTGAGCTTCGCGGCACACCTGACCATGTCTCGCGGCACACTAGTGTGCCACGGCACACTGGTTGAAAAACACTGACCTAAATGACTGAGAATCTCCATAGACATTGAACCACTATTACTTTATTTCTATGATTAGTTATTAAGGAGTCTGCAACTCCTATAATTTTATCAATTCATGAAAATGAAGGTTAACATATCTAGAGATTTCCAGATAGAGAAAAGTCATGTACTGATCAACAACAACAGCAGCAGAGTTGGAAGGGACCTTAGAGGTCTTCTAGTCCAGTGATTTTCAACCTTTTTTGAGCTGCGGCACATTTTTTACATTGACAAAATCCTGGGGCACACCGCCAACCAAAATGACACAAAATGACACTAACACAGTGTATATTATACATATAGTTAATAATATAGTTTCTAAATGTATTTATACTCACTTAGTGTGAAACCTGGGCCTGTTTTGATGAAGACAAAAGGGATATCCTAGCAGGAATGGTAGTTTGCGGACCCATGTTTAATTTCCCCACGGCACACCTGACCATGTCTCACGGCACACTAGTGTGCCGCGGCACACTGGTTGAAAAACATTGTTCTAGTCTAACCTCCTGCTTAGGCAGGAAACCCTACACCACTTCAGACAAGTGGTTATCCAACATCTTCTTAAAAACTTCTAGTGTTGGAGTATTCACAACTTCTGGAGGTAAGCTGTTCTACTGGTTAATTGTTCTAACTGTCATGAATTTTTTCCTTAGTTTTAAGTTACTTCTCTCCTTATTTAGTTTCCACCCACTGCTTCTTGCTTCTTCTTGAATGAATTTATTATTCCATAAGCCTACAACATCCTATGTCTCCTAAATGCTGTTGAGTACATAATGTTCATTTCACAACAATTTAGATCAAAGAGGTCCTCTTAAAAAATAGTAGCATTTATATTACATTAAGATGGCTTTTCAAAAACTGGGACTGCTAGAATATGTAATGGAAAGACACTTTATTAAAATATCCTATAGTATGTGCATTATTGTATGTATAGTCCAAGACTTTTCTCACCAACTTGAATATATTTCTTTTTCCATACCTTTTGATACCGTATCATCTAGTACTAAGTAAGTCTTGGGTCTCTCTTTCAGAATGTTTAATATACATCCTGGAATTCAGATGACAGCTGCTAGTTATAGTATGAAATATTTTAATATCTTTGAATATTTGGGTATTCAGTTGATCTGGCAACTAAATGTAGAATTGAGACTGCCTCTCAAAACTGGGTCAGGGTTTTCAGATTAGAGATTTAATAAAGATAGTTGCACCAACTTCATTTTGTTTAGTCTTTCTGTTCTTTGTGGTTTTATGGAATGGTAAAGTTCTTTGGTATATATTTCTCAACATGGATATCTCCAGCTATATTGGACTTCATTTTCCATATTTCATAAAATGACACTTCAAGTTGTAATTGGAGGCAGTAACTATTCATGCAATCCTCAAAACTTGTTAGTGAGTTAACTCACTTTTTAATTTACACAACTGAAAGAAAAAGACATCTTTCACAATGCATGGATTATTCCTTTTGCTGCAGCACAATCCTAGAAGAAGATACATTTTAGATTGAAAACATTACATAATGCACTACTAGCTGGCATTATTTTAATATTGATAAGAAAAAATAAAACTGTACATTGTGTTTTTGCTTTTGTTTTCCATTGTAATGAAAAATAGTCATTTTTTTCTATTATTAAAAGTAGTTAGAATTCCAAAAGTAATTTGAAATTGCATTTACTATTCTATTTGCCCAGATATTGTCAATGAATTTTAAAGATTTTGCAGAAGAATATATAGACTGCTTAATCTCTGGTTCCCAAGAGCTGTTCTTGCAATGCTGAAGGAATTGTCAAATTGTAATTGTTGGGTCAGTAAAACACAGGTGTTTTTTTTTTAAATTAACTAATCTTGATAGTTTGATATTAAAGATTTCTACATAAAGCTTGATGAAGTCCTTGATATGGAAAGGATTCCATACTTCTCTTGTAGAAAAATATGTGCCAAAATTTGCTGAACTAAAAACTCGAGAATTCTTTAAAAGAATGTGTAAGTGTCCCCAAAGTGATCTACACACTAAGAATATTGAAGAAAGGGATGCAGCACTTCTTTGTGTAGAAGTGGCAGGACTGTAAATTCCCAGCAATCTTAACAGACACTTATCTTTTAATTCCATGGACAGTAAATACAAATGGAAAGTAGAATGTTTCCAAAGTAACTGGCATGAGTAGTGGGGAATTTGAATCCTTGTCTTTCCTCTTACCTTATTCCAGGCTTGGTTTAACCATGATTAACACTAAGAAAGTATATCGACAAGTGGCTGTTTTGCAAATATCCTCTGTGATATGCTGAAGCTTCTATAAATATGTTCACAAAACATGAGAAAGGATCTTGGCACTGCCCGTAGTGCTTATTTGCAGTCAACATTGCTTTTTATCCCTGTTATGCTCTGGGCTACCAATTGTTTGCATACCTTAGGAGATCGTATCAGTCACCATCTCCATGGAAATGTAATTCAAATATTGGATAGTATCTTCATTAGATAAATAACAGCATACCTTTTGATACACTGATTTTTTTTTCCTTGAAAGAGTGCAGAGTGCTGGGCACTTGCCCACAAGATATTTACATTATTATTATTATTATTTTATATAAATAGATGGAAAACTTAAAAATAAAAATAAAAAGAATAAACGGGGATGCATACACTGTACTAAAAAATGTAGCAAAGTTGGAAAATTTACTTTAAAGTTTTGCAATAAGTAAGAATAACCACACAAAGATATGGCCAAAATCAATGCAATATTTTAATAGTCTTTTTATCCTATTATCCATAATACTTATTAAAGAAATAATGTATAATTTTCGGGTGCACCAAACCTGAATGAGACAGGATTTTTGAAAGTGTAAAAGCAGCACCTACTATTAACATCTTGGAAATAATTCCTTGCAAATGAACTTCATAGGCAGGATTGCGCAGTTAAGTGAGCTTGGAGGAGAATTTTCCCCTACATTAAAACTATTTTCTGTCATGCATAGATGCATAAGTACTGGTAACAAAAGTTAGAGAGCACTAAACTCTCAGATGGAGGTATTGTTTTATTAAGGATTGCAAGTGCCTTAATTATTTAGCCACAATTTTTGGAGCTCTTAAAGGCGAGGGAGGGAATTGATAGAATGCAAAAAATAATCTTTAACAGCAGAGATATTTCACTCTACCTGAAGAGAGCTGAAAAAGACTCTTTTAGATCCTTTAGGTTGGATATATTCTTGTCTCTAATCTGCTTTTTCCTGGGTAAAAACCATAAAGTCCATGGTGGTATAATGCCTGAGAAAGGGAATATCTGGATTACTAGTCAGGATTCATACCTTGGCTCAGTACCAAAATGGCCATGGTCACTTTGTTTAATAGATGTGTACAAAGAAGTAGATATTTGATGTGAGTGCATCCATGTTCGTTTTATTGGAACTTTTTTTTAAAATAATCCATTTGACTATTTGGAATTGCGTTAAAATCACCCACTATTATCATATTTTCAATTGATAATTCAATTATTTTATCATGTAGATCCTTGTAAAATTGTTTTTGGTTGTCGTTTGGTGCATATATAGATATAATGATGAGAGGTTTTGCTTCTAATTTTAATTGTACAATCAAAATTCTGCCTTCTTGATCACTATATAGTTGTTTTGTATCTTTGGAACTTTTAATATGATTGAAGATGTTATCATGGACAATATTGTTTTATCGCTTGTTGTGAGCCGCCCCGAGTCTTCGGAGAGGGGCGGCATACAAATCTAATAAATTATTATTATTATTAATTAAAATTATAATATGGAGTGTCCTCAGTATGCATATGATGCACAGCTGTAAATCTCATTCCAGCTACAGCTGGTATTGTCTATAGATGTCTTGTCTGATTTGAATGAGATTTAATAAGACAAAATGGAATCTGAGTGTGAAAGAGCTACTCTTAAAAAATAGTAAGGCTGATCCAGAACTCACTCTATATTTAGATTTAAGAATGGTTTTCAACATGGCTTTGCTATTTGATGCACAGATGTGAACTTTGGCACCAGAGACATTCTTTCATCTTTGATTGATTGTAACAATTTCTGTATAGCCTAATGATGTTCCCAGAGTGACCCATCTTAGTACTGTATATAGATTATGGTGGGGTTGCCAAACTTGGCAATTTTAAGACTTGCTATGCTGGCTGGAGAATTCTGGCACAAGTCTTAACGTTGCCAAGTTTGAAGATCTCTGGATTATGGTAAAGCAGTCTATACTTTACAGATACCTTTGAAGTTACAGTTTGGTCTAAAATATTGCACTTAGGGTTGCACTGAGTCTAAAGCAGGGGTAGGCAAAGTTGGCTCTTCTATGACATGTGACTTAAACTCCCAGAATTCCTGAGCTAGCTTGATTGGGTTCCAAAAACTAATTTTGTATTTTCAAGGGGCTCGTTTGGTATATTAAATGCCTAAATGGCTTAGGACCAAAATACAGTGATCCCCCGTTTATTGCGTCCCCAACCATTGCGAACAGGGTACTTCGCTATTTTTCAACCCGGAAGTCAAAAATACCATCTACGCATGCATGCCGGGCACGCATGCGTAGATGGCAGCGGCTTCCCTGGGTCTTCCCCCTCTTGCTGGCGTCAGCGAGGAGTTTCCCCACCGCCCACGCAAACTCCTCGCTGCCGCCCGCCCTTCGCCCGCCCACGCCGTTCATTCTCGCCGCTTTTGAGCTGAGTCCGGGAGCGAATTCGCTCCCGGACTCAGCTCAAAAGCGCCGAGAGCCAGCGCCCCCCGGACCCCCAACCCGGGTTTGGGGGGCTGCTAGGAAGCCCTCCATGCCGGCGGCAAACAGCCGCCCCGCCCCCAATCTTCGGCTCCTCGCTAGCGCTGTGGGAGTAAAAACACCGTCTGCACATGCGCAGACGGTGTTTTTACTTCCGCACCGCTACTTCGCGAAAAATCGATCATCGCTTGGGGTCCTGGAACGGAACCCTCGCGATGATCGAGGAGGGACCACTGTACATGAAAAACTCTAATTTATGTGAATACTATATGCCCAATTTCTAAGGGCACAAATCAGTTCAAAACAGAATTAAAATACTTTAATTAATGAATTACTCTACCAAGATAAAATACTTTTTCTTCAAATCCAATCATAACATTTCTTTCTTTCTAATCTCTTTTTCTCTTAGTTGCTGATAATTACCGAAGTTCTATATTTATTATATGCAGTACTGTGAGAGCTCAAGAAAAAACCTATTAATTTTTTTATCATTTAAAACTTTCAGGCCATGTGTGAGTAAACAAGAAAAGGAAATTTTAGTAGAAATATTCCAGTTATCAAGTCCTTTGTTTTTACCAGCTATTTTCTATATTGAAATGTGCATAATATATTTAACTTTTTGTACTCTTTGGGGAAATTTAGAATGATAAATGTTGACATTTAGCATGCCTGGTGGAATTAGCAAAAGATTAATGAACAGATTAGGAATTACAAAGACTGATCTCAATGCAAAGTAGTAGGGTTAGAATTCATGAAGATAAAATATTTTTCAGATATTGAAGGAAGACTACAATTTCGTTTCTATACTATACTATGTTAACCACATGAGGGGGAAAATGTCTATATCAAATACAACTGCTGTTTTGTTTATAGGTAATCTGCATTGTCTTTTATTTCTTTTTAAAACTATTTCCCCTCTTCCTTCCCACAACTTTCTCTTTCTTCAAATCCAGTCATAATAATCTATTTTTCTCTTTGTTGATGATAAGTTCTATATTTATTCTCTGTGTGTGTGTGTGTGTGTGTGTGTGTGATGAAGTGAACTATCAATTGTAATAGTTTGCACACCAAAATATTTTATTTATTCACATCATTAACACCCCAACTCTAATAGTCTCTTTTAATTAATCCTATCACCCATTTCCTCTCACTTATGACTGTAATTTGTTGCTTGTATCCTTAAGATTTTTATTAATATTGATTGTTTCTTCATTGTTTATTTGACCCCTATGACAATCATTAAATGTTGTACCTCATGATTCTTGACAAATCTATATTTTCACTGAGAACATATGCACCAAAGATAAAATTCTTTGTGTGTCCAATCACACTTGGCCAATAAAATAATTCTATTCTAAAAGGCTCTTCATTACTATTAATAGAGGTAACGCTCTCAGTAGACATTCAGACAATTTTATTGAATGATATTTATTTTTTACTATTAAAGCATAAACTAATACATACAACAATGACAATCAAAACAAAATTGGACCAAAGAAAAAATAATGAATAGTTCACATAATATGCTTTTTTACTATAATGCAGTGGTTCTCAGCCTTGGGGTCGGGACCCCTTTGGGGGTCGAATTACCATTTCACAGGGCTCGCCTAAGACCATGGGAAAAGACAAATTTCCAATGGTGTTAGCAATTAAAGCTTCTATTCTGGCATCTCGGAACATATTTTTACAATCCAACCAATCAGGCATTTACAGGGGGGTGTCCCTCTGACCTCTTGCCAATCAGCTTAAAATCTGTTGGAAGAATTGGTGCTAAACTTATAGTTGGGGGTCACCTCAAGATGAGGAACTGTATTAAGGGGTCGCGGCATTAGAAAGTTTGAGAACCACTGCTATAATGGAATGTAGTTCAGAGTTGCTGGAGGGAGGGACTAATTGTCTTAGCCTGGCAAGTTTTCTGTTTGTAGGTGAACAACAATAAAGAACTGTTCTGAAGTAATTCTGCCTATTGCTCTTGGCTCTTTGGGATTGACATTTACAGCATTATAAAATTTACATTTTAAATGTGAACCAGGAAGGAACATAGATGTTGAGAAATAAATTAGTGATTCATAACTCAACACCAGGCTTAACACCTAAGGTAATATACTTGTAGTCCGCAACATATAATCACAATTGGGACTAACTTTTGTTGCTAAGTGGTGGGGTTGCTGACTGAATTGCAATCAATTTTACTACTTTTTGACATGGCCATTAACCAAATCACTGCAAATGTTAATTGAAACAAAGGGTGGATAAGCAAATCTATCTCCTTCATTGACTTTGTCCTGCAGCATCATAGCCACAAGTAGCAGGGTGCTTGTTCTCAGTGGCTGGAAATGGGCTATTTGTTGCTCGTGTCCAGGTTCCTGGCGGATAAATCTCCTCTCCTTTCAGCTACAAAAACAAGCACCCTGGTACTTGTGGCCAGGATACTGCAGAATATATCCCCCCCTCCATTCCAGCCACGGAGAATAAGCAATGCTGCTGAAGGAGTGGACTCCTTGCCAAAGGAACATCTGTAAGAGATGTGCGGGCCAGGAAGCGGGTGCACTCTCTTGGGAGAAGAAGGGAAAAGAAGGAGCAGGGGCATGGCTGCTTGTTCTCGGTGGCAGGAAGGGGCGGGATTTCTCACTTGTGTCCAGGATGCTGGAGGAGAAATCTCCCCCTTCCAGCCACCGAGAACAAGAAGTCCTGCCCCTGCTGCTCTCCTAGGGCTGTGCAGCGATTCTCACTCTGCCATTTGTAGCTGGGATTCTGGAGGAGAATCGCCGCCCTCACCTGCCACCAAGAAGAAACGCTGCTGCTGTTTCTCTTCTGGGGTGCCTGAGCTGATCAGGCACTCTGGACTGTGGACAAACATCACTGGGGGCTGGAGGGCTGGGGGCCACGCAAGAAGCCCGTTCAGGCAGGGAGGGCATCGATCTCTGGGGTGGCAGAGGGTCGGAATATTCCGGTACTGCTGGGGAGAGGCAGATATGGCGGGGGCCACGGAGTTAGCCGTTCCAGGGGAACGAGGGACCGTTGCTTAATAATGATCCCTTGTTCTGGCTCCGTGAGCCCAAACTTGGACACTGGTGATGAGTGTAATTCTGGCCCTGGGCTCAGGTTGCTGCTGCTCAATGCCAGGTCGGTGGTAAATAAAGCTCTCCTCATCCGGGATTTGATCCTGGATGAGGAGGCCGACCTGGCATGTATTACTGAAACCTGGCTGGGCCCGGAGGGAGGAGTTCCTCTCTCTGAAATCTGCCCAGCCGGGTTTCAGATATGGCATCAACCTCGACCCCAGGGAAGGGGGGGAGGAGTGGCTATTGTTGCCAGGGAGAGTTTTTGCCTACGTAGACTCATTGCTCCAGAGATTGCGGGTTGCGAGTCTCTCTTGATGAAGTTGGACTTAGGGGTTCAGGTGGGCTTATTTCCCACCTACCTGCCTCCCAGCTGCGTGTCAAAAGCCCTGCCTGTGCTACTCGAGGAGGTAGCCGGGTTGGCAGTGGAGTTCCCCAGACTTATTGTCTTGGGGGACTTCAACCTGCCGTCACTCGGCGAAACCTCTGGGTTGGCACAGGAGTTCATGACCACCATGACAGCCATGGACCTGACTCAAGTAGTTCAGGGTCCGACTCAGGAGGGGGGACACGCACCTGACATGGTATTCCTCTCCGAGCAACTGAGTAATTGTCTGAGACTAAGGGGCTTAGAAGCACTGCCTTTGTCATGGTCAGACCATTTTCTGCTACGGCTTGACTTCCTGGCTCCAATCCTTCCCCGCAGGGAGGCGGAACCAATGAAGATGTTCCGCCCCAAACGCCTGATGGACCCAGAGGGCTTTCAGACGGCGCTTGGGGTTATTCCAGATGCACTCGTCCACAGTTCGGCAGAGTCTCTTGCGGAAGCCTGGAACAAGGCTGCAGCGGAGGCTCTTGATCGGATTGCGCCTTTGCAACCTCTCCGTGGCGCTAGACCCCGTAGAGCTCCATGGTTCAACAAGGAGCTCCGGGAGTTGAAACGCCAGAAGAGACGTCTAGAGAAGCGATGGAGGAAGAGTAAGTCTGAATCCGATCGAACACTTGTAAGAGCTTTTATTAAAACTTACAAAGTGGCGCTCAAGGCGGCAAGATGCGTGTATCATGCCGCCTTGGTTGCATCAGCGGAATCCCGCCCGGCCGCTCTGTTTAGGCTGACCCGCTCCCTTCTTAATCAGAGGGGAGTTGGGGAGCCCTTACAGAGTAGTGCTGAGGACTTTAACACGTTTTTCGCTGATAAAATCGCTCAGATCCGGGCGGACCTCGACTCCAATTGGAAAACAAAGTCGGCTGACAACGAGTCAGTTGAGGTGACTGGGGCCCGTACTTGTCCACCTGTCTGGGAAGAGTTTGATCTGGTGACACCTGATGAAGTGGACAAGGCCATTGGAGCTGTGAGTTCCGCCACCTGTTTACTGGATCCGTGTCCCTCCTGGCTGGTTTCGGCCAGCAGGGAGGTGACACGGAGCTGGGTCCAGGAGATTATTAACGCTTCCTTGGGGAGGGGATCCTATCCATCATCCTATAAAGAGGCGCTCGTGCGCCCCCTCCTCAAGAAGCCTTCCCTGGACCCAGCCGTACTTAATAACTACCGGCCAGTCTCCAACCTTCCCTTTATGGGGAAGGTTGTCGAGAAGGTGGTGGCACTCCAGCTCCAACGATCCTTGGAAGAAGCCGATTATCTAGGTCCCCAGCAGTCGGGTTTCAGGCCCGGTTACAGCACGGAAACTGCTTTGGTCGCATTGATGGATGATCTCTGGCGGGCCCGGGATGGGTTTATCCTCTGTCCTGGTGCTTCTTGACCTCTCAGCGGCTTTCAATACCATCGACCATGGTATCCTTCTGCACTGGCTGGAGGGGTTGGGGTTGGGAGGCACTGTTCTCCAGTGGTTCTCCTCCTACCTCTCCAGTCGGTCGCAGTCGGTGTTAGTGAGGGGTCAGAGGTCGACTCCGAGGTCTCTCCCTTGTGGGGTGCCTCAGGGGTCGGTCCTCTCCCCCCTGCTATTTAATATCTACATGAAACCGCTGGGTGAGATCATCCAAGGGCATGGGGTGAGGTATCATCAGTACACTGATGATACCCAGCTTTACATCTCCACCCCATGTCCAGTCAACAAAGCAGTGGAAGTGATGTGCCGGTGTCTGGAGGCTGTTGGGGCCTGGATGGGTGTCAACAGGCTACCTTTGAAAAGTATTCGGAAACTTCAGATCGTGCAGAATGCAGCTGCGAGAGCAGTCATGGGCCTACCTAGGTATGCCCATGTTTCACCAACCCTCCGCAGTCTGCATTGGTTGCCGATCAACTTCCGGTCACAATTCAAAGTGTTGGTTATGACCTTTAAAGCCCTTCATGGCACTGGACCAGAATATCTCTGAGACCGCTTGCTGCCGCACGAATCCCAGTGACCGATTAGGTCCCACAGAGTGGGCCTTCTCTGGGTCCCGTCAACTAAACAATGTCGGTTGGCGGGCCCCAGGGGAAGAGCCTTCTCTGTGGCGGCCCCGGCCCTCTGGAACCAACTCCCCCCGGAGATTAGAACTGCCCCTACTCTCCTTGCCTTTCGTAAACTTCTTAAGACCCACCTGTGTCGTCAGGCATGGGGGAACTGAGACATCTCCCCCGGGCATATACAATTTATGAATGGTATGTGTGTATGTATGCGTGTTTAGAAAATGGGTTTTTTAAAATGTTTTTAGTAGAAATTTAAATTTGTTGTAAACTGTTTTTTCCACTTTGTTGTGAGCCGCCCCGAGAGTGCGGAGAAGGGCGGCATACAAATCTAAATAAAGATAAAGAAGAAAGATAAAAAAGAGGGAGGGAAGTCCCAGCCGGCCGGTCCTGGTTTACAGCTCTGCTCCCTTAGGAAGCAACAGCCAGGATCCTGTCTCCATGTCTTTGGGCACATAAGCTGTTCTTTGCATGAATACATGCCAGATACCAGGCCAAGTGGCCAGTGCTTATGCACACACCAGAAACAGGAAGATCATCTTCCCAGCGAGTGCATGCACTGACTGTTCTTTCGGTTTTTGGTGACTGAAGAGCAGCTGGCTGATGCAACGGAAGAGCAATGCCTGGAGAGATGGCTCTGTGTGCCACTTCAAGCATGGGCGCCATAGGTTTGGCATGATGGCCATAGTGTGTTTACATCTATGACTTTGCCAGGGTAGCAAAGCTGTGGGATACAAGTGGGTATACAAGAAGAAAGTACTGCCCTGATAATGAGGTGCAATATAAAGCAAGGTTATTGACATAAGGTCTTTCACAGTTGAAAAATGTGCACACCTGAGCCACCTGTAAAAAGTGAAAGCATCGGGCTCATACTAGTGTTGGCGGCTGCGCATGGCCATAAAATTTGGCATTTTGACGTAACCACTGCATTCCTCAGTACTGAGTTAGAGGAAGAAATGTACATGGTTCAAGCACCAGGGTATGAAATTAAAAAGCCTAACATGGTGCACAAATTGAAGAAGGCCATTTATGGCCTGAAGAAGTTAGCCAGGAATTGGAATATCTGTTTATATACTGCATTGAAGAGTCTTGGATTCAAGAGTTGTTAAGCTGATGGTTGCTTAGACACTGGAAAGTTACAAGGTGGGGTTGTCAACTATTAGCATGTGTAGATGATCTTTGTTTCATTGCAAAGGTTCTATCACAGTAAAAGGTATTTGGAGGGAACTCTGAATGTGGGGCTTCAAATACAAGTATCTGAAGAATATTAAATTATGTCTCTTCCAGTCGTGAAGGGATGAGTGCAGGGGTGGGCTACTGCCCGGACGGGGCAGGGGAGAATGCAGTAGGGTAGCAAAAATGAAGCTCCACCCCAGAGCACCTAATTTGCACTGAAAGATGTTGAAAGAAAATGCAGGGCGTCCTGCATAAGCCACGCTCACAGTGTGGTAGTAAAAATTTTGGTAGCCCTTCACTAGAGGAGTATTAAGATATTCATGAACTGAATGGTTCATGGTACTGCATGGTTGTCTAAAGTTATAAGCAAGAAATCTTTGCCTGATTTAGCATATCTTGGGCCAGTTCCTAAATTCTCAATATGCATCACATTCATAGTGTTTTAGGAAGTACGAGTTGTAGTTCAAACATTCTGAAACATCAGATTTGGGGGAACTGGTTTAGGGTACTATCAATAAGCTTGGAGCTGATCTCCAACCAATAGCTGGACAATTAGGACGATTACTCCAAATGGGGTCATTTATCTGACATTATCTGCCACTGGCAAACATTTTTATGAAAAATGTGGGGCTTTTCATATGATGATGATGGCTTGGTATTTAATTTTGATTGTGGATGAAATAGCTACACTTTGGCATTAAAATGTTAATTAAATACATTTTATGAATGCTGTTTCATATCAGCTGGAAAATCAATGTCTTTCAAGATCTGTTTAGGAAAAGTTGTTTCAAAATGAAATTTTACATTGTTACCTTTTCCTCCTTTTTTATAGAACATGACTGAAAAACTAAAGGATTGCTTGGGTGAAATGGTAACAATCAAGACAGAACCATGTTCTCCATGCCAGGAAGAAGAATATGGACAATTTGGGTAAGAGTCTTTAAATTTCAAACTCACACCATTAAAACATAGAAATCCCATACAAAGACAAATAAGGGGGATATGTGTATTGTGAGGTCACAGTGTATAAATCATGGCATTTATTTGATGGATTTTTATATGCCACCTTTATTTTTTGTTCATTCAAGACAAAATAGCATAATGCTTCTGCCTTCTACTTTCCATCAAAATAGCAACCCTGTCTGTATAAAATAATTTGGGAAGTATGTTCAAGCTATTTAAGATATTAATTATAAGATTGATTTGAAAACATCCTTTTTTCTATGTCACCCGTGGTTTGGTAATCATGTGCACCGAAGCTATTCACCTTTTCCCAACCTGGTATAGCAACTTGGGTTAAGGGCAGGGGTGGGTTCTAACTTACCTTGCTGCTGGTTCACTTCCTCCCATGCCATGGGGGTGTGCCTCATGGGCGTGCATATGTGCAGTGGCAAAAAAAAATTTAAAATTAAAAGCCAAAAACAAGATGGCCGATGCATGCACAGTACCGGAAACCCAGCTTCTGCGCAGAAGAAAAAAAACAGGAAAAAAATCCACCCCCACCCCCAAATAATAAAAAAAATGTGGCGGTGCCCATGGACCAGCACCAATTGAACTGGTTCCATGACATCACCAGAGGTTTGCTACCTGTTCAGATGAATCAGTTTGAACTGAGAGGAACCCTCTTCTGGTTAAGGGGAATAATATATCTTCTTGTACAGAGAAAACTAGAGCACCTGTTCATAGCACAGAGTGGAAAATATGACCGAGACAAATGCCTCTTTGTATTTCTGAAAGAGAGGGATTCAGCACAGGGCAGAGTTGAGAAGAAGTCCTGATGTTGAATGGTTGATGGTTTGGTTCATAGTTCAGTACTAAATCATGGTGTTTGGTGAAGGCTGCCTATTGCTAAATAACTATAATAAATGTGGCAACAAAGCCTTCTTTTCAGTTAGTCTTCTTCCCTTCCCATTATTGTCTATATTGTTGTTGTTGTTGTTGTTGTTATTGTTATTGTTATTATTATTATTATTATTATTATTATTATTATTATTATTATTTAGATTTATATGCCGTCCCTCTCTGAGGACTGCATACACTATATATCTATATATAGAAACATAGAAACATAGAAGTCTGATGGCAGAAAAAGACCTCATGGTCCATCTAGTCTGCCCTTATACTATTTCCTGTATTTCATCTTACAATGGATATATGTTTATCCCAGGCATGTTTAAATTCAGTTACTGTGGATTTACCAACCACGTCATATATCTACCCTATGAAAAATTGCCCACCCATGCTGTAAGGAATTAAAATAGCAAGTCAGAATAATATTTGTAGGATAAGAAGCAAACATATTTACTGGTGCTGAGGTATTTTTGTCACTTAAGGAGGAAAAAGGAAGCCGAGGACAGAAGCCATTTGAAAATAGTTGAATGTACTGAAGTTTTGGCACCACATCTACAAATTTCTTTCAGAAATGACCTCAAGGAAATTTGTAGACCTGGTCCTGGACTCTAGTAGATCTAATTTATTTGCTAGTTTGCTCAAGAGAAGTTCTAAGAAGTGAGAATTCAAAATATTTTGAAATAGGTAGTAACATAATTAGATGCCAAGAAGCAGGAAATTATTTTAGTCTGACTTAAAACAACATTTTTTCTTTTAACGACCCTGTAATTCTTTGCGTAGTCAGGGTGACTGAATGGAGCTAAATGTTTATTGGCTGATGTTTATTCCTGATGCCTACACAGAGCTTATAGTAAATATTTTCTCTTTGCACCTATTTAAGTATCTGTCACTACCACAGATCAAATGTTTCCAGATTGTGAGGAAAGAGCCCAATCTCTAGGCCATCAGCCACTCTAAAACAACAACATATACTTGTTCTAATTTCTGTTTCTTCATTTTCTATAGTAGAATATTACATGTGTTCTCTTATTTTGCCAGGTCTCAAAAGTTTGACTCTCACTCTATGGATGTGGAGCCTAAAAAGTTAAAAGGAAAGCAGGAGTTGGCTATGTCCAAAAGTTTTCAGCAAGTTGATTTCTGGTGTAAGTATTGTATTGGTGATGTAATATTAAAAGGGGGTTGAACTTGACCTGTAAGGTCCCTTTCAACTCTAATAATAAATAAAATAAATAAAGGATTTAAAATAGAAAATACAGTGAATTATTATTATTATTTATTAGATTTCTTTGCCGCCCCTCTCCGAAGACTCGAATAGAATAGAATAGAATAGAAAGTTCACAGTTGCTATCTTAACAACAGTGGTAAAACAAAGGAAAGGCTGTGCAGCATTTGGTCCATATTGGTCCTCTTACGATTCCACAATTGTTTTTTCTCCTCACAATTAAATTTTAAAATGATATTTTTTCTAAATTTCCCAAACTTCATAAGATGCTGACCGTTTCACATGAAATCTCATAACTGTTTAAGCAAATATTCATAATCATGATATTTAATAACCTTGAAAGGTTTGGGCTACTTTAAAATTACTTTTTAAAATATTTATTTGGTGCCACGGTATTGTGATACATGATGGCATCAGTAACTGAAAAGGTTTCCAACCCTACAGCTAAAAAGTTTCATATATTTTTTTACTATTAAATAATGTAGCTTACTATTTACTATTATTTACTATTAAATAACCAAGAGGCAATTTTAAGTATATTCTGCAGCATGACTTAAATCCATGAAATCAGCTAAGATATACTAAAATTTGAAGGACAGAATTTTCAAAAGAGAGGCTCAATAAGACTACTTCACAACAGCCTTTGTCTGTCATACATGTAGATACCACAGGAAACATGGCAAACTTTGTCTGACAGATTTGACTTTAATTCTCAAATTGATATTGTCCACCGGAAAAGTATTTTCTGTTTCCTATAATGCTAGTTGACGTGATATTTTTATTAATCTGTAAAATCCTTGGTGCTCTCTGTACTTGGTTGCTTGTTGCAAATGTTTCTTTCCAGAGTAGAAGAGACAGACATAAAGGAGCTAATTTTATTTTACTTCTCAAAAGGGACATAATCAAGTAATGTGACTTATTTTTACTTCAATTTACATCCTAGCTCCTCATATTAGATTTTTTTTTAAAAAAAATCACAAGTGTCCCATGATGTAGCAAAATATTAAATTTACTTTAAAAAACCATTTTGCCAGCAGTTATTTCAATTTAATAGATTTGAGTATAGGAGATAACCTGTATATAGAGAAAGCAAAAGTCAACCAGGAAAAAAAAATCTGTCAGTCTGACCCTATACAGGTAGTCCTCAATTTACAACCACAATGGAGCCCAAAATGCATGTTGCTTAGTGAAACATTCGTTAAGTGATTTTTACTCCATTTTACAATTTTTCTTGCCACAGCTGTTATGTGAATCATTGCAGTTGGTAATATGGTTGTTAAATGAAACTGGTTTCCTCATTGAATTAAGTTTAAGTTTAATCAGATTTGTATGCCGCCCCTCTCCGCAGATTCGGGGTGGCTCACAGCAATAACAATACAATGTAAAACAAATCTAAAGTTTAAACAAATCTAAATCTAAACAAAAACAAAGTTAATTTAAAAAAAACACACCCCAAATTATAACCAATCATACATACTAGCGTACCATGCATAAATTTTATAAGCCTAGGGGGAGGGAACATGTCAATTCCCCCAATTAGCTTGTCAGAAGGTCACAAAAGGTGATCGTGTGACCCCTGGACTCTGCAATCATCATAAATATGAGTCAGTTTCCAAGCATCTGAATTTTGATCTTGGGACCATGAGGATGCTACAGCATCCAATGATACTGTAACTTAACAGTCACTAAATCAGCTGTTGTAAATCGAGGATTACCTATATATCAAGTCCAATAGAGATGTGCAAAATGTTTGTTACAGCTGTTTTAGACTTGTCCATGCTTAAAGTGAAACATATATTTGGGGTATTTGCGCCCACGTATAGAACTAGGAAATAGCCAAGTGTATAAAAAATTAGAAGTAAGCAACCCTAGAAGATTACACTGCCCTAGAAGATTACCAGCAGTTGAGGGATGGAGAGAAGATGCTAGAAACTTATGGAATGTTCTGTGCTGGGAATACTGTGGGAAGGAAGGAGCAGACAGGATAATAACACATCAGAATTTTCTTCCTGGTTCCCCTGATTTTATTTACTTACTCTACAGCCTTGAACAACCAATACATTCTAGATTTTCTTCTGTCTGCTCTGAAATGATTTAGTGGAATCTCCAGAATGCAGTGGCTTATCCAGCATTTGAAGCAAAACATTTTCCCTATTTTATGCCACAAAATAGACATATTCATGTTTTTAAAGCAAATGTTCACGTGATTCTTCTACTGAAACAGAAAGAAGTTTGGAATCTTTATCTCATATGGGAGAGAGTTAAGATTCCAATTCAGAAAGCATTAAATATATCTCTTCACATTTATGCCCAAATTTACATTTAAACAAAACTTGCCATTGTTCTGAGACAATATGCAATGAAAATTACATTGATTCCTCTATAGTATTAAACTCTTGTTTTGGTTCAAAAAGTTGTAATCAATGTCACTGTTCTTATATAATTGTAAATTTACATATAAATGCTGATCTTGCCAAAATTGCTATCTCTTCATTTACATACATATATATGTTATCTCCAGTTATATATTCATAACCTAATGAGATTGCAATAGAATAATAGATAAAGAGTAGTTAAGAGTCACCATAAATTTATGCAATTGTAGTCTGGTAAAGCCACTTTTTGCATTTCCATAAAAGAGATTTTTAAAAATCAAGTCTTGAAGCTATTCAAAAACCTCAGTTAATTATGAAAGGAATACAGTGCTAATGGATTAAATACAAACTTTGGTCTGATACTTAATTATGGAAAAGAGCTACTTCATACACAAGAACAATCATGTTATGATTTGAATTATTAGGACTAATTAGGACTAATTCACTTGTGCTTCTTTAAAATCTTTTAAAACCATTCATTAGACGAGGAATAATCTCTGGTTGGAAGAGCCTCCACAGCAACTATAGCACATATTTTCCTGCCTTAACTCATACTATACTATTTCCTTAGTGTTGGCTGTGTGGAGTAAGGGTGATGTGTACAAGGGAACCCAAACATAGTAGATGTGGTAAACTACAGTTTGCTTTTACTTCTCGTAGTGGCTGGATTGAATGATATTTGATTATTTTAGGAAAGATTTTGTGAATTACACCTTCATTCAGGAAGCAAACATTTGCTTTCCTATTGCAAATGTTTGCAATATTGAATGAGCTGGCATCCTTGTTGAATGTATAACCTATGACTCAGAGAGATGTAGATGGCTGAGAATTGCTTTTTAATTAAAAAAAATTTACCCCTTAGATATTTTGGGTAGTTTGTTTACAATGTTGGTGGAAGTTGTAACTCATCAGCAAGTTTTGATTGAAAATTAAAATTAAATTCAAAAAGCTTACTGATATCCTTAGCAAGATTAGGTAGGGCTAGATTCATTCTTGTTCTTTCCTCTTTCTATAGTTTGCGAGTCATGCCAGGAGTATTTTGTAGATGAATGTCCAAATCATGGCCCACCAATGTTTGTGTCTGATGCTCCGGTACCCTATGGCATCCCTGAACGAGCTGTGCTCACTGTCCCTCCTGGCATGGAAGTGATCAAAGAGCCAAATGGGGAACGAGATGTGCGCTGCGTAAATGATGTTATCCCCAAAGGTCGCATCTTTGGACCATATGAAGGGAAGCTGTCTAGTCAAGACAAGTCAGCAGGATTTTTCTCTTGGCTGGTGAGTATTCTCAGCTTGGTGATTCTTTAAGGAGTCAGTGAGATTAACATCAGGATATATTTGCTTAAAAATGAATCCCTTTAATTCAGATATAAGAAGAATGTGTGTAATTAAGAAGGTCCTCATATAACAAATCTTCAGCAAAGATTAAAGTGTAAAGAACAAAGTAAAATTTGGAAGTCAGGAGTCAGGTTTTCAGACAAGAAAACAGTCCTGCAGACTGCAAAATCCAGCTGTCTTCCAGATGAAAATTTCTGGTCAGCTCCAAGAAATAAATAGGAAATATTGTTCTAAGAATGAAAAATTAAATGATTAAATTTATTAATTTAATTACCTTATACTGCTTTATCCTAACTTTGTTATAAATTTATGGCTTTTTTTCAGATAGTTGATAAGAACAACCACTATAAATCCATAGATGGAACAGATGAGACTACATCAAACTGGATGAGGTGAGTATGTTTCCTGTATATAATTTCCTTTCCTGTATATAATTTCCCTGTGTGTTTTTATTTGAATATCTGTAAAAAAGAAAGATTACACTTCCCTGTTTTCAGTGTTTGAAAATGAATTGATTAAATATGACTTCATTTTTAATTTCATTGATAGATTTTTCTTTCAAATATTCTGTTTATCCTCCTTTGCACAAAAAAACCCCAAGAGTTTTATAGGGGACAAAGACAGAGCTTGATCGATTTAGAAGTGATTTCTGTAGTTTCCTTATGTTTACCTTTTATGTGTATTAAAATAATTTCAAAAGCATTTGCTAGTAGATCAGAATAGAAATGAACAAAAACTCTGATGTAGGAAATTTGCTTGATCTTTTTTGTTAGAGTTATTGGCTATTTTATCTTTGTTTTTAAAGGCACAGTGGGACAAGTAGAGTAGATGTATTATATCTGCATCCACAAATTTCAGTTTGATAACTCTCATTGATTTTCACAAAAACTTCTAACTACGGTATTCCTACTTTACATAAGTATTTCACAACTTTGCTCATGAAGAACAGGACAAATTGGTCAGTAATATGCTGCTGCTGTTTTGTTCCCTAAATCAGTCTCAATGTTTGCCTAATTGTTGGAATTGTATCAGTTTGCACATTTGTGCTGTATGTTATTTCAAATGATAGATGGCTCATGGCAAATATTGTACTAAAAATAATGACTTTTTAAATAATTTAACAATGATCTGGACAAAAACTATGATATCTATATTGCAGGAGTTGGGGAAATTTGATTTATAAGTAGTTATCCCTACTAAGAAGGCATATTATATATCAGAAATGTATCAGTTCATTCCTTAAAAATATGTTATACAGATTAAGTGGCACACTAGTACCAAATTAACACTGGCTATTTTTAAACCAGTCCAAACATTTCTGCTGTATAGAAATTTACAATATATTTTTATTTACTTCAGAAGAAATCATATTAAACTTAATATGAGTAAGCATCCCTTCATATAATTGGAGTGCAAATATAATGACAATAAATGTGGAATTCAGAAGAAACTAAGTAGTAAATCAAAAGTATTTATCAAATTAAAAAATAACCAAATTAAGGCAAATATCTCTATATCTATATTAATATTAGAGTTTACTTGTGAGATGTGTTATTGATATTCCAACCAGTTGGACTCATACTATACTATAATGTAGCATTGTTCGTGCCAGTTTTCTCTTCTCTTTCCCCTTGTTTTTCTTTTCAGATAAAATCTGTGATCTGTGGCTACTAATAATAATTAATCTTCATTGACTTAGTGGCCATTTTTAAATATTTTAACAATGTTAAAATTATATCTAACTAGCCTGGCCCCAACACAACAAAATGGAAATAATGGAGCCATTTATAGGTTACCCTCTCAAATCTCAAAAGGTTTCTTGAGGTTCTGTAACACTTGTTGGTGTTAACAATTTGTTGGTATAATGTTAATTGAAATTTGCAGTTGAATGGGAAACAGTTTTATGCTAACCTTTTGTTTGCTACCTTTCTATTTTCTTTCAAATATCTTCAAGTTGTAATAGACTGGCACAGCATTGTTTTTTGTTTTCTAAAAATGCTCACATCATTAAAAATAGGTAACATGATAGGGAAAGGAACATACTGTATTTGTAAAATGTCATGTTACCTAGGAAAATATGCTACTAGTAAAGAGAAATGTGGGCTACCTTCTCTCATTGGAATACGATAACCAATTTATGATTACTGAATATAAACCTAGAAGCATACCAGTTCTTTTAAAATATTGGTTGGATTAGAAATTGTAATGCTAGAACAGCTTCTTCTATGACTTACGCTTCCTCGAAGTGGCCAAAGTATTCAAAAGCATAGATTTCTTTCCTTTTTTACATTTTATTTTGCTAAATTAAAATTTGAAATATTAGGGTGTGCATTTTCAGCTTCCTGGTCTCTTTGGGTATAAGGTACTCCAGATTATGACTGTAAAATTATTGAGTCCTACTTTTTGGCAGTTGCAATTATGGTCAAATTAGAACTGCCCTAAGTTCCTGAAGAATTCATTACTAAAATATGATTTATTTCTGAGTACATTAACTTAGGTTTGCATGAAGGTCTGGTGTAAAGGTAAAAATGATTATAATGGATGTAAAATTCAACAGAATACAGAAAATCCAGTATTTTGACAAAATACAATATGGTACATTCTGAATTATTCTGGAGCTTCTAGAGTATATGTTGTTATAATTTATCATTAGATAAGTATATTCTGTGCTAGTTCATCATCTTATTTGTGGGGAATGATTATATATTATTAAAATGTCCTACCTGTCACATTTTTGAACAATGCAACATTGCATTTTTCATAAATATGGAAAGAGTCCTTTTTGATTAAGTATTGGTCATAGACGTGATAAATATTATGGTTGGATCAGGAAGACCTTTTACGAACTATTGTATTTTTTAGTTCTAGGATATTTGCTAAATTTGTCTAGTATGAAATGTTAATGAAAGCCCATAAAAGATAGAAAATTTGGCTGAAATTTATAACCGATTGCAAAACACTATGGAAAATATCTGTGTGACTATATCCTGAAGCTAATATCACAAGCTTTCAGATTTTCCCCATTTCCCAGAGTTGTAAATTTTGAAAGTAGCCATGGTTCTTTTTAGCATCTTATTCTCTTTTGTCTGTTATAATCTGCTTGCAATAACAGGTGAACTTTAATTGATCTATTTAACAGAAACAGATTCACTGTTTTCCATAACACCCCCCCTCCCCCAAGATCATTTAATCAAGGAGGAGAAACAGTTGGTAATCTTGGAAAATTGTCAGTGTGGAAAATCCACAATACCCTTACTGATTTTATTTATTTATTTGGTGTTATATGTTAGGTCTCTTGAGTCGTTGCCCTATGGTAACTATTTTCAGGGTTCATTTTTACGTGAATCAGTAAATGTAGTTTTTTACCCCTAGAATTGTTTTTTCTACCAGTAGTTGTTTTGTTTCTTGCCAAAGATAATTACATTTCTCCAAGAATGAACAAAGCCTCCAAATACCTGTTCATTTACATTGAAAGATTACACAAAATATGGTACATGTTGCAGGTGAAGCTTTGTTCCTCACCAACCTCAGAGGACTGCTGCTTTACAAACAAAATATCTTCTTACTTACTATGCTTGTGTAAGAGTGGAAGGCATTATTTTGAGAGGAAGCTCACCAAACTGGAAATTAATATACAGTGGGACATGTTTCTTGTTTTTACTAGTGTGAGTATATCAAATTGATTTCCTTTTACCATTTATCCTTTGTGGGAATATTGAACCCAAGGAATATGACTGAATGAAAGAGGAAGCCCAAGTTCTCCAGGGAAGAACTGGATATTCTGGTCACTGAAGTGACTCGGAACAAAGCCAGGCTGTTTGGAAGGGAGACAATACGTCTATCTTAGGTAGACAGGGACAAGATCTGGGAAGTTATAGCCAGAAAAATCACATCAGTGAGCCATGTTCCCAGGTCTGTAAAAGATATTAAGCACAAATGGGACGACATGAAAAGAAGGACCAAAGACAAACTGGCATTCATACGGAGGTCCATCTCCAGTCCCAGCAACCCGGAGAGGCCCTCGGCCATTGTCCTGACCGCCCACGAGAGAGCCATCAAGTCGACGCTGCATTCGTCACGCCAGATGCAGGGCTTCCGGAGAGCGGATCTGGACGTGGTTGACAGCCCATCAACCAGTTGTAAGTATTATCTCTTGTCTGTTCCCTGCTATATAGCTTGGTTCTGACAAAGAAATGTATTATACAAAAGATAATGCTTCCCTTTTAGGTGAAGAACACGTTCTAGGCTCAGGTCTCCTGAAATATTTAATACTTCCTGTTCTGGGTACTTTCTTCATTATTGATTCATGAAGCTGTATCTTGAATATAGGCTGTGGACCTTATTATTCAGGTTAGCATAAAAGATAGAAAATATGATACTGCCCCATCTATAGAATGACATGTGTGTAACACATGCATATATACAACAAGGAAGAGAATATATTTTTATATTTATATTTAAAATATTAATATAAATATATTATATTTAAATATATATTTAAAATATAATATATATTTTTATTATTCATAGATTGCATATTTACTTACTCAAAAATATTATTTGTAACTGCTAGTGGCATTTATTCACAGTCATGCAGAGTGACAAAACATTTAAACCACCCAATGTGCACATTCCTTGCCATAGTTTCAGCGTTTGCTAATTCAGCATTTGTGGCAGTTGTAACTACTGCAGATAACAAAAATTGCTTCCATAGATGTAGAAATGTAAAAGAGGCTGGTGATATAATTGATTATTGGAACATAATCCATATCCATAAATAAAATCCATACTTTCATGATCCATATCCATAAATAAAATCCATACTTTCATGATTTTTTCTGATATTGACCCAATACTTCACAGGTTAATGTACTCAACTTGCAGATATCTTTTATCCATGTATCTATTATTCTCCCCTCCCATCAAGAATTTCAGCATTTATTCATATGTGGATATGTCCTGGTTTATACATACAAATTGTCCATATTCATAATGGGATTTTGCTACTCAGTATATTTTTGCTGGCATCAGTACCTTGGTTAGGAACAAATTATATTCTTCAACTTTGTCTTTAATCCAGATTTGTATTTAAATTGGAACTTACAAATGGGCTGCCTATTGGTAAAAATGACAGACAACATTGTCCTTTTGCAAGCCAATAAAGCCCTGAAGCTATACAGTGCATTAAGGAGCCATTAAAACCACTAAAAATATGTTGTAAAGTCAAAAACACACAATTTCATCAGCTCCTGAAAGAATTGCACAGCTTCAGTGTTTGTCAGATGAGAGAAAGGCAAGATTTTCTTATAGGCAGCCTGTTTGTATCTAGAGTTGCTGTAAAAGTTGAATGCACATAACCTGGGAACTGTCTGCATTCAGGATAAGTATCATAAATTTATAATTATTTTCATTGCTTTTGTGTGTATAGACAATACAGTGGACCAAATGTAATCAAAATTCAGAAACAATTGTTGTACTATCAGTATTTTCTTTCATAGTTTTTGCTGATTTAAAGGATCTGTAAATTGAAAACTGAGTTACATACAAGGAGGATAGCATTGCAATAAAACAAAGGAAAGAAAAAAATCATGCTCTACTGGCATGTATTTGGATCTCAGCTACAATTTTATATATAATTCTATGGATAAAATTTTATATATTAGGCAATAATGGCACACGAAGGAATTGCCTTATTATTGATTTGTATATAGGTTCAGACTGCAGCTGTTAGTGATTTCTTAAGATCTCAGTCAGTGGTCCCTTTTTGCCTTACTACTGCAATATCTGGAACTTCCTAGCTGGAATGTCTTAGCTCTACTGCTGAGCTATAGCTTGGTTTGGGAACACTTAACATTAAATGGCCAAGATTGGTCAATGATGCTAATCTCTATATTACAAAAGGCATAAAGACAGGCAAGGATTCCATACAATTAGTGCTGCTTTTACTGACCTCAGAGATTCTGGTATATAACTATAATAATTTCATTAGAACAGTAAATTAATGCTGCTTCATTTCTACGCTTATTATGAAGACTATAGAAGGACATATTTTCATTCATCAATGTTTTGTATGTGTATGTGTGAGTCTTGACTCCTGGCAACTTCCTGGAGAGTCTCTACAGTTTCCTTAGCAAGATGTAAGAAGTGTTTTGTCATTAACTTACTTCCTAGAGTTGAGAAAATATTATTGGCCCAAGGTCATCCAATTGCTTCATGGCCAAGTCAGGAATAGAACTTGCAGTCTCCTATGTTCTCAAATCTGATGCCTTAACCATTACATCAAACCAGCTTTCAATTTTATTTAATGATTAAAAATATTTTTGTGCAGTCATTTCAGTCTAGTATAGTGATCTGAAAGTGGACACATTTTTAAGCTATATCGGGAGAGCAGACTGTAACAGAGCAATTTTTGTTTTTAGCTTTTGTAATCTGGCTCAATGAAATCAGATGTTCTGCTCTGATATATCATCTGTTCAATCAGATTGGTTTCTTTTCATGTTTTTTTAAAGCAGATACTGTTTTAAAAAATAGATTATTTTAATATTTTTCTAAATAGGACAGAAAGACCCTTAGATTTCACTGAATCCCATATTTAAGTTCTGGTTTCTTTTTGAAGTAGAGTTTGTCAATGCAAAGCCTTAGTGCAAATAAACAGGTGTCTTCTCTCTTTTTTTCCTGTTTCTGTTTCAAGCTGATGAAGGAGAAGAAGCAACAGGCCCCTCACAGCAGCACTTTTCATCACAAAGAGGTTCTGAAGAAACAGATGATCTCTCAATGCCATCTTTCCTTCATTCATCGTGTTTGTCAGATCATTCAGACATTCTAAGCCAAAGGGAAGAAATAATGCGCCTAAATTCAGGTCCTGGGTTTTCTACTAGGCCCTCTCGACCTGTTGTCCAAAATCCATCTATTTCTGGCTTTGACCATCAGCTCTTCGATTCCCTCATTCAACAGATGGTACTATTCAGACAATTCTGTCAAGAGTTGGTGACAATCCATAGAGATGTGGCAAACAACATGCAATTAGCCAGAAGATGTCTGAACTGAGTGGACAAATCACCCAAATGTTCCAAACTTTAATTAAAATCAAAGATGAGCTTCAAACTTCGAACAAGAATCATATCTCTAATGCTAGCCAAGAAATAAGCCTGCGAAGAATTGAGTCAAAGAGCTCCATTGAAGCCAAAACAGATATTAGCCCAAATCAGATATTAGCCCAAGGCAACTCCTGTTATTCGGATTATTAAGTGCAGTTGATATTGGTTTAATGAGTGTTTCTTACCATAAACATTTGAGAAATTAATGAAAATTTTCTCTTAAGAATATTATAAATTATAGCAACTTATGCTATAAGCTTTGGAATTTCCTAGCTGGAAGTAAGCTTTGCTTGATGTATTGGAAACAGTACTTGTGTTGTAAAACAATGCAGTGGAGTGTATGTAGTCCTCTTGAATAAAAATAGATAATATAAAAATTATAAAGAATGTAATGATCTACAAATCCAAGGTTGTTATAGATTTTGATTTTGACTACCTTTTAAGCTTAATACCTTTTAAGCTTAATAACGTTTTGATAACATTATTAGATATTTAGGTGTAGCTAAATATATTATTATGGTCAATGGTAATGTCTAGTTTTCTTCTTTGTCTTTATTCTACTATTGCATGTGGCACTATGTAGACACCAATAAGGATCTAGGTTTGGAAAGGGAATCTTGTTTCTAGCCTTCACAGTTGGGTCTGAAATTTTTGGATCTTTTCTGTGTTTTGGAGCATTTGAAAGAATGAAGTTTTAAGGAGTTTACAAATTGGAAGTTTTAAGTCTTGAATATGTTTAATGCATCCTTTACACCCCTTAATCCTCTCCCCCCCCCCCCAATTTTCTGTTTGGGATGGGTGAAATAAATATTTTAATAAATATGTTAATTTAACTAATTTTAAACTTGCCTATTTTTCCATCTTCTCTCCTCCTCCCGCCAGGAAAGACCTTTAAAGAGTTGGTCTTGTCCATTCTAGTGATTTGTGTGATAAACCTTGATCTTAAGGCGGGATAAAAGGTCATGGGGCAGTTCCCAGACTAAATGTACTGTTAATTATTTTCATCACTGTGAAGAAACAGATTGTGAGATTAGATAACACTTTGGGCTCCCATGCCTAATTTTTTTGGCTTACTTATTAACTACTGATGTTTGGGAATGGGATGTTAAATCAGAATAGATACCAACAAAAGAAGGAACTTGAAGCAATGTAGGCAGCATTTCTCTACTTCTAAGCCTGTAAATACCGTATTTTTCGGTGTATAAGACGCACCTAGATTTTAGAGGAGGAAAACAAGGAAAAAAGCATTCTGAACCGAATGGTGTAGTATTACGTATATTGTTTAATAAAATACCAATGTAACAGAATACTTTTTTAAAAACATGGACACTTTTTAAAAACATGGATACTTTTTAAAAACATGGATACTTATTACAAACTTCAAACTTGACAGCTTCAAGACTTGTGGACTTCAACTCCCAGAATTCCTCCACCAGTCATGCTAGCTCAGAAATGGGAGTTGAAGTCCACAAGCCTTAAACTTGCCAGGTTTGAAGATCCTTGCATTCCTAACCTCTAACTTGGGGGTCTTCCAACTTGCAGTTTTAAGACTTTTGGACTTCAATTCCCAGAATTCCTCCATCAGTCATGCCAGACTCGACTGTCCTCCTGGTTCTCTCCCCGTCCTATCCACCTACCCACCCCACGGTTCAGATTCACACCCCCTTCTGCTCTAGCTGGATTTAGAACTAGCATTGCTCTGCAACTGCATGACAGCTCCAGGCTCTGAAGACATAGCAGCCAGAGTGGGAAGCTAAGCCCATCTGAGGAAAATCTGATGAAGATTATGCGCCTGGGATCGACTGTAGTGTGAATTCGGCTGGGGGCGGCTAGCTTTCCATTAGGTTCTTTTATAGAGAGAGAGAGAGAAAAGGGGGCGGGCAAATAACCAGCTTCTCTAGAGAAAGAAATGTGTATCTCCCATCAAATGCAGTATAATTCTGTCTTTCTTTCTGTCTTTCTGTCTTTACATTGCAATTGATGGGAGATACACATTTATTTCTCTAGAGAAGCTTGTTATTCGCCCACCCCCTTTTCTCTCTCTCTCTTTAAAAGAAAAGAACCAGGTGGAAAGCTAGCCATCCCCATCTGAACTCACACCCCAGCCGATACCTTCCTTAGAGCTTCCTTACATTGCAAGTAGAGCAATGGAAAAAACCCTGCAAAGATTTAGGGCTTGAAAACATTCCTCACAGAGAGTAACAATTAAAGAGGTTTGGTACATTAATAGCACCTGGTTAGGGCTGGAAAGAAATATCTGGAGCAAGTAAATGAAAAAAAAAACCCTATAAAGACAGGTTTTGGAATACATTCTTGGCAGAGATTAACAATGAACGAGTTTGCAAGTGGTAAAAGCTGGGAACATCATTACCACTTGGTTAGGCTAGAAAGAAACATTTGGATCAAATAGAATGGAAAAAAAAAATCAAAGGCAGGGTTTGGAATACATTCTTGGCAGAGATTAACAATGAACCAGCTTGCAAGTGGTAAAAGCTGGGAACATCCTTAGCACCTGGTTAGGGCTAGAAAGAAACTTATTCAGAATAAGTTAGAGTAATGAAACAAACCCTGCAAAGACTTAAGGCTTGGAAAACATTCTTCATAGAGAGAAACAATGAAAGAGGCTGCAAGGTAAGAGCTGGGAAGATTGTTAGCAGCTGATAAGGGCTGGGAAAAAAGCTACATTCAATGTATAAGACGCTCCCTAATTATCAGCCTATTTGGGGGAGGAAAAAGGTGCGTCTAATTACACAATATACTGCTTTCTTATCATTAATTTCATGAAAAAATAACAATTTTAACTAATAATGATTAAATTGTAAAAGGTAATGATATTGCAGTATTGCACAATATAAAAAGGAAGTTTATAAGTATAAAGATGTTGCACTGAAATGAAATGACTAACGTGTGAGAAACAAATGAGCTAGTGTTGGCCAGTGTGCTGATTTTTGTTGGTAGTTTTTCAGGACCGTCAGTGCAATTCCTTGGAGAGGAGTGGCATATGAATCCAATAAATAAATATATACATATATGTATCTATACATGTATGTGTATGTATGTATGTATGTATGTATGTATGTATGTATGTATGAATATGAAGGTCTTGGCATATTCTGGTTTCTTCCCGTGTAAGTTTCAGAGATTCCTGGCAATGTTTCAATGAGGTCCCATATGTCATTTTCAGGCTGGTGCTTTCAGCTTTGTGCTAGGGCACCCTAGCAAGTCTGAGCCAAGTCTGATAAGTTTCAGGTTGGTTTTGGAAGCAAATGTTGCAATCCAGAAATAAATTGGTTTATTCTATGTATGCTAAAAATGAGACATAAAGTATCACATATTACACAAAATATACAAGCTAACTCTCTGGTAGGAAGAAAATGTGGTTAAACAAAGTCTGATAGTTTTAAGGCTAAGTTTGGAAGCAGATGCTTTAATCCAGCAATAAATCGGTCTATTCTATTTATGCTAAAAATGTATGTGTACTATATTTTATGTATATTTGTTTCTCATCCCCTGCTTCCTCACTGCAATTGTCAGATACAAGGAATATTCCTCTAAAGATATAGCTGCAGTGAATTGTGTCACCTTCCCCTCCCCCAAAAGAAATTGTCTTTCTATACTGACAATGCACAATTATAGGGAAGAAAAATCTGAAAGTGCCAAACAGAATCAACCGTTTGAAATGTTGAAAGGCTATAGAACCAGATAATTACAGTGGGAAGGAAATAACAAAGAGAGTGTGGAAGTATAATGCTCAGATAATTCTGTTGCTAACCATAGTTTCCTGGAAATTCATTAGATTATTAGTATCTTGTAGCAGGGTCCTCTATATTTTCCTTATATTAAATTATATAGAGTGTCATGTACATCAATGGTACAATATAAATAAGTAAATAAATTAAATTATGTTCAGTCCATCTGAATGATTCAATTTGCTTTACTGTCTCATTTTTGCTTAATGAAATGATTCTCATGCAGCTGAGAAATTAGTTTTCAGGAATGCCTGTCTTGAAGAAGTGCTCCTGAGAAGGAAGCTAAAGATATATAAATTAGCATTACCAATTAGAACTGATTTTCCATATAGTTCTAGGGTAATCTTTCCCAACTCGTATAATCTGGACCAGGGGTCTCCAACATTGGTAACTTTAAGCCTGACAGACTTTCCCAGCAAAGCTGGCTGGGAAATTCTGGGAATTGAAGTCTGTCAGGCTTAAAGTTGTTAAGGTTGGAGACCTTTGCTCTGCACTATAGCATCCAGAATTTCTACGTAGCATACCCACAATGAGATTAGGTGAGTACATGCAATCCCTGATGTTTACTAGGATAAACCAAAAAACAGATATGAGAAACGTGCCTCTTCTGTTTTGATATACTAATTTACCTGTGTTAATGCTACTTGTGTTATAGTACACTATTTTATTGAGGTGCTAGAAAAAGGAGGCATTCTTTGCTCTGTAAAATGCTTTCTTTAATCATCCCATAAAGGGTGCTTTCTTATATGTGACTATTAAAACCTGGCATGTTTTAAATGTGCCTGTTTTACAGAATTGCTTTAATGCTCTATTATTTCTGATGGAATTTATCTTTATCTTTATTTTTATTAACAATAAAGATATAATATTTAAAACTCAGAGTAAGATGCTTTTTTATGTGTTTCTGAAGTTGTGCTCAAGACAACTTTAAAATCTTTAATGTTTTATTTAATATAAGATTAATACTTCCAGTTTTCATATACCTAAAACTTATACATGTCTGGCAACATATCTCTTTTGCTATAATTTTTGATAAAATCTAGAAATGTGTGCCTTGCAATTTCTTTGCCATGAGTTTGACTTGAAATATGAAAGTTTCTGCATACATCTAAAGTATATTTCATGTGCAAAAACATAGACATGCTTATTTCATTGTTACTTTTAAATAAGGTTTAAAATAGCCACTTTCCTAAGTTACATACTTACAAAACATAGTGTGATACCAATGTAATTAGGATGGCCTATGATATGGAATTCGTGGTTTTACAATATAGCAAACATGCTAGAATAGGGAAGAGTAGCCTAATGCAAATAGTAACTACTTTCTATAATGAATTTTATCTTTGAAATAATCATGTAAATGCAAAGTTCTTATTTTAAATGATGGGTTCTTGGTTTCTCTCCAAATTTTGAAATGGTTTGCAGAGCAATATGAATGTCCATTTGTACACATGGATCATGTATGCATGATCCAGAATGAATAGCTTAAAATAAATTACTATAATATCTTCAGATCCAACAGAATATTGTCCACCATTGCCTTACTAAAAGATCTGGAAAAAGAGTAGACATTCATTTTAAGATATGTAGAATTGCTCAGTTTAATATTTGTGGAATGCTGTACCTTTGGAGAACTACTTATTTGTTTAATGTTTTCTAAGTAATTTGAAAAATGAAAGTTTTTTTTAAGAAAGCCCTTTTGAATTAAGCCAATTCTTTCATTCTGTTTTCAGGGAAACATTCTGATTCTTTTTATGTCTATAACAATAGGATATTAATAGTAGTCTAAATCAAATTTCAAAATGGATGATTTTGCGTATTCTTATATATATATATGTTTCTAACCTAGTGGTTCTGATCCTGGGGTCCACGGACCTCTGGGGACTATGATGTCATCACAGAGGGTTCACAAAGGCTTGAATAAATGTTATGATTTAAATTTTGAGTATTGGGAGTCCATGGCCACAAAAGTATTTAAAGTGGATCTATAGTGAAGAAAAAAATTGAGAACCACTATTGTAATCCATTTCAATGGCTGACCAAGAAATAAACTAAGAAGTGTAAATGGATGCACTGACTCAGCTCTACTTTCTGAAGAAAAGAAATTGACCCCTATCTGTTCCATTCTGGAGGGAGGGAAAGCAAAGGAAAGACTTTTGGTATTCTAAAAGTCTGAAGACCCCAGGAATTTCAGCTATACCATTCCTGCAAGAATCTTCCATTGCCATCTGCCACAGACAAGACTCAGGATGCAGAAAACACAAGTAGAAAATTAGTAATGCTTTTCCAGGCACAATATGAGCAGACATTAAGAAGATCCAGACATAATTGTTCATCCTCTGTCAAGCCTGGAAAAAGGAGTTTGGCCTCTAGAACTTTTTTTCTCTTTCTCCATGAAATTGCAATGGCAATGATGAATTACCCCAAAGATGGGAAGGAAAGGCAATGCATACACCGTAAGAGTTGAAAGCCTCATCTGAACCAAATCACATTCTTTCTGTTCAGAGCAAGAAGGATTCGCAAACCACCTTATGCCCTCTTTCATGAATTATGGTCATGTAAGGGGATTTGCTACATCTTCTAAGCCAAATCCTGGCTAATAAATTAGGAAGCAGAATTATTTGTGGCACACCTTGCCTACAAAATAATGGACTGCTTACTATCAAGGGTAAGAACTTCTCCACCTTTAGAAATAAAGCGTAATTCTCTTCACTATTCTCTTCATTATAACTCCATAGTGGTAGGAGAAATATGGTGGACTCCAAGATTCCATGTAGAAAAACTAGAAGGGAGAACAGAAACTCCAGCAGCAACTGCGCCGGGAATGGAACTAATAAAAGGGAACAATGTTGCAGGTGCAGCATCACCAATGCATTGGATTTAAAGTTACTTCTGAAGTGGGTCCCAAATGGGAGCTACTCAGTTATTGAATGAAAAAAAAGGATGCAAATTATCTGACTATATTTTCATTCCTGCCATGACATTGCAATGTCATTGTCAGGGTTCCAAATAGCATCCAAAATTAAATCAGAGTCCGAATCAAAGTTTTCTTCAAAGTCCCAATTTATTATCACAGCCATGTTGGTAAAGCTAAGTCAGGGTTAGGCAAAGTTGGCTCTTCCATGACTTGTGGATTTCAACTCCCAGAATTCCTGAGCCAATCATGCTAGCTCAGGAATTCTGGGAGTTGAGGTCCACATGTCATAGAAGAGCCAACTTTGCCTACCCCTGATCTGGGTGAAACCCGAATCAAGTGCCCAGGGTTTCACCACCCAGTTGAAAGTTCAAGCCCTTGTCCCCACACCCACAAATTCATCACATTCTCCAATCTCCAAGTGCCATGCTGGCAGATTCCACCCATGTCCTTCCACGCAAGTGCAGAAGCTCAGAGACAAAGGATGATTCTTGTAATTCAAGAAAGGAATTTGTTATGGCTATATGCTAACAACCTCATACTCTTCCCCACTCCCATTTTCCCACAATAGATAACACATAATATAATCGTATATAATATGGCAGGCCAAAGAGTCCAAATAAAATGACTTTGGCCTAATTTTATCCAACTCTAGAATAGACCAGTGATTTTCAACCTTTTTTGAGCCGCGGCACATTTTTTACATTTACAAAATCCTGGGGCACACCACCAACCAAAATGACACAAAATGACACCCTAAGACACTGTCCTCTCTTTTTCCATCCCTGTCTCCTCCCCACCCTTGTGTGTGTGTGTGTGTGTATATACACACTCTTGAACCATTTCCAAAAACAGTGAGGGCTGGAGTTATTTTCTCTCTTATTCTTTGAGTGCTTTTTATCATATGCTTTAAATCAAGAGTCACTTCTCTGTCTCTTTTGTTTTTCTCTCTTTCCTCTCATTCTCTGTCTCAATCATTTTCTCATTTCTCTTTCTTCCTCCCCTTTTTGCTCATTTCTCTCTCTCTCTCTCCCTTCCTCTCCTTTTCTCTCTCTCTCTCTCTCTTGCTTTCCTTCTTTCTTTCTTTCTTTCTCTTTCTCTCTTACTTTCTCTCTCTCTTGCTTTCTCTCTCTCTCTCACTCTCTTTTTCTCTCTCTTTCTCTCTCTCTTGCTCTCTCTCTCTCATTCTCTCTCTCTCTCAGCAAAAAGTTGTGAGACCGGAACCTGAGCTTCCTTCTTCGCGGCACACCTGACCATGTCTCGCGGCACACTAGTGAAAACACTGGAATAGACAATGCTACAATCCCAGTACAGAATGTTTTCCCCAAGTGTTTCTCCAATTTTGACAATTAAAAATTTATAGAGCTAATTCTCCAGTTCTTGCTTGAAGCAAAAAATAAAAAGCCACAATTGGCTTATTTGCTCTTTTGTATTTTTTGTAAAGAGCTGTATTTGCTCTTTTCTTATCCGAATAATCACAACATAATACCTAAGTCAATAGTGTACAGAAACAAGGAAGGTATCTCAAAAAGATCCACACTAACATTAGGGAGCAAAAATATGTACGGAAGGCAATTGCACTAGTGTTACAGTATATAGCAAAATTCAGTTATGATCAGAATCTCAATTTGGATCTGCTTATTTCTCCCTGATATCTAAGTTGACACAAGACAAATTAAAGTCTGAACAACTTGCCAAGAGCTCATGAGTTCCAACTCTTTTCAATTCTGTACTAGGGCTGTAGTGTTTGTACACATCAATCTGGCAGGAACTTTGGCTCATAGGATCTTTGGTTCAAGCACCAAAGTTAATTTTGTTAATCCAAAACTAATTTACTATTCAAGCCTTTTCTACAAGAATGATAAATCTCTTGTATCCATTCTGATTAATGTTGTGGTTAGCTCTGGCTCAGCTCCTGCCCCAAGGAATGTGGATGTGGATGTGGGGGAAAGATCCACATGCCACAGGCCTGTTTTGCTCCCAATAGAATCTGTCGGCGAAGTCTCCTCTGACCAAGGAAGCATGAGTGACAGGGAAGAGGGGAGTTTGGCAGACAGCCCAGGAGGAGATCAATCTTCCTTATCATCCCTGTATTCTAAACAAGAACTTATGACAGACCCACACATGCGGAGAGTGATGCATAGAAGAGAACAACTGAAGGATTATTACAGGAGATAAGTGAGGCCACCTGTGGTTGGGTGGGGCTGCTGTAATTAGTGCTACAGATAAAAAGAGCAGCGTGCTGATTTAGCCTTGTGGAAGTTTATCTGTTTCATAGTTTCGTCAAGATTGTGGTTTTGCTGTTTCCCTGTTCAAGACTGTGTGTGGACTTTCTGGACTTTGGAATTGGACTTAATTTCCCAGTTACTGGGTGAGAAATTGGATTGCATTTAACCTGTGCCTTGTGTGTATCAGAAAATCCCTTTGACATTTTAAAAAGGAGTTTTTTCTGCTTTTCTGTTGATAAAGAATTTTGGTTTTCCTTCTGTTGTGTGGTGTGTGTCTTTTTGGACTAATTACCCTGTAATTACGGACGGTTGGGACACGCTGGCAGAACAATTAATAGCAAGGAGAAAAAGATGTTTGGGCCCATGGTTTCTAAATACACAAAATTAGAACAGGAAACAAGTATTTGCATCCATTTTATAGTTAAGATTGAACCTCTTTTTTTGCTTTCAGGAAAGGTGTGTGGTAATTCATATCATAGTGACTCTTTTCTCAAAAATCTATGAGGCATATCCTCTCAGGTTAAATGAATTTTAGTAAAACTAAATGGTAAAAAATAGGGTGCAGGTGAGAATTCAGCTCCACTAGGCAAGTAAGTGAGAGAGATAATACTTCTGGGATGTAAGTTGAAATTTCATGGTAGAGTAGAGCAATGTTCCCTCTAATTTTTTTTCGGTGTGGGCGGAAAAGTATAGTGTCTGAGCGAAGGTCCCTTTGGGACTGGGGGGCATAGAAATATAAATAAATAAATAAGAAAGAAAGAAAGAAAGAAAGAAAGAAATTCCCTTCTTTTTTTATTAAAAGAAATTAATAATAAAACAAAACCAAAATCTATTACTATTATTATCTTCTCTTTTTCCATCCCTGTCTCCTCCCCCCTTGTATGTGTGTGTGTGTGTGTGAACTCTTGAACCATTTCCAATTAGAGGTGAGCTATTGGAAATGGTTCAAGAGTTCACACACACACACACACACACACAAACGGCTGGGTTTTTTTCTCTCTGTTATTATTTGGGTGCTTTTTACCATATGCTTTAAATCAAGAGTCATTTCTCTCTTTCTCTCTCCCCCTCTTTCTCTCTCTCTTTCTCTCATTTTCTTTCTTTCTCTCTATTGCTTTCTTTCTCTCTCACTCTTTCTTTCTATCTCTCTTGCTTTCTTTCTCTTCTCTCTCTTGCTATCTCTCTCTCTCCCCCCCTTCTCTCTTTCTCTCAGCAGCGGCATTGGGCAGTAGCCGTGGGGCGGCGGCAGGGTGATCAGCTCTGAGGCGGAGCTCTGGAACGGAGGCACCGATGGCGAGGGGGCTGCGAGAGCACTTTCTCCAAGCGCTTTGGGAACACCTGCCCTGCCTCTACTGCAGCCCCCTTGCTGGAAGTCTGGGACGAAAGCACTCCCAGCGAAGGGGCTGCGAGAAGGGTGTGGCGGGCATTCCCAAAGCCCGCGGAGAAAGCCCTCTCTCGCAGCCCCCTGGCTGGCAGCGCTTTCGTCCTGCAGCTGCCACTGCCACGGCAGAAGTCGCACCCCAAGGCAGGAGGCGGCGGAGGAGGAGAAGGGGCAGATCGGGCGGGCGGGGGGCAGGGCCGAGAAGCCAGGGGCGCGTTTGGCCGGAGGCACCGTGGGGAGGCAGGGGTGGCCGCGGCTCCCTTTCCTCCTACTGCCGCACCTCCCCCTCCGCCGCCCACCCCCCACGGGCTGGCAGGGGGATGGGAGCGGGCGCCCATGGAAAAGGGTGCACGCGTGCGTGCAGCTTACAGAGAACGCTGGAGTAGAGTAGGGTAGAGTAGAATAGAATAGAATTCTTTATTGACTAAGTGTGATTGAACATACAAGGAATTTGTCTTTGGTGCATAAGTGTACATAAAAAACATACCACATTTGTCAAGAATTATGAGGTGCGGCATACAAATCTAATAAATTATTATTATTATTATTATTGTTGTTGTTGGTTGTTGTTGATTGTCATAGGGTACAAATAATCAATCAGGAAACTAAATATAAATTGTAAGGAGACAAGCAACAAATTGCAGTCATACAAAGTGGGAGGAGGGTGGGAGGAGAAATCAAGAGGCAACTATCCATCCTTACAACTTAAGAACAAGATAAAGTATTTCAGGGTGCTTCAAGCAAATAAATTTACTTTAGAAACCATTGCCACACAATGGTGTGACCTCAGAGAAGTGTGTCTTAAGTGTCTTCTCCATCTACATAAATTCCTAAGAAGAGTAAGACTGGAAAATGAACCTTACATTATGCTATCCTTAAACTTTATGGTTTTTTTAAAAAGTGTGGTAGAATTGAACATTGAGTGACCATGGTGTCCAATTCTAGAGACCACTTTTACACTAGACCTTGACTAGCTTCAGCTCTACATAAGGAAATTGAATGGGAACAGTACTAGATTAGTAGTCTGTTTATTCTAGCTGTTTATTCTTTAGGCATGCAGTTTCCACAAAAAAGAAAATGAAAAAATATCTAGATTGAACCAGTAGGGCTTCTAGATGTATGCAAAGGCATGGAGTAAAGACAGGTTTAAAGTTTCCTTTAATTTAAGTTAAACAAGGGACTGCTAGTTAACATTATAAAGAGAGTCAAACACAATATTTCTCCAGGAATGTTAGAGAATACCCCACGTTTTCAGCACCTTTGTTACCTTAGTGATGGTACTTTACCATTAAGAATACACTATTCCAGAAAGTGCATTCTTTTTATGTGGTACTTTCCATTTAAAATTGATTATTCAGGCACTAACATGTATTGTGTGAATCTAACAGATCAGGTCCAGTTACAATTTTGATATGGACACTTACAGTATTTGTTAATGCTTCTATATTGTGTCATTAAGGGAAGACTTGTATATTTTATACTAAGGCAGGATGTCTTACAGATGGATTGCTGCTTTATCTTTAAGAAAAATTAAACTCTTCAGAGATCACAACAAAACATTTGACCATACTTTTACCCATATAGCATGCACGGAGTATATTAGACACAGCTGGACATATTCAGCACCCTTAGATTTTACTTAAACTCAATTAGAGTTTTGTCAGAAACCCCATTTATATCCTGTAAAGCAGAGGTCCCCAACCTTTTTTGCACCAGGGACCGGCTTTAAGCTAGACCAGTTTTCCATGGCCCGGTGGGGGGGGGAGCTAGCTGTCAGCGGCGCCGTAAAAGGGGCGATCAAGAGAGGAATGGGTGAATGAATGGACGGAGGGTGGGAAGGAAGGAAGGAAAGAGGGAAGGGACAGGGACAAAAGAAGGGTGCAAAGGAAGCAAGGAAAGGTGTGAAAGGGGAGAGTAAGAGAGGAAGGAGTGAAAGAAGGGAATGAGGGAGGAAAGAAGGGAGGAAGGAAAAGGAAAGCAAGAAATGGCGGGAGGAAAGGAAGGAAAGAAAGAAAGAAAGAAAGGGGGAAGGGACAGGAACAGAGGAAGGAAGCAAGGAAACTTATGAAAGGGGAGAGTAAGGGAAGAAGGTAGGAAGGAGAAAGAAAAGAAGAAATAGAGGAAGGGAAGGTAAAAGAGAGAAAGAAAAAGAGCAAGAAAGAAAGAAAGAAAGAGAAAGAAAGAAAGGCAACTTCAAAGAAAGGCTCACTGAGCATCTCTCACTCTCTCTCTCTTTCTATCCCTCTTTCTTTCTCTTCCTTTCTCTCTCTCCTCTTCCTTTATCTCCTCTCTCTCTCCCTCTCTCTTTCTCTCCCCCCTCTCCCCTTTTCCCTCTCTCCCTCTCTTGCTATCTCTCCCCCCTCTCCCTCTCTCTTTCTCCCTCTCCCCCCTCTCTCTTTCTCTCTCTCTCCCCCTCTTTCTTCTCACTTTCTCTCTCTTGTTTTCTTTCTGTCTCTTTTGCTTTCTCTCTCTCTCACTCTTTCTTGTTTTCTTTCTCACACTCTTTCTCTCTCTTGTTCTCTCTCTTGCTATCTCTTTCTCTCCCCCCCTTTCTCACTCTCTCTTTCTCACTTTATCTCTATCTTGCTGTCTGTTGCTCTCACTCACTCTCGTTCTCTCTCCGTTCTTCTCAGCGATGACGCGCGCATGCCCTGCCCGCCTCACCTTTGCGAGAGCACTTTCGCCCCGGGCTCTCAGCAAGGGGGTTTGCAGGAGAGGCGGGGCCGGCGAAGGTGATATTGAATGTCGGGGGAGAACGGGTGGTTGCACGCGCTCCCTATCCCCCTGCTAGCCCACTCGGAATATTCAAAATAAGAAAAGCCTTCGCCGGCAAAGGTTTTTCTTATTTTGAATATTCCGAGTGGGCTAGCAGGGAGATAGGGAGCGCGTGCCGCCCGTTCTCCCCCGACATTCAATATCACCTTCGCCGGCCTCCGCTGAGGAAAGCCTTTGCTGGCATTTCCTCTCGGCGTCAAGGAGGCGCAGCGGCGGGCGGAGAGAGGGAAGGGGGGGGCAGCGGTGTCCCTCCTGGCCTTGGCGGGCCGCCCAACCCTCCCCACCTCCTGCAAACGCGGCGGGCGGCGGGGGGAGAGCGAGGAGCCGGTTCCGGCGGGCGCGGGGCTTGGCTGGCTGGCGGGGGGAGCGCCGCTGGTGGTGCGGAAAGGCCGAGGGGGCCCTGGCGCCGCGGACCGGCTGAAAAGCCCCAACGGCCTGGTCCCGGTCTGCGGACCGGCGGTTGGGGACCTCTGCTGTAAAGTGGGGGATGAAGGAAAGAGGCCTTCCTTCTTCACTCTTAACCATTCAACTAGGAAATAACAACTTTAATATATTCAACAAAAGGGGAATAGGATTTTCCAAAGGATCATGGTCTGTTCAATTTTTGAAAGGAAGCAGTACTAATTACCTTGGAAGCAGAATTGTCTCTGACATAAACCTGTAATGCAATTGCTTGGACCAATTTTTTCTACTTTAATCTGGCACTCCAACATAGATGTTCCTGTCTTTGATTATACAACTCTGCAGATGTTTAGCAATATTGGGTATTTTCCTGAAGAAGAGAAATAGGGCCTATGCTAATCTCAATAAGTTAATTAATATTCCTTGAAGGTGTCTATTATTTTCTTACAGTTTCTTCACATGTCGTTTACTCATGCCATCCAGTGCTTCTGTTTCTGTGGCTCTCTTTCAAGGTCACTCCTACAATTGTGACTTAAACTTATATTCGGCCTGTTTATAAGTCAAAAATCTGCCTCGTCCTTGTCCTAGGTATGTGGCCATATCTCGAGAGGAGAGAGAGCAGAATCTAATGGCATTTCAGCACAGCGAGAGGATTTATTTTCGGACCTGTCGGGACATCCGGCCAGGGGAGAGACTGAGGGTCTGGTATAGCAAAGATTACATGAAGCGGCTGCACAGTATGTCTCAGGAGACCATCAACCGAAACCTCACAAGAGGTGAGATTCCCCTGCTCCTTTCCTTACACTATTTGTTCGTGTCTTTATTTTTGACCCAGTTATCAAGCAGGTCTTGCAAAATGATCTATAAAAAAAAGTCCACGATTTTTAAAAAAATCAGCAGTGTAAATCAGGTTGAAATAAACAGATAATACAGTTGAAATAGATCCATCAAATAAAATATGCAGTGGTACCTCTACTTATGAACTTAATTCGTTCCGTGACCAGGTTGTTAAGTAGAAACGTTTATAAGAAGCAGCTATTTTTCCCATAGGAATCAATAATGTGTGAGATTAGGGAAACCACAGGGAGGGTGGAGGTCCTGTTTTCTCCCAGGAGATTCCTAGAGAGGCCCCACGGAGGCTTCTCCCCACCTTTTCCGGCCCTGTTTCCTCCCAGGAGATTTCTAGAGAGTCCCCACGGAGGCTTCTACCTGCCTTTTTCCGGTTACAGTTTCGGAGGCTCAGGTTTGTAAGTGGAAAATGGTTCTTGAGAAGAGGCAAAAAAATCTTGAACATCCGGTTGTTATCTAGAAAAGTTCGTTAATAGAG
This sequence comes from Erythrolamprus reginae, assembly GCF_031021105.1. Taxonomy (NCBI): domain Eukaryota; kingdom Metazoa; phylum Chordata; class Lepidosauria; order Squamata; family Dipsadidae; genus Erythrolamprus; species Erythrolamprus reginae. The sequence goes on along the minus strand of NC_091950.1, from coordinate 97,548,653 downwards.
GTGTTCTTAGGTAGAGGTACCACTGTATATTATAAGGGATATGGGGAAATTTTATCTAATATATACTGAAAAGGAAGCAGCATTGTCTTGAAGGAGATATTTAGGCTTGATTTTTGGGGTGGGGTTAGGGTGCATAGGGCAGATACAGTGGCTGTGGTACAGTTGTAATGTCCTTTTCAATTTGCATAACACCCTCATATTTCTGGCAAACACAATGGCTGTCATGATGCTTAGATCTGACAATGAACTGCAACTATTAATATTCACCAAATATACCTGACTAGCATTATATACCAAATACTGATGAGTGCTGGAGAATGAATGATTCCTCCATTGACAGAGAACAAAACATTCAGAACTAATTGGGAACTTTCCAAATATATTGAGACATTAAGTCTAAGATATCCTAATCTTGCATGCACGCACCATAAGGGGTTTTACATTCTTCTTAGTGTAAAGGTCCATTCATGAAAGTACTTTAAAAAGGAGCTTCACATAAACTTGATGGTTGAAAGAAAGGAAGAAGAGGATTCAAATGAAATTATTTCCCTTGTTATTTTTTTCAACACTATTATGGGCAATTTATTTATGTAATGTATATTGTCCTGAAACTTGAAGCAAAAATGGAAGAGGTACATCCTGGATGAAAAATAAACACTGCTTTTCATGTAGTATCCAACCAATTTTTCTACTAATTGGACCAGAAATGCTGATAATTGGGTCATAATTAGCTGGGGCTCAATGTGTGCAAGTAGACTATGTAAATACACACTTTCTTAGTTGCAGAACTGTAGAAATGATTATATTTATGAACAGATTATTGTTTTTGGTTATATTTTTTGAGTAGTCGCAATCTTGGTTAAAGTTAAAGGTAGTTCGCTTGCATTTCCAAGCATTTTGATTTTATATCTTGTATCAAATTGGAGTGAAAAATAACAGAGGTTATAAAAAATGACACATTTAAAAATTAGCATGCCACAGACTCCAGGTGCTCGGTACTCAAAGTTATAGCTATCCAAACTGTGTTTCCTTATTCCTGACCTGTGTGTGTGTGTGTAGCAGTATATGAGTACAATTCAGAAGACCATTGGGAACAATAATAGAAGCTCAAAATAGCAGTTGCTCATACTGTAGATCAGTGATTTTCAACCTTTTTTGAGCCATGTCACATTTTTTACATTTACAAAACCCTGGGGCACATTGAGGGGGGGTGCTAAAAAAAGTTTGGACTTTTGGTCTCTTGCTTTCTCTCTCTCTCTCTCGTTTTCTTTTTCTCTTGTTTTCTTTCTCTCTCTCTCTTGCTTTCTCTCTCTCTCTCTCTCTCTTTCTCTTTCATTCTTTCTCTCTTTCTTGTTTTCTTTCTCTCTCTGAGCTTCGCGGCACACCTGCCATGGCACACTAGTTGAAAAACACTGCTGTAGATAGATCAATCACCCAAGACTCAAGGTCTAGACAGACCAATCTGAGCACAGCCTGGATTGACTACAGGAAAACCCTACGACTCAGTGGCCCCCACATGGATCTTTGAATGCCTGCACTATACAAAGTGATCAGGACACTAAGGACCTTCCTCAAGAACTCAATGGGATATTGGAAAATAGCACTGGAAGTCAACTCAAGGCAACTCACACAAATGAGCAAAGGCTTTCACCTTCTTAGCCAGATATTCACAAAAACTAGATGTGGATACAAGTTGAAGAGTGGAACTACCACTAGCCATCTCTCTAAATGGATACATTCGGCTTTTATGCTAAGAATGAACTCATAGGTAAAGGACTTTACATTTGGACAAAAAGATGTCCTGGAGCTGTAATTAACAGCTAATCGGCATGTGGGAAATTCAGTGGAGGAAGAAGAACAAAGCAGACATTAAAACTTCAAACCCCAAGAAGATTTCTGTTTTTATAATTGGATTTTAATAAATTAATCAATCAAATAAAATAACTTGGGGAAAAGCTTCTTTTATGTGGATTTAAAGTATTTTAGACAGTTTTGACAAGCAGCTGGTTTGAAAGTATTGCAGATTTCAGAGAGCCATCTGCTGGTGGAAAGAGCGCGTTGCAACATTTGGTGGAAGACAGAAGAGAAAGTGCAGCTGTGAAATTTGACCTTGGCAACCAGAAAAGATAATTTGGAAACTCTGAGAACTTTCAAGGAGTGTTTGTTTCGCTACATTGCTTGGTCTCTATCTTTTATGACTGTGGAAGATAATAAATCTTTGGGTTGAAGTGGATTGGACTAATATTGGAATTGGACAATAGAAATTGGAAATAAAAAGAGATTACATGGACCTTAAATTTTTAATTACAGGATATAAAAACCTTAAAATTTTGTTACACTGGTAATATGGAACTTTGGATATATGAGGAGTTACTTGAGATGTTAAAAATATGTGTGAAATCTTAAAAGAAAAGAAAAATTTCATAAATTTTATTGGAAATAGGAAAATAGGAGGAAGATGGAAAAAAGAATATAAATAGGGAGCAAGAAATTAACTTTGAAGAAAAAAGTACTGAAAGTAAAAAACAGCTAGATAATTTCACTGGAATTTACAGTGGTATTAAAAAAGGAGACGGGAATCTCCCCCCAAAAAGAATCAATTAAAGGGTGAAAAAGGAAATAGTGGGAAGATATTAGGAGAAAGTTTGGGGAGAATTACTTGAATAATACATTTAAAAGTGAGAAAAAAGATCAGGAAGAAAACATATAATATATTTTTTAAAAAGAAAAAAAATTAAGGGAATGGGAGAAAATTAAGAAGTGGAATTTTTGAGAGGCCATGAGAAATTGGCTAAAGAGGGGAAGATTAATGGAAAAGAGGAAGGCAAATAAGGTTTATAGTAGTAGATTTAAGGAGATTGAAATTAATATTATTGATTGTGGATAGCCAACTAAGTTAAAGAGGATTTGGAGGGTTTTTTTTTTGCAAGATTTGAATATGATGATATACAGTATATTGTTTATAGTAAAACAAAACAGCAGATGGAATATAAAATGACAATTTAGTGTAATTTGGAAGCTAGACTACATTTAAATTAAGTGATGAAGTTGAAATGTTAAAAAGTGGGATGGGAAATTTGAGAAATATATTTCACAATGGAGAAGTAAGACAATTGATCTTATTGTAAAAAGATTAGGAACGCAGTGCATTTAGTAATTTTGTGTATGTATTAAGAAGAAAGTAAGTTAAGATTAAAAAAAGTATGGAAAGAGAGTATTATGGCTGAAATTAGAAATAGAGAAAGGATGTAAAATGAATTATGTATAGGAAAAGATTTATAAGAATTATTCAGTCAACACTTTGTTTATAAATTATGTATGCTTGCAGGGGGGAACGGGGACAAAAAGATTTGTGATGGAAATTGACTTGAGGGGGAAAAGTTCCACCAAAAGATATGTCAGCTCAGTGGGCAGAACAAAATCTATGCCATTAACAGGTATACCCTGCCAGCCTTAAGATATCCTGCTAATCAAAGCAGGACAGGGGAGCTGCTGATGTGAAGAACCAGAAGTTCTTCACAATGTATGAAGGTTTCTACTACAAATTCTAAGAGATTGTACACCAGCCAAAAAGAGGGCAGGTGGACTCTGGTGAGTGTCAAAACCACTGTCCTTCATGAAACCCAGAACATCACCCACGTTTCTTCAACACTCCGTGGCTTGCATTGGCTGCCGATCAGTTTCCGGTCACAATTCAAAGTGTTGGTCATGACCTTTAAAACCCTACATGGCATTGGACCAGAGTACCTCTGGAACCGCCTGCTACCGCATGAATCCCAGGGACCGATAAGGTCCCACAGAGTTGGCCTTCTCCGGGTCCTGTCGACTAAACAATGTCGTTTGGCGGGCCCCAGGGGAAGAGCCTTCTCTGTGGTGGTCCCGGCCCTCTGGAACCAGCTCCCCCCGGAGATTAGAACTGCCCCCACCCTCCCTGTCTTTCGTAAACTACTCAAGACTCACTTATACCGCCAGGCATGGGGGAGTTGAGACACCTTTCCCCCAGGCTTTTTTATACTTTGTTTTATGTTTGGTATGAATGTGCTGGTTGGTTTTTTAAATAATGATAGGGTTTTATATGTTTTTTAATATTAGATTTGTTCCACTGCTATATTGTTTTTATTACTGTTGTGAGCCTCCCCGAGTCTTCTGAGAGGGGCGGCATACAAATCTAATAAATAATAAATAATAATAATCCAGATGTGTATCAGTAAGATTGCACTCAAAGATGTGCTGAGAGACTGTCTGAAACAGCAGCAGACATGGATCAAACAGTGCCATAGCAAGACAAGACCCTGGACAGGATGTAACATTAAAATATCACTTAGGTAGCAGACATTGGGAAATCCTACCAGTGTCTGGAAATCAGTTGGATTAAAAGATATCTTTGAAGTTCATAGCAACACAAATAGGCGCCAAGCACCACATCCAAAGAAGCAGGTTACTACTGCAGTAGTACAGTACATTCATACTGTAGTATGAAGCTTCAATATGAAACTACTATGGTCATGTTTTCTGTGCTCTGATTACTGGTTAGCGCCTTCTACAGCCATTTTATCTTCGCTACTGTTTCGGAAATGTGAATGTGTGTGTGATCACTTTGTTCATGCGTGGCACTTCTGCGCCAGCGGTGGGTTGCTCAGAGTTTGACCTGGTTCTACGAAACAGTAATTTTCCTTTAAGGTGATTAGAACTGTCCTTATCTGCAATGAGACTTCCACAACTTCTCCCAGATCCAAGTAGTTATTCTCCCTGTGGCAGTCCAAGCTCCCAGGAGAGGCAAGGATCCAGCTCATATGGCAGCAGAGCATTTCTTAGAGAGCCTCCAATGCACTTCCTCAGAAGTCAGAAACTAAAAGAAATCCCAAAACACGGCAACATTATGCCTTAGTGAACACTCTAGGACTGGTTCTGTTCTGAATAGAATAACTCTGATAAACTTTATTGACAAAATTTTGTGCTAGTTTGTCACATTTCTGGGGGCTTTGAGAAAGCCAAGGGGTCATCTGGAATTAGTTGACAGAGAGAGGTTGCTCAAGATGATCCATGATTTTTTTGAGGGCATGTTGCTGATTCACCTATCACCGTGATGGCAAACCTATGGCACGTAGGTGGCGCACAGAGCCATATCTGCCGGCATGTGTGTGCTCACCAGCTGATATTTGGCTTGTGCGGAGGCTTTGGAAGGGGGATTTTGGCCTCCGAATGGCCTCTGGGATGGTTTTTGCCCTCCCCAAGCTCCAAGAAAGCCTCTGCAGCCTGTGGAGGGCATGAAATGGGCCTACTAGGCCCACCGGAAGTCAGGAAATGGGAGTGGGAGAGGGTTGCGCAGTGGGGGCAAGTGGGGGGCTTTGAATTATGTGTGTGGGCTCGCACACAATATGCAATAGCGTGTGTGCACCCTATTTGGCAGACGAGGAAGAAAAGGTTCGCCATCACTGACCTATCAGATTGTCAAGGAAATTCAAAGCATCTATTAGAAATCCAGATCCATGTGAATGGGTTCAGCCCTATGACGATCAAACAGCCATTAGTCACATCTGGACCAGGAAGGGATCTATCCATGTCAAAAAGCTGATGGTAATAGATTTTATACAAAAATCGCGTTATAGAGATTCTGAAGTAAATACAAGGACTAATTCATGTCAGTTCGTTGATTTCCTGAGAAAAACCCATGGTTGTATGGAGATCATGAACTCCCACCCTCTACCATATGAGGTATAAATCCCTCATTATTAGAGGGAGGGGGGAGGATTCAACTACCATCCTGACCCAGCCAGAAGCCAAGAAAGGCTCCCGATGGGTATCACTGATGCTTTTTTACTCCAATCCAAATCTGCTTCCTCCTTTCATCTGCCAGATCTCCTAACTAACCACCCACAATCCAAAGAGCTACTTCTAGAATCTTGGTGAATCTTTCTGCCTCAAGGCCCTTAAAACTTTCAAAATCTTCTAGACCAATCCTTCCCTCCTACATACCAAAACTGCATCCCAAATATTCACCTTTCAATTTCTCTACCTTCAAGTCCACACTCCATCCTTCACTCTGTTTGACATTATCTTGAAAACAGTAATCCATTAATAAGCTTTGCTATTTTGAAGAAATTCAGATGATTCTGGCAAACTAAGCTTATTAACATAATTTAGTCAACTTCCTTGATTTAATTAGTTTTTGTAGCCTCCGGCTACATGCCATCATCAGCACCATCATGGCTGCTAGAAATCTTAATATGTTCCCTAAGCCTAAAAGCAGGGCTTCCAAACCTATTTTTACATCCACTGCATTGGAAACATGCTATTTTTAAAAACTCTATGTTTGCCTGGTGAATATCGACAAGTGGAACAAAATGGCAGTGTATGTGAGATATTTTATCACATAAATTCTGCAAATTACATTATTGGACCAGGTATAATATTAAATTCACTTGTTTGTTATGGAGACAATAGTTTTTAATTCCAAATATTACTATCCTTGGTTCAGATGGAATAGATTTATTTTAAAAAATGTAAATTACTCTGTTAAACCTCAAATAAATATTTAGATAGAAAGGTGTCATTTAAAATATTTTCCAGTTAGTGTCGCACTCCGAAAAGTAAGGGGGATACAGTATTAACTGAAATCTTGCATATTGTATCTAAGATTTTTTTTAAAAAAAAAAACTGAATCAAAATAAGTCCTGTGCAAATTGATACATGCTTACAACAGATTGATGTTGGTTCGAAGTTCCAATGCAGCATCACAAAACCTGGAGTTGCAATACTTGCATAGCAATTTTCCTCTAGTGTCAACAAGTAGATAAAGCTATTGGAATTGCTGGGGACTATAATGCTAGGATTTGATGAGCCACATCTATACTAAAGCTGTTACATAAGCAAAGTGTGTTTCTTAAATGTAATATAACAACATTAAACAGCCCCTTGTTTGGAAAACAACTAAGTATTGATGCTTGGAATTCTATACAAGACAGAAGAAAGATAGAATCAAATCCACCATCTTCTGAATTTCCAGGTAAGGATATTTGGTTATTTTTTTCTAAATAACTGCTAATCTGCTAAAATCTCTGCTTTTGATAAATTTTGTTTAAATCTACACATTTAGCAATGTATTACAACAAGCTATAGATCTCATTCTTGGATATCACTGGCCTGGTTCTAATTAACTGTGTAGGTTACCGATATGGGAAATGAGATTGTAATTCCTGTATATTCTCATGTCTCGTGTCACTCTGTTATACAATGGAAAAGTCTATCAAGCTTACTTGTTTAACATGGAAACCTCATAGTATTGACATGATGCCTTTTACCAAGTCAAAGTTATCACTACATTTTCATTAAGCTGAAATGTACATATTTTATTTTAATTTCAATTACAGGTTAGCTACTTTACTACCTATTCTTTGAAGGGTATTGAAGCAAGCCTCTGAATATTGCCTAGATATTGTTTGATTTTCAATATTACACATCATTAGGGTGCCTAAGCATTTATTTCAGTAAATGTATTTATTGGTTATGTAACATATGAAAAGTTTGTCCTATTTGCTTTAGCTTTTGTGTCAGGAATGTTGTCGTGTTCCCATGAATAATCATCTCCTGATTTCTTTTTCAGGGAACAGAAGATTACTAAGAGAAAAGACAGAAAGAATTATAGAAGGCCAAGAAGATGTGATCTACCCTCTTGAGCTCACTACATCAAAACCAGGGAAGAGTTCTTACAAACATAGCTTTGAAGAAGGGATATCTCAACCTCAAACCAAGAAAAAGAAAATAGACCTCATCTTCAAAGATGTCCTAGAGGCTTCCCTGGAATCAACTAAGGTAGAAGATCATAAGTTCACCAAAAATTCTACCCCTTCCACTCGAAAATCCTTGAGATTCCAAATTCAAGATGTCTCAGAAACTTGTGGGACTAGTGTTCAAGACCGTTCTCCTAATCACAGTAGGCACAGAAATGAGGGTGAATGGAAGATCCCTCACAGTTCTCATTTCACCACGTCCAAAGAAATTGGATTGCTGGAAGAGGAAGGTGAAGAACCTCTGTCATTTAAAGTGAACAGCTCCACTGATCTGGTATCGACTCAGGATGATGCTCTCGAACTCCCAACCACTTCCTTGTGTCCCAACTGCATACGGCTGAAAAAAAAGATTCGGGAACTGCAGACTGAGCTAAATCTGCTAAGATCTGGCAAGTTAACTGAGCCATCTCTACTTCCTCCTCAGGTACCTGAGTATCAAGCATTTTCATATCCCACTGGTAAGTTACCCAAAGTAAAAATGCTCCTTAAACATTATCCTAGGAGACGTTACATTTCTGAGGTCTTATGGTTGGGTCTTAAGAAGCACAGACTTAATTCTTTGAGCAATTTGGGGTATTAGAATTATAATTTGTAATTATAATTTATCTTTCTTTTTTACTGTAATATGTTCATTTTCAATAAAAAAAACATTGCAGCAAATTGGTTTTCTATATTCTTCATACATTACAGGAGAAAGAACCATAGGCTTGTCATTTTGAATGCAGTTTAGGAAGTATGTTTGATTTCCTATGTGCTGTGTGAAATATACTGCTTCGTATGTATGTGAAACATATAAAACAAAGTTTACATTTTATGCAGAAACTTACTCTTAACTTTGTTGATTTGTGCTTGTTTTAGAAGAACTCTTTCATTTCCTTCCATGATATCTCAACAGTTTGTGTTATAATCTGATAGTAGCTAGAATACTGCTGAGGTTACTTTTTACAATTGCTTAGACTTAAGGAAATTAGGACTTTAAAAGATACTGGTTTCAAAACATGTATAATTCAACCTTACCCAAGTAACAAGTTCATTTTTGTTGAGAACAAGCAACATCTGTAAATATGAAGTGTTGTATGATTACTGTACCATTTTATGTTGTTTTCTGGAAATTTGTCTTAAATTGTCTGTAATTCTTTTTTTGTTTTTTTGTTTGGCAGCTTCAGAAAGTATCATGTCTGTTCCTACCATAATGGAAGATGACGATCAGGAAGTAGATTCAGCAGATGAATCGGTTTCAAATGACATAATAACAGCCACAGATGAGCCTTCCAAGATGTCTGCTGTCACCAGAAGGATCCGGCGCTTCAAGCAGGAATGGCTTAAAAAGTTCTGGTTTCTGCGGTACTCTCCTACATTGAATGAAATGTGGTGTCATGTTTGTCGGCAGTACACAGTGCAGTCTTCTCGAACTTCAGCCTTCATCATTGGCTCAAAGCAATTCAAGATCCACACTATAAAGCTTCATAGCCAGAGTAATCTCCACAAGAAGTGCCTGCAGCTCTACCGGCTCAGGATGCACCCAGAGAAGACAGAAGAGATGTGTCGAAATATGACTTTATTGTTTAATACAGCCTATCATTTAGCTACGGAAGGGCGGCCATATTGTGACTTTAGACCTCTTGCAGAACTACTGAGAAAGTGCGAACTCAAAGTGGTGGATCAGTATATGAACGAGGGAGACTGTCAAATCTTAATCCATCACATTGCTAGAGCTCTCAGAGAAGACCTCATTGAACGGGTGAGGCAATCTCCTTTCCTCAGCATCATTTTAGATGGGCAAAGTGAGGATTTACTTGCTGACACCGTTGCAGTTTATGTACAGTATGTCAGCAGCGACGGACCTCCTGCCACTGAATTCCTTTCTCTCCAAGAACTGGGATTTTCTACAACCGATAGTTATGTTCAAGCATTAGACCGGGCTTTTTCATCTCTGGGGATGAGGCTGCAAGATGAAAAGCCAAGTGTTGGTTTGGGGATAGATGGTGCTAACATTACTGCCAGTCTAAGAGCAAACATATACATGACAATCAGGAAAACTCTGCCTTGGTTGCTCTGCTTACCTCTAATGGTACACAAGCCACACTTGGAAATATTGGATGCAATTAGTGGGAAAGAACTGCCCTGCCTTGAGGAACTAGAGAGCAACCTGAAGCAGTTACTCAGCTTTTACCGTTACTCTCCCAGGCTGATGTGTGAGCTAAGAGTCACTGCTGCTACTCTCTGCGAAGAGACTGAGTTCTTGGGAGATATTCGAGCAATCAAATGGATCATTGGGGAACAAAATGTCCTCAATGCTCTCATCAAAGACTACCTGGAAGTAGTGGCCCATCTGAAAGATGTCAGTGGCCAAACACAAAGAGCAGATGCTTCTGCTATTGCCTTGGCTCTCTTGCAATTCCTTATGGACTATCAATCCATTAAGTTGATCTATTTTTTGCTTGATGTCATTGCGGTCCTTTCACGACTTGCCTTCATTTTTCAAGGTGAATACCTCCTTATATCCCAAGTAGATGATAAAATAGAGGAGGCCATCCAAGAGATTAGCAGACTGGCAGACTCTCCTGGGGAATATCTACAGGAATTCGAGGAGAACTTCCGTGAAAGCTTTAATGGTGTTGCTGTGAAGAACCTACGGGTGGCTGAAGCCAAATTCCAGTCAATTCGAGAAAAAATATGCCAGAAGACCCAAGTGATTCTGGCTCAAAGATTTGAACCTCGCAGTCGAACATTTGTGAAAGCGTGCCAGGTTTTTGATCTTGCCGCTTGGCCCAGAAACGCAGAAGAGCTTATGAGCTATGGCAGGGAAGACATGATGCAAATATTTGAACATCTGGAGGTAGTGCCATCTTTTTGCACAGAAATCAGCAGAGAAGGCATCGATACCAGAGGGAGTTTGCTCATGGAATGGCGAGAACTCAAGGTGGATTATTATACCAAAAATGGCTTTAAAGATTTAATCAGTCATATTTGTAAATACAGACAGAGGTTTCCTCTTTTAAATAAGATAATCCAGATCCTCAAAGTCCTTCCCACTTCCACAGCATGCTGCGAAAAGGGAAGAAATGCCCTCCAGAGGGTGCGCAAAAACAATCGTTCCAGACTTACTCTGGAACAACTCAGCGATCTTTTGACAATTGCTGTAAATGGACCACCTATTGCCAACTTTGAAGCCAAACGGGCACTAGACAGTTGGTTCGAGGAGAAATCTAGCAATAGTTATGCGCTGTCTGCAGAAATGTTAAGCAGGATGTCCACCCTGGATCAGAAACCTATGCTGCAAAGCATGGACCACGGATCAGAGTTTTATCCTGATATTTAGCAAGGAATGCCTCTTGTTTAGAGAACTGGTGATTTTTTTTAAATCGATACTCTAAGCTTTGGTATATTACACACACACACACACACACACACACAGATGCACATGTATGATGTAAGCTCACACTGAAAATGTAAGTGATCTGATGGAAGCTAAGAGGAATACAGCAACATTTACTATGTACTGACATCTTCAACTATGGCAGCTGCAATGTAGGTGGCAACCTTTTATTTTTCAGAAACACGTACTGGGGCCATAGTCTGCATTATCAACCTGACTCAATATATAAGCTAGACATGGCAGGCCAATGTCATCCTACGACTCTATGCTTTTATTTGTATGTCTGGTGTTTTGGGTTTGTTTTTTTTTTACCTCTGGTATTTTCCTTTTGTTAGTCAGCTATTGAGCCATTTTGCTTATCATCATTGGGATTTCTGAGCCCTGTGCACACACATCTTAGAATTTGTTTCCAGCTTCTCGAGATCATATAGGTTAGATTGGATCCCTCTGGTAATCTGGTTAATTTTTGTGCTATTAGCCACAATAATTTTTCTTAGCATGACACATCCGGTGTTAGGCAAATGTCCTGTGAAAACTCTACTAACAAGTTCATATATCTTCTTACAATATTGATAGCATGTTCCTGTGAAAATAGCATAATTCAGATTAGGGAAATGGGGGCGGGTGGGGGTGTTTTTGCATTTATATTTTTATATAGCGGGAATAAGGAAGTTAATTAAAACTCTTTACTGAAAACCCAGGCTGCTGTGGAAGCTAGATAGCCAATGAGTCAAATCCTTTAAGGGGATATAGACTCCAGGGCTTGAAAATACACATATGCTAATTTTATGTTATTTATACTTGGTCTTTATAATCGTAAATTGATTGTGTTTTTTGTTTGTTTGTCTGTTCGTTCATTCGTTTTTAATAAGTGAAAGAAATACCTGCTGTCTCTCTGTGGCAGGATATATCAATGCAAAATTCATGTTTATTGCTTAACAATTCTCAACGCCCTTTTCCTGGTTCACATATCCTTCTTTTACTAAAAATTTAAAGTTCCATTGTGTGGCTAAAAGAAAAAACAGAGTATTGTGCATATACTCGAAGAATGCATATCTAATAGCTATGTGGACTAAGAGATTTGTAGCTAAAAAAATACATGCATTCTGAAGAACTTTTTTTAGCTTAATAAATAAGGATTTTTTAGGATAAGCAAGCCTAAATAAACAGAGAGCCTCCACACCTATTTGTGCCATACCCTTCTGATATATCATAAAGCAGTGTTGGGACGTTTTGGCTGTATTACATGATCACAGGAGTAAAAATATAATTTTGGCTGCAGGATCTACTAGGGTAGCATGTTTCCAGAGGGACTAAACTCACGCCAGTTTTCTTTTTTTTTTCTTTTTAAATACAGTAAATGATGTCAGTTACACTGAACCTATCCATTTTCTTTCCCTCCATTTACTCCATCTTCTTCCAGTTAGTCTTGGTGCTAAATTTCTCTGGAACCATTGCTGCTAGTAGGTAGTTTTTCATTTATGTAATGATATATTGCATTATTTTTAAATAATATGTTTTCAGTGAATAATGTAGCATGTGGTTAAAACAGTCTCTCTCTCAGGACATATCTACACCGGCATCTTTTCCAGTATCATTTTTGTTGGTTCAATTTTAATTGTGTTTTGATACTCATTGTTCCAGTAATCATCCTGGCTTAGTTTTTATAAGTATGTTATCATTATTTGCAAGATTTCAAGCTTTTTTTTTAAAAAACAAACAAACCAATAATGTTGACAAAGGGTATAAAAGAAGAGGGCATCATACCTCCAAGCCACCTCCTAGGATTTGCAAATCAGCTGGAGTTTTCAGGAAAATTTATCCTGGCCAGTGGTATATTAACCATTAAGCAATCTAAGCACATGCTTAGGGCATCAGGCCCAAAGAGGGTACCACAAAGTTGAGGGTGGGGGGAAACTCCAATGAAGATTTGTAAAAACAAATTGATTAAACTTGGGAGGGGGGGCACCAAGATTTGTCAGTGCTTATCAGTGAGCCTTAATCCTCCACTGACCCAGGCAATCACTAGACAGAAAGGGAAAAAAATATCTGAGGTCTTTATAATAATGCACAAGGTCAGTACAAGAGGACTTTTTAAAAAATGAGATAAAGGAGGAGCCGGGATGGGAAGTAGAAATTGAAATAGAACAATCCTTTGTCTAATCTAATTGCAAAAAAAAAGTTGTCCCTTTGCTAAGGTGGTTACCAACCTTAGTCTGGGAGGAAGAAACAGCAAGTGCACAAGTAATTGAATCGATCACAGACAAGAAAAGGCATGGAGTTGAACAGATGGGTTTCTACTTTTAGTGACTTCCACTGCCGAAGGCTCATGCACTGCATTCTCATTCTATGCATAGCAGTGAAGCACACAAATCTGCCCTTGATCATTAGTAACTTTGCAGATGGCATTTTATATTGGACTTCAGCAGTTCCTTTTCTCCAATGTTATATATTGGGTGATAACAAATATGGAAATTGATGAAATTGATAACATGACAAAATATCAAAGCCATGGAGCTTTGACCATTTGATTGTATTTATAAACACTAGGAGTAACAATGGAGCTATAACAATATATATAATTTGTCTAGGCATTGGGGCAACTCTTGTGGTTCAGAAAGCATTACTATGACCAAAAGTGCCTATATGTATAGGCAATAAGAGAAAAGCTTTGTAGACCATGGCTCATACCATTAAAAAGAAAACAATTCACCCTGGTTGTCCCAAACGTGCTTTCTAAAAGGCAACTGGACTTTCTTAGATTTTTCCTTGAAAATGTTTCACTTCTTGGATGAGAAGTGAAATGTTTTTAACGAGAAAAATTTGGAAAGCACCTTTGGGACAACCATAACGTGGATGGATGAAAATCTCCAAAGATATTCACCTGGTATCTTCAAGTATATTTACTCCAATTGCCACTTATTGAAAAAAGATACTCCTTGATTTTTACTTTTTCTGTTGTCAAAGTTTTAGCCTCTGGCCCATTTACCCCATACAGTTGATTAAAAGAATCTTTTGATGCCGAATTTTGAAAGAATTCATATAAGAGAACCTTTCAAGCAAGTGAACGATAGATAATTTCCAGGGTTTAGAAGAGAATTTGTGCTTTGCAGCACTTCTTCCCTTGTTGTGCCTGCATAATAATAGCATGAATACATTAAATACAGTGAATCCAACCTATGATTTACATTAGATGCAAAAATCTAATACAGATTTTATGTAAATCCAATTCAGATTTTCTGTATGGTACAGAAAATATAATACAGTCTTATGCTTCCTGTCTTCTATGGTAGTAATCCTGAACTAAGAATATTTTTCTAAAATAAGGTGCTTCAGAATTTCCTCTATGAACGTCAATCTACTTTTGTAATATCCATGTGTTCTTTGGGATAATTTCCCCTCTGTACAGTAATTGTTACTTATCTTGCCTCATTAATAAGGAAAGTGAAGATACCTATGCTTGTGTTCTGATTTTTTTTTTCAAAAATTGATTGCAATTACAAATTGAACCCTAAATTATGTAGAGAAGGTTCTGTGTCTAAATGGACAGTAAAATGAAGGTTTGCAGTACTGTATCAGAGTGCTAAAAATAAAAATAAAAAAGCTTTTCTTAAATCTTCCCTTGCTAAAAACTGTAAAAATATCAATTTAAAATTTAGGTGGTAACTAAATTGGTATATGAATCAAACAGCATTTTAAAATGATCTTTTCTTGGCTCCAGTAAAAAATATAATCATGCACTTAATACTGTCTTATTAAAATAAATAAACTTTGGCTGCATCTTGCAGATAGTTTCTAACATTGCAATATTTCAAAGTTGCTTCCTGCTCATACCATATTTTTCAGAGTATAAGACGCACCTTTTTACCCACCAAAAGAGCGTAAAAACATGGATGCGTCTGATACACTGAATGCAGCTCCACCCAGCCACCCCCACCCTTTGGTCTCTGTCTCCCAGCAATTTACCTCCTTGCAGAAAGCAGCCCGAGTCTGATTAGCACAAACCACTGATTATCTGCCTCCCAACTCACAGCTTATTGATTGAAGCTGAAGGCAAGCCCACCTGTTAAAATGAAAATGAAATTAAAGCTGCACAGAGGCAAATTGCTGACAGGGAGAGGCAAGGCAGAATTTTATTTTCTTGTGTTAATCAGACTGTGCTGAAACCGGCTGTTGTTTGCTGCAAGGAGGTAAGTCAATAACTATAAATGCCTATAGAATGTTCAAATTATTAGACTTATTTTTTAAAGATTGCTTTATTATGGTTTTAGATAACTTAACAAAATGAAGACAAATGCTTGATCTGAAGAGGCTCAGTGCTATTGTACCTTATTTTAAATATTTTAATTATACTTCCAGAAAGCCACATCAATTTTAACAGAATCTGTAAAAGTATAATCTGAAATGTAGCAGTGGCCCTGTTTAATATTAAAATAATGTAGCTGAATTAAACCCTGACATAGTCATGTTTGGAATAGATTTATTTAAATAATTGGGAGGCGGAAGTGTGGCTATATTTAAGAAGACTTTCTGGCATCAATATACTGCCATAATATACATTTCTCCAATTCTTTGCTATTTCTATGGGTCAGACACACATGCACAGAAATACACAGCAAACAGTGTATGCCATCTATTCTGGTTACTGGTTGCTGGGAGACAGAGGCAGATTTGTTTTTTCCTTGTTTTCCTCCCCCAAAACTAAGGTGCTTCTTATACTCTGGTGCATCTTATACTCTGAAAAATACGGTATATAATCATGGTAATTAATACTATGCGTGATCAAAAATGGAGACATCTTATATTTTCTTTTTGGTCATAATTTTTATGCTACAAAAAGGGTTTCCATATCTGGGCTCATGAATTGTCTGTTTTTCTTAAAATCAAAGTCCGGGGTGTTAGAGTTTGGATAAATTGTATGCAGTGTTCCTTTACTGATGTTGTGTTACTTCCAAAATGTAATCATAAGTATGACAGCATCATGAAACTCCCAGTCTCCTGTTAATATCAGGTGAATGATTGTCAATTATTTTGGCTAATTAAGTGGATAAAAGAGTTTCCTAAAATAAAATAATGGTTCGGTTGCAATCAATTCTATTTCACTGCCATCATATATAAGATTTAGTAGCATGAAGATAGATGGACCAAAATATAGGATTCCTTTTCTGTCATATTAAAATTGAAAGCATAATTATTTGGCAAATGTTCTTTTGGAGGAGGATAATATAAGTGATTATTGATTTGTGTGGTGGAACGTGATACAAGGAAGTAATCATCTATCTTTAATCATAGATCATGGGGGAGGGGGGAATCCTATTTAGAATTATTGGGGAGGTGGGGCAAGGGGTGTTTCAGTATCTTTTCATTAAAAATTCTCAGTTATACAAATGTGCATGGTCACATTCTCAAACCATAATAGAGACTGAAATAAGTTGAAGTAAGAAAAAAGAACACTAGAGGGCATCCACGGTTAATATATTGGTGCTTGTCTATTGCAGCTGAAGAGCACAATAATGCTTTACCTACTGATTACAAAAACTATAGATAATGTTAGTAAAATGCTTCTTTTTTTAGTTTTCTCCCTGTAATGAGATAAAGGGATCAAGCTCAGCAAGATCTGGTTCCAAAATCTAAATAGATCTGATAACCTCTTTCGTTTTCATTTTGTGAGGTTGTGATCACATGGGGGGAATGATCAGTATGTGATGAACTAATTATAATCTCAGTGCCTCTGATTATCTTTACGTGCAGGGTGTGGTTTCAGATGTTGCAATTATTAGCCAACTTGGTCTTTTACAGAAGTGATTCCATTAGGCACAAGCATATTAAACCCACATTGATTTGGCATTGAATCCAACCCACTGGTAGTGTATAAAAGCTCCATGACCATCAAACCCGGCACAGCAGTAATGATTAAAATGAATCCAGGCAACAAATTTTCTTCCAATTTTAGAAAAGCACAATGAAGACACATGCATGGGTGATGTGAGCTTGTACTCTAAAGAGATATGATTCTACCACTCTGATTTTGTATGCCGCCCCGAGTTTTCGGAGAGGGGCGGCATACAAATCCAAATAATAAATAAAATAAAATAAATTTTTGTACTGAAGTGCCTGTTCCTTGCACTTTTTGCTCGTACTGGTTCACAAAGAACATTTACGGTATAGATTGACACCACAGCACATATGTGCCCATAACAAAGTATTTCAGGTTATACAGTATTTCTACTACGGCTAATAAACAGGTTAAACAGTATTTCTACTGTTTCTGCTAATAAATTACTGTCAAATTTGCATAGCAGAATGAAAAGGCTCAGTTAGAATCCTTCCTCGGTTTAATAAAATTCCTCTTAAGCACTAGCAATCTGTTCCATAGCCATTGTATCTTACTCCACTAAAATCTATGCAATTCTTATCAACTCTTGCAAGCAAGTAAAATGTATATGTATGAAATTTGGTATATGTCTACACTACCAATTTGTGTGAGGTGCAATCTAAATATATCGGTGGGACCTGAGTCTTGAAAATGCTCTTCTTCTTTTTTTGAGTGGGAATTCAGCGCACTCTTTTCCCTCCAAGATTGCACTCACTGGCCATGTTCCAGATAGTCAAGCACTTTAACATTGTGTTGATCTCAGTGGAAAATTTAAGAATAAGTCTTATAATTATCCGGTTCCCCCGCTGAAATCAATTAAATAAAATACTTCAAACTTTAGCTAGATAACAACAATGCTCTATAAGAGTAACAATCTTGTAACAATCAGTGTAAGAAACAAACCGTCATGCATATATATCACTATATGAATATTCTTTGTCATTCATATGCAGACACATGCGTATGAATAGTTTGTGTGTGTTTGTGAAAGTATATAAAAGCAAACTTTAAAGAGAGAAGCAGCTGCTCTGTCTGTGAGAAATACAGCACTGATCACTGTTTTCGGTCTTAGCATATCTATATTTGTTTATAGTCTTATTTTGGGGGGGGGCTCTTTCTCTTGGGATAACTATTAATTAGAAAGCATTGCTACAGTTTGGTCAGGAAAGAGAACTTTTTGCTACCATAGTTGATAATATGCTAAAGTTCATATAACAGTATCGGGACCATCTTATAATTAATGAAAATGAACCTTACCTCTCCTTGTTACATAGAGTGTACATATATATATTCTCACTTTGGCAAATATATATATATTTGATTGATTTGTGCACTTTCCCCTCTGCTTACCTTGACTTAACGAGTTCAAACATCAGGTTTTTGCTCCCTGATCGACAAAGCATGATTGTTCATTAAATTTGGAATATAGTCCTTGGATTTATCATGCCAAGCCAAATTCCACTGACTTCAGTGGTACACGCTCAGGCGGTTTAGGACAAGAACATTTGTTACCTGAGGACAAGATTAGGGAAAGAAGTGTATGGAGAAGGGATATAACATGAAAGCTTAAGTAGAAAGGCAGGGAATACATAGATAAATAAAGCTCTTGTATGAAAGGGTGAATGGGAGCGTGTGTGCGATGGGCTCACACGCTATCTTGAAGAGCCACGTTGCTTCAGAAAGACTAGTTTCTGCACATAAGGTACACCGACACAAAAACGTGTTTTGCATTGAACCAAGTGGCGTGGTAGCACTTAGAAGGGGAGGAACATTTCTCTTTGTAAAAGTGTTTCACATAAACTTTGAAGCAAAGTACCTCATTGGGGCTTTGCGTGGCTCTATAATATAGGCAAATATATTTAGCTGAGGAGTCATGCTGAAGGCCTTCTCAGTACTGGCAATTGCATTACTGTTACTTAGCTACCTACATACATTCTTTGGGGTTGTTTTTCAAAGCGCAGCTAATTTCCTCATTGCTTATTGAGCAAACTCAGTTGACCATTTAAGTGGTTTTCAAGATGGTCAGCAGGTATGGGTCATCAGACAGAAAATTCTGTATCCGGAACACTGTATTAATTTAGTAATGTTGGCTTAATGCGTCATGATTGAACCACTCCAGTAACATAATGTTAATACGACTCTTTTCGTTTTGGTATGAATGGGAAATATGGGCGGGGGGATGTTGGCAAAGGTGTGCCACCGTTTTCTTCATTGGTGTTTGGGAAACATATGCTCAGAGCTTTATGAGCTACATATCCTCTTTCCTTTGCTCAAACCTGAATAAAGCCATTTGGATTTTTGCAGCTGAAAATCCATTTCTGTTGATAAGGCAGGTATCCTAAGCATTAGTGATGTTCATATGCTCAGTTGCCACATTGAAAGAATGGGGAAATATAACATTTGGACTTCCAATCGTACTGG
The DNA here is from genome assembly GCF_031021105.1 of Erythrolamprus reginae. Lineage (NCBI taxonomy): Eukaryota > Metazoa > Chordata > Lepidosauria > Squamata > Dipsadidae > Erythrolamprus > Erythrolamprus reginae. The sequence goes on along the minus strand of NC_091950.1, from coordinate 97,529,188 downwards.
CACTATATATTACCTTATGCAAGTTTTATTAGTAGCATTATTAGTATTATTATTATTAGGATCTGGAAGGGAGAATGTGGGAACCATTTTTTTCTCCACCATGTGACTGCTTGCACTGGCGTTACGCAGCTTTGATGTTGAGCGAGCTTGTGCTGAACACATCTGATAAAGTTTTGTTACTTTCTTGTACTATGCCACACAACTCTGGAAACTCACCTCAGTTCCAAACCTGGCTGACCTGAAACTCTACAAGTTTCAGAACTGTAAGCCCCTACAGGAATGGCTACCTAAAATCTTTTCCTCAGGACTGAATCTCATGGATAGTTATATTTTCATGGCTACTGGACTTTCTTTCAGCCCATGTGCTGCCAATAAAGCACCCTCACTCTACACCAAAATCTCTCAACGTTGCACCTCTTCCCACCCGACTCAAGAGAGGTGCATCACCCAAACGATTGATCCATTATGGAAATGCAACAAGGAGGTCGGCCAGATCTCTCTCGGGCATTTCCACACAACTCACTTTGCAGATACACGGGGGTGCCTCAGATCTCCTCCTATTTGCCTTTGCCCCTCTTCCCCTCACAGACTCAATTCCAAACGGTTTGATCATGCACATGTATAAATGAGGGTAGGGGGGAGAAACAATCTATAAATCTATTACTGCATATGTATTAAAAATGTTAATATCACACCTTTTCTGACAATGTTTAAAAATGTTATTACTTTGCAGACTATGCTTTATAGTACCTGTGTGAGAAGGGGCTAGGACACTGGATACGAATAGAGCTATGTTGATATATAATAGTATGTACACAAGAACCTTTCATTTTGTCATACATTATACTTGTAATGTAATATGATTAATTAAAAACACTTCAGTTTATTAAAGTGAGTCAGTGTACCTTTATCTGAAGACGTGGGCTGAAGCTTACAGCATATAAATATTTTGTTAGTTTTTAAAGCTGACAAAATAGTATTATTCTTGCTATTGCAAGCTAGTTGGAATAGTGCTTATTGTTTTATAACCTGTTTGTTAAATTCTCCATTAAAATGGAAACAACATGCATTGGAAAGAGATCGCTTCGGTGAGGATTATCTGTTGTTTGCCCTTGTAAATAACTTCTTTTCAATTATGGTTTCAATAGAGCAGTGTTTCCCAACCTTGTCAACTTGAAGATATCTGGACTTCAACTCCCAGAATTCCCTAGCCAGCATTTGCTGGCTGGGGAATTCTGGGAGTTGAAGTCCAGATATCTTCAAGTTTTTTATTGATTGATTGATTGATTGATTGATTGATTGATTGATTGATTGATTGGATTTGTATGCCGCCCCTTTCCATAGACTTGAAGTTGAAAAGGTTGGGAAACACTGCAATAGAGGCACCTTCTCTATTTTCCAAACTATCAATTTTTAGTCACATTTTTGTCAGTTGAAAGCCATGGCAAATGTCAGACATGTTTTTTTCAAGCTGCTGGGCTTTATGATTTTTCTCTCAAGCTTTCAATGTTCTTTATTTTGGGTAAATTGAACATAAACATGATTTAAGATTTTGAAGACCAGAACAAACTTCCCATACTGGACTGAGGATGGAGCAGGAAGGAAAAGAGTTGTTCTATTTGGGCTTCTATCAATAGTGAAGAATAGTGCCACAGTGTTACTGTGTTCAGTTCTGGAGACCTCACCTACAAAAAGATATTGACAAAATTGAACGGGTCCAAAGACGGGCTACAAGAATGGTGGAAGGTCTTAAGCATAAAACGTATCAGGAAAGACTTAATGAACTCAATCTGTATAGTCTGGAGGACAGAAGGGAAAGGGGGGACATGATTGAAACATTTAAATATGTCAAAGGGTTAAATAAGGTTCAGGAGGGAAGTGTTTTTAATAGGAAAGTGAACACAAGAACAAGGGGACACAATCTGAAGTTAGTTGGGGGAAAGATCAAAAGCAACATGAGAAAATATTATTTTACTGAGAGTAGTAGATCCTTGGAACAAACTTCCAGCAGACGTGGTTGGTAAATCCACAGTAACTGAATTTAAACATGCTTGGGATAAACATATATACATCCTAAGATAAAATACAAAAAATAGCATGAGGGCAGACTAGATGGACCATGAGGTCTTTTTCTGCCGTCAGTCTTCTATGTTTCTATGCATCAGAATGATATTTGGTATTAATAATATGTTGTCACCCCATTCATATTAGATTGACTACAAATGTTACAGTAACTGAGGCTAAATAGCCAATTCACAAAAAATAAAATCAGAATATAGTCAAATAACATCACTTTGTAGTGAACAACACTCCTTAATGTCATGCTGGTCAGATGACAGTGGAAATGTCTTTGATCAGTGGCTTTGAAATGGAGAAATACCCCTTTGAATTGCCCCTTATAGTTGGCAGTGATTAATGGAATATATTTTTTTAACTCAATGAAGAAACACCTACTGGTAGCATCAGTCATGTTTGTTGCAAAAGATTGGAATATCAGAGACGCATGTTCTTCAAAGATTTTTTTTCCAGAAGAAAAGGAAAAATGCTTATGTTCTTATGAAAAATTGTCCTTCTTTGTCCATCTGTTCATTCCTGTATGTGTGTGCAAATATATATGATTTACTTAACAATTTGATATTGTTTTATTTATTTTTTTTATAAAAACCAAATACACTACTATGTGTGTATTTGCAGCAGTCATATTTTTTGAAGAAAAATGAAAAGTCTCTTTTGAATCAAGCTGGAATCCATATGACTTTAGAAAGTGGTTTTCCACTGCTGTATTCTGGAGTCTCAATTTAGCCTCTTGGAGCAGACTACACCCTTAGATTTTTCTAACCAAGTGCTAACTTAGTGATATAAAAAAAGATGTTGACACTCTCGAAAGTCTTCAGAAAAGAGCAACAAGATGATTAGAGAACTGGAGGATAAAACCCACAAAGACAGTTGCAGGAATTGAGTATACAGTGGTACCTCTACTTAAGAACTTAATTCGTTCCGTGACCAGGTTCTTCTGTAGAAATGTTCTTAAGTAAAAGCAATTTTCCCCATAGGAATCAATGTAAAAGCAAATAATGCATGCAAACCCATTAGGAAAGAAATAAGAGCTCGGAATTTGGGTGGGAGGAGGAGGAGGAAGAAGAGGAGGAGGAGAGTCGCTGCAGAAGGAAGAAGGTGAGGTGAGGGGAATCAAAAAAATCCAAAACTTTAAGGCTTAAAAAAAAAAGAGGGACTCTGAGGCAGCAAGGAGGAGCATGAAGGAGCTGAAGCTGCCTTGAAAGGCTCCATTCTCTGAAGGAATAAAAACCATTTCCCCCTGTTTCAAAGTACGAAACTTTGTCCCATACACTGGCTGCTGCTGCTGCTACCTGCTGCCTCTTCCTTCCCATTCTGAAGGGCTCCCTTCTCCTCTTGCTCGCTCGCTTTGTAGCCGGCGCCTTTCCTTCGCTGTGGTGACTTCTTGGCTGCTCAGAGCAAAGGGAGCGTTTCTTTTCTCTGGTGCTGGCAGAGGTTTATTCCCTGTCCAAGCGCCCAGAGAAAGGAAAATGCTTCATTTGCTCTGGACTGCCAAAGCCTCTTTAAGCATCACCAAAAGGCTCCTCTGGCAGCCCAGATGGCCAGGATTAAAGGGAAATTTCCTGGGAAATTTTTCCAGGCTTGGGTTCTTAAGTAGAAAATGGTTTTTAAGTAGAGGCAAAAAAAACCCTTGAACACCTTGTTCTTATCTAGAAAGGTTCTTAAGTAGAGGTGTTCTTAAATAGAGGTACCACTGTACTTAGTTCAGTGAAAAGAAGAATTAGGGGAAACGTGATAGCAGTCTTCCAATATTTAAGGGTATGTCCCCAAAAAAGTGGGGGTCAACTATTTTCCAAAGTACCTGAAGGCAGAACAAGGAGCAATGGGTGGAAACTGATCAAGGATATGATCAACCTAGAACTAAGGAGAAGTTTCCTGACAGAACGATTGATCAGTGGAAAGACTGAGCTCCAGAAATGGGTGCTCAATAATTGGAGGATTTTAACCATTTTGTCAGAAAGCTTGTAAGGTTTCCTGCTTGAGTTGTGGGTTGGACTAAAAGACATCCAAGGTTCTTCCAATTCTGTTTTCTGTTATTTTGTTCAGCATATTACAAATATTTGTATTCTTGATCATACAAACCAGCTGTCTGTCCAGTAAGGAGCAGAATCACAAATAATACATATGTAATGTCTTTTCCATTCAACAATTTATCTCAGTGATGACAAACCTATGGCACGGGTGCCACAGGTGGCATGCGGAGCCATATCTGCTGGCATGCAAGCCTTTGCGTAGCTCAGCTCCAACATGCATGTGTGTACTGGCCAGCTGATTTTTGGATTGGCCAGAGGCTCTGGGAGAGCATTTTTGGCTTCTAGAGAAGAGGATGGGTTTTTTTATATCCTCGCCCAGGCTCCAGAGAAGCCTTTGGAGCCTGGGTAGCGTGAAACACAAGCCTATTGGGCCCACCAGAAGTTGGGAAACAGACTGTTTCAGGCCTCCAGGGGGTGGGGGGAGCTGTTTTCACCCACCCCAGGCATTGAATTAAGAGTGATAATATGCACGCACACTCTTTTGGCACCTGAGGAAAAAGAAGTTTTGCTATCACTGATCTATCTGATCCTCACTTTGCTTCTCCTACTTAGATGCTGCTGACCAATACCCAAGATAAAACACAGCAGACTCTCATTTATTTGCTCTCCTCCTGTTCTAGTCCTTTATTCCGTCAAAGCGTTTGGCCCGCCTCCTCATGAAAGTGTCACTGAAACTGTCACACAGAAACAGCTTTTGAATTGCATGCTTCTATACTTTCCTGCTCACTCTAATTATGAGCAAATTGCCTTATGCTGAAGCTGCCTTGAAAGGCTCCATTCTCTGAAGGAATAAAAGAACCGTTTCCCCCTGTTTCAAAGTTCCATTGTGTCTGCCTGATGTGAAAACCACAATGGAAAAGAAACTGGCCTTGGGCTTTAATCAGCTTTTTTGTTTTGTTTTTTCTCGCCCTTCAGCAGTACCAGCATTCCAGTAATGGAAAAGAGGATATGCATATAAATATATATACAGTATATATATATGTATATATATATTTGTATTATTGATCATACAAACCAGCTGTCTGTCCAGTAAGGAGCAGAATCACAAATAATACATATGTAATGTCTTTTCCATTCAACAATTTATCTCAGTGATGATATGGTTTCAGAAACTACATGTTTTCGTAGATTTTCACGGGTATATGTATGTAGATTGTTCTGAGTTCGGGTTTTGCCCCGTGTAATATTTTGTAATATATATATATATATATATATCTGCTGTGAAAGAAATGGATTTTCCACATCCATTTTTATTCAGATGCACTAGTTTCTGAAACCATATAGATATAGTCATAATATCCCATGAGAAGATGTGATTTCTACTTATATTTTTAAGGGAAGTGAGGAAAAATGATTCAAAAGTATGATTTTTTTTTATACTTCTGACTGGTTTCCATGGAGATATTTGCCATCGTATCTATTTCTATTTCCCCACCTCCACTATTTTTTTCTGAAATCCCAGAAAGATAAGCAAGGGACCAGTAAAAAAGATAAAGCAAATGCTTTTATATTTTTATGTCCACCTTAAATATTTCTTAAAGAAAGCAAACATCTCCTTTGCTAGGTTGTCATTTCAGGAATGTCAGTCAATTGTCACTGATCATTTGTCTGCTTTTTTTAAATGAAAAAATACAAAATATAGACAAAAATCAGGGTAATCTTTGTACTTAAAAAGATGAAGAGAGAACAATGAATTTAAAAAATCTAAATGTTTACATATCAATATCCACTGATTTAGCAATACAATGATATCAAATACAAAATATTTTAATATATTATAAAATCTCCTCTAGAATTAAAATTAGGTCATAATTTTAGACATGAAAACTGAAATGTGGATGTTGCACAAATTCATATATTAAATTATAACTCAGTAATTGTTTACATTTAGAATTACTCTGCATCAGGTACAGTTCTTTTGATCTCCTCCTGTTTGGATTTCCAGTTGTCCAGAATTTTCATAAAGCAATCTTACAGACACCTTGAAATCCACAAACCACTTCCAATTCAAGACTGTTCAGGACCTGCTCTAGATCTCCAAAGTGGCAAAACAGGTTGGTTATTTGCATAAAGTATGTGGGGAGGAGATGAGGAGTGAAATACCTCTTTCAAAGCCCAATTTTCATATCCTAGCTTTTCTTTCTCCTAGCCCTGTTGTGTCTCAAGATAGATTTCTATTTTTACTGATTTGAGAATCAATGGAATTACATTTTTAATGTTTTTCTGTTGGACTGTTTCTGCAGCTTGTACAAAGCTCTCAGTAATCTCTGGAAATATTTGACTGAAAACTGCTCCCACCTGTATATTAAAAGATATTGCTTTTGGAATGGGTTGCTGACCAGAGCAATATTTAGAATGAAACTAGCATTTTAACAAGCCTTTAAGTATATCCCAGCTAATTCCGAAACTATTGCATGCAGCAAATCCTATGAGAATAATTTAATGGCAAAATTGCATTACAGAGCTTTTATCTCAAGCCAGGCTGAGTTGTTTATTTTCAGCCAGGAGGTAGAGAAAATAGAAGGCGGTTTCTCCAATGGGATAAAATATGCCTCCAACAGGAAGGATATTGGGGAATGTGGATTTCATCTATAATTGCAAAATGGGAAAAATGTTAACATATATGAGGAATCAAAAATTTGGGAATTTGCATCAAGTCAATAGGTAGACAATCCATGGGGATTCATTCAATCTAAGATGCAAGGAAAGCTAGCTTTTGAAAATTCTCATTGGATGAATATGGAATGCAGAATGAGAAAATGATGCCACATATATGAGATATTGGCTACGGACATTTTGTGCAAAGAGAAAGGAGATAGGAAGAAACAACAATGAGCCGCGGTGGCGCAGCAGGTAGAGTGCTGTACTGCAGGCCACTGAAGCTGACTGTAGATCTGAAGGTCAGCGGTTCAAATCTCATCACCGGCTCAAGGTTGACTCAGCCTTCCATCCTTCCGAGGTGGGTAAAATGAGGACCCGGATTGTGGGGGCAATAGCCTAGCTCTGTTAAAAAGTGCTATTGCTAACATGTTGTAACCCGCCCTGAGTCTAAGGAGAAGAGCGGCATAAAAATTGAATAAATAAATAAATGCTTTATTGACTGTAGCAAACTTTTGTCAACAGTTTTTAATATTTATTTATGAATATACAAATAACTTCAATCACCTGATTCTAAATGGTGTAAAAGAGCAACAACCAACGATAAATTAATATACTGCACAATAAAATTTAATACAACATACAGTAAAAATTCCATTGCAGGTGTCAGGATCCCTCATTCATCACATATCCCATATAACCCAGAGTTTTGATGATATCTCACCCCAACTGATGAATTATCTCTCCGGCTATTAAGTAGGATGGAGGAATAGGCTGAAATTATTTTCACCAACTTGAGCTGCCCATTCAAGAAGAACAGAACGAAGAGACTGTGCCAAATCTTGCATGCACTCCATAAATGCTTCAAAATTTACAATATCAAAGTTATCAAGAAGTCTAGCATGATAAAGCCTGACACACTTGGTTTATCCAAATTGTGCCACAAGTCACCCATGATGGTCTCAGACAGTCCCATGCCCAGACCGGATTTTGCCAAATATCCAGAACCCATCTTTCAGGGTTCTTTGTAACATTGTCTCTCAAAAAAAGGAAGTTGGATTTAGAATAATAACTCTCACATACAGCCAGATCCAAGGCAGGCTTGGATGATGGGGTGCACCAATGCTTCTTTCAAGGAATTATTTTCTCCAAATGACTATTGCCTGGATCTACTGACTAACTCTTGCTTGGCTGCTTTAGCTAACTAGTGTTGGAGGAAATTTCCCTGGTGCTTTTCTAGCTGGGAAGCAGTCACTAATGCTGAGAAGAAATAGACATGGAAGCAGCTGCCAGAAAAAGGAACCTTTTAATTCAGGAAGGCAAGAAGAGTAGTGACACAGCTCAAGGGGTCCTGGGTTGCAAGCAAATTTGGAAGTTTGACTCAGCCTCTTATACTTAATTCCCCTTTGAAGCTCCTACAGCTTGATGGGTTTTGATGTGTTTCTACTTGCCCTGGGTTAATCTTAGTCCCAGGTCACTTCCCACACTAGAAATACAGTATTTAAGTCCGCAGATGGTACAGTTAAGATTATGTAGAATAATGTTGGATAACCATTTGTCTGAAGTAGTGTAGGGTTTTCTGCCTAAGCAGGGGATTGGACTAAGAAGACCTCCAAGGTTCCTTCCAACTCTGTTATTGCTGTTGTTGTTAGAACCCCATCTATTACTTTGGGATTTGAAAGCTCTAAACCTCCTAAGGAAAGGGAAAGGTGTTTCCACTCCCGTCTTATTGGATCTTGGATTTTCACAGAACTGTGGATAAATTGAGAGGACAACAGACAAATAGCTTCAGAAAAGGAAGAGCACAAATCAACTCCCACTCTCTAAGTGATATGGAGTTGAAGAGGAAGTTCCCACTTTTTGAAGTGTTGAAAACAAGATGGAAGAAACCTTGTTTACAGACTTGGTTAAAAAAAATCAGGTGGGAAAGCAAAGGGAGGGAAGGGCTGAACAGAGATCAGGGTTGACAGATTGACAAGAAAGGGATGCTCTGTTCCTGGGAAAGAGTGAGGCAAGGCGTTTTATATCTGTGAATGTAGTTACCAGGTGTCATGAAACTGAAATGTGGGACCGCTTGGCAGAGGCCTGGCTGACTGCAAGAACAGATGGAGAGTAGGATAATGCTAGTAAAAAGCAGAGAACAGTTGCGGCCCTATCTGAACCGGGAGTCACTGCTCACAGTCACTCATGCCCTCCTCACCTCGAGGTTCAACTACTGTAATGCTCTCTACATGGGGCTACCTTTGAAAAGCGTTCGGAAACTTCAGATCGTCCAAAATGCAGCTGCGAGAGCAGTCATGGGCTTCCCCAGGTATGCCCATGTCACACCAACACTCCGCAGTCTGCATTGGTTGCCGATCAGTTTCCGGTCACAATTCAAAGTGTTGGTTATGACCTATAAAGCCCTTCATGGCATCGGACCAGAATATCTCCGAGACCGCCTTCTGTCACATGAATCCCAGCGACCGGTTAGGTCCCACAGAGTTGGCCTTCTCTGGGTCCCGTCGACTAAACAATGTCATCTGGCAGGACCCAGGGGAAGAGCCTTCTCTGTGGCGGTCCCGACCCTCTGGAACCAGCTCCCCCCGGAGATTAGGATTGCCCCCACCCTCCTTGCCTTTTGCAAACTTCTTAAAACTCACCTCTGCCATCAGGCATGGAGGAATTGAGACATTTCCCCCAGGCTTATATAGTTTTATGTATTGTATGCTTGCGTTGAACGGTTTTAAATTAATGGGTTTTTAGATACTATTTAAATATTAGATTTGTTTATTGTATACTGTTTTATTATTGTTGTGAGCCGCCCCTTGTGGATAGGGGCGGCAATCAAATCAAATCAATAAATCAATCAATCAATGGCAGAAGATGTGAGATACTGGATATTTAGTGCTAGTCTCTAATTCAGCAATAGCACTATATAGGTGGTTGATTATTAGGCATCTCAGCTCAGACTATTGCTTTTAAATACTGGGTTCTATGTGAAAACTAACCTTTATATGATTTACCATTTTTCTTATCACCTGAAGTAAAAGTATTTTGTCACCTGCTCCCCATTACATACTTAGTCTATTTTAGAGCTAGAGGTGCCCTGTTACCTCAAGGGACTGGAAAAGGAGTAAAACCCTTGAATGTATCTTTTTTTTTTAAGCTGAGGAATAATGCTAGCCAGAAAGAAAATAAAAAAAAATAGTTTTAATCAACAACCTATTAAATGCTAAACTAAGATATCAGAATAATATGCCATTTTAGATTTACCTGTAAAATGAGCTTTATTACAATGAATATTGAAAAGAAGGGGATGGGAAATGATGCTCATTATGCCTTGTTAAAGCATCTTAATGTTTTAACCCTGCAGAAATAAATGTACTGATAATGTAGCAGTAGTGACTGCGAAAGAGATCTTGGAGTCTTGGTGGATAATCAACTAAACATGAGCCAGCAATGTGCAGCAGTGGCTAAAAAAGCCAACACTATCCTAAGCTGCATCAACAGGGGGATACACTCCAAGACCAGGGAAGTATTAATACCACTCTACTACGCCCTGGTCAGACCACATCTGGAGTATTGCATCCAGTTCTGGTCACCACACTTCAAAAGAGACATTGAAACTCTGGAGAAGGTGCAGAAAAGAGCAACCAAAATGATCAGGGGTCTAGAAACCAAGACTTGCGAAGAGAGATTGCGGGAACTGGGCATGGATAGCCTAGAGAAAAGGAGGGCCAGAGGGGACATGATAGCTGTATATAGGTATATGAGGGGTTGCCACAGAGAGGAGGGGGCCACTCTATTCTCCAGAGCACCAGAGAGCCGGACGAGGAACAACGGCTGGAAGCTGACCAAGGAGAGATTCAACCTAGAAGTAAGGAAGAACTTCCTGACGGTCAGAGCGATCAAACAGTGGAACAACCTGCCTGCGGAGGTTGTGAACTCCCTAACTCTGGACACTTTCAAGGGGAGATTGGACTGCCATTTGGCTGGGGTGCTTTAGGATTCCTGCTCAGGCAGGGGGTTGGACTTGATGACCTGCATAGTCCCTTTCAATTCTAACAATAGACAGACAGACAGACAGACAGACAGACAGACAGACAGACAGATAGATAAATAAATGTTACCTAATGTGGTAATGAAACATCTTCAAGTGAACTGCCAAGCATCAGCAAATGTAATTTATGTGTTTATGTATATTGTAAATTCATTTGTAAATGTTGCTCAGTTTTGAGTACGTAAAATGTGCATATACATAGACTATGTTTAAGAAGTAAATACTGAGATATACTATTGGCAACCATTTTACTGAAAGAAAAACATGGAGAGCATAGCAGTATGAAAATTGTACCATGGGGCAATATGATAACCTGCACTCCAAGCTTAATACGATGAAAGATACTGCCAGAGTTTTTCAATCTGGATACTTTAAAATCAAGCTGACATGAGCAAGAACAGAACAACTTAAATGGTGAGCCCAGATATACCTTCAGTGGTAGAATTGAAGTTCCAAGAATCCAAAGACTGAAAGTTGCTCTGAGACACTTCAGTGAATTACATTTTATGACCTTTAGTCATAAAATGAAATGATCAGCTGCCTTATTAAAATGTAGCTTTTCCAATTTAAAACAATTGTGATATAATAAACAATACAATTCAATCTGTATTTTATTGATTAATAGTAGCTTTATTTTGGTATATGCCATGATAGTAGGTGCCAAGTCTTATATTTTATTTTGTGCTTTAAACAGTAGTAACAATAACAACAACATATACTTCATTTTGTACAATAACAATACTATTTTAAAATATTATGTCAAAATTAAATATTGCTTCTGAGCCACACTACTACATGTTTGTCTGCTATTTTCTTAGCTTGAGGCCTGGAGATAAGTATCAAGGGTTATGTACCTTTTAAAATAATCAATTCTTTATGCTTCTTTAATAGCAGATTTATCAGCAGGTTTCCTCAGAATTCTGAACTCAGTTATCTTCAGACATCTCCCAGGCAAAAATGTATAGGTAGCAATGTCACCTGGAGGCCTTAATAAAAGTAACCTGGATTGATAAATATGATCAAACTGGACTTTTCTCTCTTCTATAGATTCCAACTGGTGTCTGTGTCTTTCTTGTTGCTGTAGCAGCATATTCTGTATCATGCCCTTATTGTCATGAATGGAAATAAACTTATACAACACAGAAACAGAATAAGTACTTTATATATTGCAAACCACAAACACAAGAGACTTCACTACTGCAGATGACTTCAATTGGTCTTATAGAAGACATACCATAACTTGGCGGTAAATCTAATCACTGTCAATAATCAGAGCAAGCAGTTTACAAGGGTAGGAAGGAGGTTCTTAGGTGGAACAGGATACGATGAAGTATTAAAACGGAGCATAAACTCAGAATCTCTCAGCAGTAAACTGCAAAACTATTTGCCATGAAAGGAATGTATAATAATTTTTTGTCAAAGAGCTCATAGCTAGCATCCAAGGTTCTAAGGTCATTCAAAGCAGTGTTTCCCAACCTTGGCAACTTGGAGATATCTGGACTTCAACTCCCAGAATTCCCCAGCCAGCATTCGCTGGCTGGGGAATTCTGGGAGTTGAAGTCCAAATATCTTCAAGTTGCCAAGATTGGGAAACACTGGTTTAAAGGACTTGGAAGGAAGGGGGATGGAATTATTATATGCCCATGTTTTGGTGATTGTTTCAGATATTCCCTACAATTAGCTCAGGAGTGGTTCTAACTTACCTAGCTGCCGGCTCACTTCCTCCCGCGTCTCATGGCCATGCAATCATGTGTAGTGAGTGCAAAAAATCCAGGAAATTTTTTTTTAAATTAAAACTGCTGAAAACAAGATGGCGACCACATGCACAGTGCTGGAAACTCGGCTTCTGCACATGCTCAGAAGAACTTTTAAAAAGATGGCACTGACCAATCTGGTTCAGTGATGTCATTGTGACATCACCAGCAGCTCACTACCGGTTCAGGCGAACCGATCCGAACCGGAAGGAACTCACCCCTGGATTAGGGCTTTGCTAACTTTTCAGCAATGAATTCTCCTTTCATTCCCTAATGATAATATTCCACTTTTGAAAACATCACTGAATTTCTTTTAGGAATATTATGGAACTTGTGATGGAAAATAACATCACAAGTAATGATGTTACATTGCTATCATTATCTAAAAAATGCAAGGTTTATGTAAGCCATAGCAATAGTCCCTGGCCATTTGCTATTATATGAATTTGACACAGTTTTATTTAGTTGCCCCAGCAACTAAGCAAAACAAATTGCAATACAAATTAAGGTAATTGAGAAAGTAATTGAGAAAAAACTTTAATTGTGACTAGATAACCCATGATTAATTGTGTCAATGTTTCAGAAATATTTCTTTACCTAAGCAGGCACGCAGATGACCATGAGTAGATGAGTACTGTAACAGAATAACTTCTTATTGTTTTCCCCATTGAGTTTCCTCTTGGGAAGCTGGCAGTGAACATCAGAAATCTTCTTTCCTTCTACCCTGACCTCCCTATTCCACCCTCCTTTCTTCCCTCCTTTCTTCCCTCCTTTCTTCCCTCCCTTCCTTCTTTCTTTCCTTTTTCTTTCTTCCTTTTCTCTTTCTTCCCTCTTCCCCTCTCCTCCCTATTCTTCCCTCCCTCCCCCCTTCCTTCCTCTCCATTCTTTCCTTTCTCCCCCTCCTCCCTATTCCTCCCTCCCTTCTTTCCCCTTCTTTCTTTCATCCCTATCTCCCTTTCCTCTCTCCCTCCCTTCTTTTATCCTTCTTTCTCTTGCTTCTCTATCTCCCTCCCTCCCTGTTCCCTTCCCTTCCCTTTCCACAGACAGGTTAGTGGCAAGGCTGCATACAAATGGCCAGTGTAAAGGGATTGGTGAACATTGCATCATTTTCCTATTGACTTTCTCCCTGCAAGTTTCCCACTTTGCAATTTGGAAGGTAGTCAGGAGCCTTGGTAATCATATCAGTTCCTTCTGAGTTCCACATTGATTTGTGGAACCTGTGGGGGAACATTAAAAATGAGAATCATGTTGCTACAACTGTCTATGGTAATGTGATGATGGCACTGACTTACAGCAGCCCAACAGTACTAAAAATGGCAGGAAAAAAATTCCCCAAATTTCATTCTTTCAAGTATAATGGGTACTGGCACTCTGTAAATTAATCCATTTGAAACCCCTTTGTTGACAAAGCTTTGCGCTATGATGCAGCATTTCACCCAATTGAAGATTACAAAGTATCAAACAGACACAAGAGTTTTAGTATTTAGTCCGTAATTATTTTCTGTCGGTTAATTTTTCACTGAAATTTCCTACCTGAATGAAGCACATGAGTAGAATTTAGATTATTTCATTTCCTTTCTTATTTCCCTATCCCCAATTAGATTTTTTCAATTCCAGACACAGCCTCTCCTTTTTTGGTAAGGACATCTAGGCCTTACCTTATTTCCTCAGCTCAGAATCTTTCACAACATACTGAATTATATAACTGACCTGCTTTTTAAAGAAATTAAAAGGTAAACAATGGGGCTCAACCTATCTGGGCTCAATTCCATATTCATCTTTTTTAGGGAACGTTTTATACGTTTCTTCTTGAAATCAGATTAATGAGGCCAATTAAACTCATGTTTTAATGTTCCTAGCTAAAACAACAAAGATATGGTGCAGTATGATTATACATCATTATTGAGTGAAGAATTTACTGTATGCAGCATCAAGCTTCCAGAGAAGCTCAGTCAGGCAAGAATATGTAAATAGTTACACTAAACCTTAATAAGTCTTTCCAAATTATATGGGTTGTCTAATTTTTTTCTTGTTTTATTTTCCTTTTTGAAAGGATCAAAGCTCCAGTGAAAACTGCTGTAACAATATTTTTTTCTTCAAATTAATTCCCATCCGTTCCTATTTCTTAGAATTCTGTAATAAATGAGCATTTTTTTTAAAAAAAAAACCATAGCTCCACAGAAATGCAAATTAAATCATAATTCTATTGGAATTGGTGACTGCAATTATCTTGTGTTATTTTTTAAAATATAAACATGCAGAAGAAAGAAAAGGCACAAGGCGTTTCTTTCACCCATAAAGGCAAGGGGTAAAGAGATGATTAACTATAGAAGCAAATAATATAAAATATGGATGTAGGTTTCCACGACTGGTCTCTATGAAGCAGTGATGAGCTTTTGGGAGGGTTGGTCATAGATCAGGGTTTTTTAAAATGTTTCTCCAGCAGCTGTGGCTGGCATCTGCAAAAGCAGAGAGTGCTGCTTTGTTGTGTAACCCACAAGCAACTAAACAGGGACTGGCTACTCTATACGTACTACATAGTATGTCATCCTGGCAAGCTGATTCCTAACTGGTCCGTGCCACAGGAATTCCATGCCAGGAATCAGCTTCTTTTGACTCCATTGGCACAGTTTAATCTGCGGTCATCTTGCCAGATCATCAAATGCAAGAGCCCAGGCAACCCAGTTCAATTGCCTGTGAGCTGCCAAGAGCAGCTCACTGCCTCTATAGAGCAAGTAATCTGTTCATGGTAGATTTTACTTGTGCATGTCTGAGAGCATATGTATGCACACACTTTGAATATTCTCTCATTGGTCACTTAATGGTAGTATAAATGACATCATTAACTTACTAGTAATGATGCTATGTTATTTATAATTAATATTATAAACATGCACATGCATGTTAGTGGAATGCCTCCACTAATGAACTTTTCAAGATAAGAACTGGATGTTCAAGATTTTTTTTGCCTCTCCTCAAGAACCATTTTCCACTTACAAATCCAAACCTCCGAAACTATAACCTGAAAAGGCAGGGAGAAGCCTCCATGGGGCCTCTCTAGGAATCTCCTGGGAGGAAACAAGGCCAGAAAAGGCAGGGAGAAGCCTTTCTGGGGCCTCTCTAGGAATTTCCTGGGAGGAAACATTACAAGCCTTTAAAGGTCAGAACACTTGGTTGCAAGTACAGTGATACCTCTGCTTACGAACTTAATTTGTTCCGTGACCAGGTACATAAGTAGAAAAGTTCGTAAGAAGAAGCAATTTTCCCCATAGGAATCAATGCGAAAGCAAATAATGCGTGCAACCCCATCTCAAAAGTCACCTCTTTTGCCTTGTGCCACTGGGAATCCCCATCTCCAGACTTCCGTTGCCAGCCGAAGCGCCCGTTCTTGCATTGCTGGGATTTCCCTGAGCCTCCCCTCACTGGGATTCAAAGCAGCACTGGCAAAAATGAAGGGAATCCCAGCAACGCAAGAACAGGCACTTTGGCTGGCAGTGGAAGTCCGGAGGCAGGGTATCCCAGCAGCGGCGGCTCGGGTTCATAAGGTAAAAATAGTTCGGAAGAAGAGGCAAAAAAATCTTAAACACTGGGTTCGCATCTCAAAAAGTTCGTTAGTAGAGGCGTTCGTAAGAAGAGGTACCACTGTACTCCCATTGAATTATGGTGGTGAAAATCATTCTTGAGAGCATTTTGACTCCCAAGCAGAACAAATAATTCAGTGGTTGATGAAGTAAAAAGCAGACTGCTCAATAAAAGCACTATCATTGACAGTTTAAACTTTTTGAATGCATAATATGAAGGTTAGAAACCATTTTAAAAGATCCCAGTGTTTGAAAATAATTAATCAAAAAGAGTGAACAGGAGACAAGGAACATAGATGTTATCAATGATGACACAAGCACAACTTATAAGAACTCAAAGGAGCAACTGATGACAGATTATCATAGTGAAAAAACGTCTATCAGGTCAGAAAGAGTCAGATGCAAAGGAATTATTGAACAAAAAAACACAAGATTTTTACACTAGTCACACCTTGTCTCCTTTCCCACCCTAGATAGTTTACATATAACACTTTGAGACCATATTTCACCTTTGCTTTCCTCACTGCCTGTAATTAATGATATTAATGAAGATGTAGATGCAGGTTTTAATTCTGAATGATGACCTTCACTAATGTTTAAATTCTATGCATGTGAAAGGAGAAAAGGCAACAAAATAGTAAAAGCATGATTATGAGTAATAGCATAAAAAGTGTATCTATGTTTATACTTTAAAATTAGACATATCTAGGAAGTCAAATATTTCAGTTATCCTATTATCAAAACAATGTATATTGCAGAGATTTTTATCTGATCTAATGTATTTGAGAACATTCCAAATGTCACCAAATAACAAAAAACCCCACCCTCATTTATTTTCCAAATGTTTTTTTTAGATAGTCCAATGCTTATATGTTAATAAGCATTGACAATTCTTAATTAGTGTCACATTATAATTTTCCTTTACCAAATCTCCATTCCTGGAAGATAAGAACATATGAACAGCCATGCTGAATCAGGCCAAAGCCCATCGACTCCATCATTCTGTGTCACACAGCAGCCCACCAATTGTAACACGGGAATCATGAGCAGAAATAGAAGGCAAAACCCTCCCTTTCCCTTGACCGCCAACAAATGGAATCCTGCCTGCCTCAGCCAACATAGAGGCGGCACTTGGACATCCATTTCAATAACCACCGATACACTTGGAGTTCAAGTGTAGGTTCAAGGTTCAAGAGAAAACTGGACAATTAATACCAGCTTTAACTGGATGAAAGTTTTAGCATCATAGATAAAAGATAAAAGAATGTTCCTTTCACTTCTGGATATTGCACATAATTATTCAGATTTTTAATATCACCCAGATAAATTTTAAGGTTCTTCCATATTGCTTTTCAAATTCTACAACATCTTACCTGCAGACTTTGCTTATCCAACTTTATCACTCTCAGCTATTAATAGGTCCATTGTTTACTAAAACTATTCTTTCTTACTGGAACCTCCACTTTGAAACACTTCTGAGTCCACCTCTCTTCAAGTCCCTCTAAAAACTCATCTTTCCTATGAAACACTTAAACACTTTCTGTGATACATTCAAAATTAATTTAACTTAATGGTAGGTTTCACCTTGGTTTCCATTTGTTAACATGTCATTAAGTGCAACATCTTAGGGACTAGAAACCAAGTCATACGAAGAGAGATTGCTGGAACTGGGCATGGATAGTCTAGTGAAAAGAAGAGCCACGGGGGATGTGATAGCAGTATTGAGGGGTTGTCACAGAGAGGAATGGCTTACACTATTTTCCAGGACACCAGAGGGCCAGACGAGGAACAATGGTTGAAAGCTGACCAAGCAGAGATTCAACTTGGAAATAAGGAAGAACTTCCTCATGGTCAGAGCGATCAACCGGTGGAATGGCCTGCTGGCGGAGGTTGTGAATGCCTAAACTCTGGACATTTTCAAGAGGAGATTGGACTGCCATTTGGCTGGGGAGGTGTAGGCTTTCCTGCTTGGGCAGGGGGTTGGATTTGATGACCTGCAAGGTCCCTTTCAACTCTAATTAAAAATAAGTAAGTAAGTAAGCAAGCAAGTAAGTAAATAAACAAACAAACAAACAAACAAACAAACAAATCCTTAGACAACTTGAATTTAGCATTGTAAAAATGTAGCAAACCATTAGTTTACTGTTAAAGACCCAATAAATTTAGCCTGGTATAAATTCATGAAATTACTCAGAAGCGTGATTTAAATCTGGATGCATCCAACTGCATGTTGAACATTGGGAAAGAAGTGGGGAGGCGATTTTCTGCTGAAGATGGCAGAATAATTTGATTTATTACTGTGAATGATACTACCCACTAATTAGGACTGGGGGACACCATTTGCTACTTGCCTCAGGCAGGCAGAATGCCCTGATGAGAAATTCTATTGAAATGCAAATCCAGCTTTTGAAGTATTTTTTTCTAAGAATTCTTCAGGAAGAGGAATAAATCAATCTTACCCACCATTCCACTTATTTTCAAGTCCACTCTAGCTATGTCAACAGAAACCAAGAAAAGCCTGAAACATTGTCACCCATGCTTGTATTTGCATTCCAGAAATGACCAAGCTAACACAGCTTAATATCATATCTAATTGTACCTTATTGTAATTTGCATTTTAATCATCTGTGATTTACAGTATATTCTTTTGTTTAGCCCAGTGGTTCCCAACCTTTTTTTGGCCATTCCCCACCTAAGCATCTCTAAAATCCCAAGCCCCCCCCCGCAGGACATATAATTCTTATTATTCAAAAAGTGAACTACTCACGCGGAGGAATCCTGAAAGGCCATTAACTAGGTTTAAACAAGGTTCCAACTTCCCCCATTAAAAATGAAACCAGGGGTTTAGCCCAGGGGTCCTCAATCTTGGCAACTTTAAGACTTGTGGACTCCCAGAATTCTCCAGCCAGCTATGTCTAGAGCTATGCTAGCTGGAGAATTCTGGGAGTTGAAGTCCACAAGTCTTAAAGTTGCCAAGTTTGAAGACCTCTGGTTTAGCCCTATTGTTTTTTGAGGGTGGGGTGAGGTGGTCTGCCATTTATCTTGCCTCTGGCTGTAGACTGTAAATAGATTTGGAGAGAAAAAAGTCCTCCATTTTTTGCCACACATATAGATGACATGGTACATATCCCTGAATACATTAACAAAAACATTTAAAAATAGAGGTAGCCATCTGCTGATTGTACAGGATACAAATTGCTAGGTAAATGATATCCTAGTTTTTCATAGCTTTCCAAGATAGCCACGATTGGGTGGACAATATTGTGCCCAACACAATTGGGGCTTGGGTTCTTAAAGTCTTGAATGAAATTACTCATTATATCTCATAATATTGGTCAAATATTAAGTAGGGAAACATAAAATTAATGCTTCGTGCATGGCTAGAAATAGAAGCTGAGGAAATAATACGACACGCCAATCATTATCATGGTTCAATGAACTATTTGTCACTAGCCCATTTCATTTTCAACAATATTCATTTAGTAAAACACAGTTAAGAACAGTGTTAATAAACAAGATTTGTGCTTAATCATGTGAATGGATTCAATTCATGATGTGTGCGTGTTTGGGATGTTAAACAGAACTCAGAGACCAGGTTACTGAACATGGCAGGGTCACCATTTCCACTTCGTTATCTACATGTGAAGTTGGTGCCACATAGCAATCTGCCTCCTGGGGTTCCTCAACATCTCCTCCCAGTGGTTCCTCTCGGTTCCCACAGCATGCAGACCAAGGCTACACTTGCCCAGTAAGCGGTTCTGCCCATCAGCATCCTGGCTGAGCATCTCCAGCTCTACACTTGAAGCACAGAGCAGATCATGGGGCACCTCAAACATTATCATCTCATTCCATACTGGGTTGATCTTGTGTTTTGCATGCTTGGTCTGCTTCTTTTTCAGTTTCAAGGCCTGGTGCTTCAATGTCACTTTGACAGATATATCTGCAGGAACAGAGATAAAAATTGGTCATATGAAAGCAGTCTTCAGATGTCAGCAGTTTAATCTTGCCTCCTGACTGCAAATACCTTGAGAATTTCTTGAAAATGTCAACCATCCCCAAGGACCAAACTATGTATGACACATAGAAACAGGACTAAGAAGCTAATGAGAGACCTGAATTTAGCTTCTTCCCACATCTAATATCCTCACAAGTAGAAACATAGAAACATAGAAGATTGACGGCAGAAAAAGATCTCATGGTCCATCTAGCCCAGATGTGGCCCGAGAGCCGGATACGGCCCCCCCGCTGTCTGTGACCAGCCCGCGGAGGTCAGTCCAACTTTTCTAGATAAGAACCGGGTGTTCAAGATATAATATACAGTGGTACCTCATCACACGAACTTAATTGGTTCCAGGAGGAGGTTCGTAAGGTGAAAAGTTCGTAAGATGAAACAATGTTTCCCATAGGAATCTATGTAAAAGCAAATAATGCGTGCAAATCCTTCAGGAAAATCCCAAACTTTAGAAGGGAGGCGAACAGAGGGCAGGGAGGAGCAGCTAAAGGGGGCAGGTGGAAGAAGCAAGGCTAGGCTAAAGGGTGAGTGGGAAGGAAGAAAGGCAAGGGGGGCGCCCCTCCCTTTTCTTTTTTCAAAAGACACAGTTTCAGTGCCTTTGCAAGCATGCAAAATCTTTACTCCTCCAAGCTGCCCCTCCCTTTTCTTTCTTAAAAAGACACCGTTTCAGTGCTTTTGCAAGCATGCAAAATCTTTACTCCTCCAAGCTGCCCCTCCCTTTTCTTTCTTCAAAAAAGGGGAAAAAAAGAAACCCCTTCATCCCAGCAGCAGCTGCTTGGGTTCGTAAGGTGAAAATAGTTCGGAAGAAGAGGCAAAATAATTTTAAACACCGGGTTCGTATCTTGAAAAGTTCATTAGAAGAGGCGTTCATAAGATGAGGTACCACTGTATAATATATAATTATATATATCATATCATATCTAATTATAATTTATAATTTATAATTATAATTATAATATAAATAATACCCAATAATATACAGTATTGGCTAGAACTGAGTTAATTATATTAGTCCGGGCCTCTAATACCATCCCAATTTTTCATGTGGCCCTATGGCAAAATTAATTGCCCACTCCTGATCTAGTCTGTCCTTATATTATTTCCCGTATTTTATCTTAGTGTGGCTATATGTTTATCCCAGGCATGTTTAAATTCAGTTACTGTGGATTTACCAACTACGTCTGCTGGAAGTTTGTTTCAAGCATCTACTTCTCTTTCAGTAAAATAATATTTTCTCACATTGCTTCTGATCTTTCCCACAACTAACCTCAGATTGTGCCCCCTTCTTCTTGTGCTCACTTTCCTATTAAAACACTTCCCTCCTGAACCTTATTTAACCCTTTTAAAATGTTTCGATCATGTCCCCCCTTTCCCTTCTGTCCTTCAGACTATAAGTAGTGGATTCACAGACCACAGATAGCTTTCACAGAGTCACAGGTATACAGCTGCATATTGTGAAAACTGATATAGCATAGTTTCCTATTAATATTTGACAATGACATTTTATAACCTTAAGTGCTTTCTTTTTGAGACACTACTTATATGAATTGTCCTTTTATTGCTATTTTTTAAATTATTTATCATATTTACCCCTCCCCCCAAAAAAACAGGCCAACCAAAATTCTCCAGAATTGAAGCTAAGGCAGAAAAAAAAAAGAAAAAAAGAAAATACATCTTTGCTTTTTGTTTTAAAGTTAGCAATCCATAAAAGGATCAGCCCCCTTATCCCACATCTACCAAATTAGAGCTTCTGACATGGAATTTAGTCAGATGCTTGTTGAAAATTTAGATATATAGTATCAATAGGATCATATCTGCTGATACTCTGAAAGTCCAGAATGTTGGTAAAGCAGGATTTATCTTTGTTGAATGGTAGTTGATTTTCCTTCCTCAAAGCTTGCTCTTTTTCAATTATTGATTCTATCCATTCTACTTTTTAAAAATTCTACTATTTAAAAATTCTTGAATGGACCCCATGAGAGAGTTTATGCATAAGTTCTATGTAAGCTTTGAATTATTCACATAAGACCATGAAAAAAATACATTAAGTGCATACATGCAATTCACACATACAAATATAATCTTTTATCATATACTACAGTTTTTATTTCTAAAATCACTGCCATTTAGAATCTGATCCATTCATCTTTGTAGCCCATATAAATCATGTCACCCAAATCTGTACAGACCAACAGTGATTAAGTGCACTAATCTGTTGGATACTTTTAGAGGCATTAATCATTCTTAACATTTAGATGAAAAAAGAATAGGCAGCCATATTTGTCCTAAAGGCTGAATGTGGCAATTGATAAGAGGTCTAGGATGATTATCTCATGGGCACAGTAAGAATGGATTGATCCTGAGCCAGCAGTGCCCATGTTTACTATAAACACACACAAATACTTAAACATAGTCACTTGTGTTATTTATGGATACATTCTATCCTCTTCAGTTATGTTATGTTATGTTATGTTATGTATTAATTAATTAGACTTGGCGACATAGATGGGTCTTAAGGATCTTGCGAAAGGGGAGGAGGGTGGGGGCAGTTCAAATCTCTGGAGGGAGCTGATTCCAGAGGGCTGGGGCCGCCACAGAGAAGGCTCTTTCCCTAGGCCCTACCAGACAACATTGTTTGGTCAACGGGAACTGGAGAAGGACAACTCTGTGGGACCTGATCAGCCGCTGGGATTTGTGCGGCAGATGGCACACAAATTATAATTATAACTGAACATTTCTATAACAGTTACATAGTACATGAGTTACATGAGTAACTTCTCCAGTCCTTTCCCATGGTAGTCTCATGTTTTTTTTGAATGTGAGTACAGCTCTCTACCTGATGTGGCAAGTTAATACTGTAAATCAGACTGTTCAACTGAAGGTAATTCAATTCTCCTTCAGAAAATAGTTTAAAATATGGCCCTGAGACTGACTGACTGAGTGACATACACACACCCTCTTTCTTTCTCTGTCTTTCGTTCTCTCCCTCACTGTGAATCCATCAAACATACCCACTTGCCAAGGTGACAGGTTCTGTGAATAACTAAACATTGTGCTTTTTCATTTTGCTTTTTCATTTTGTTCAGAACATGTCCTTAGAAGAAAGCAAATAAATAGTACAGTGTCTGTACTCACAGTTTAAATTGCATATTCCCCAGCTTACCAACAGTTGTTCAACAATATGCACCGAGAGAAAGTTGATTGAATGGGAATGACTGTTTTTATGGCTATTGGGTTTTTTAGATTTTATATTTAATTAATTGGATCTGAAATGTTATACTGTACATTGTTTTAATTATATGTTGTAAGCCGCCCCTAGTCCTCAGAGAGGGGCGGCATAAAGTCCAATAGATAGATAGATAGATAGATAGATAGATAGATAGATAGATAGATAGATAGATAGATAGATAGATAGATAGATAGATAGATAGATAGATGTAAGGATGATTTATTTATTTATTGTTACATATGTACCACATCTTTCTCTCAAGCTTTCTCTCAAGCTGAATCTGTAGCCCTCTCAAGTCTTGGATACAATCCCTCCAAAAATAGCTGCTGAACTGTAGTTTTTGAAATACTAAAAGGAAAAATTGTTCAATCAGTGAACAAATCATACTGATTATATCTTTAAAACTTTAATTTAAAACTATATGAATTTGTTTCTAAATCAACCAGGTGACATGGCTTTCAAATTTAGTTGAGAGACAGGCCCAAATTTACACTGTGAGTATTGTGGTCAAGTGAGGCCTTCAGTTCTGGGTCTCCTTGATTTCACTCCAACATCTCATAAACGTTGTAATTCCAATGGTTTTCCATTTCTCAAGTGTGATGGAAAGAAACCAATAGCTGCTTGGCTGAAGAAATGCCTGGATGGGTGACATGAAGCAATTACCCCTCTCCTCTTTCAATCAACTTCTTCACCTCTTTTATTCATCCTCTATCTGCCATTGATCTTCCATAAGCAAGGCTTGTTTCAGAAGCATCCAAGACCTGAACAACTGGTTTCACAGAGGGAGTGCCTTTTCATTCAAAACAGGCTGTGTTGCCAACATTGGATGAGTTCGTTCACAATCATATCACCTCTACTCTGGACTGAATTACAAATTCTAGGTCCAACCCTTTACTTCATTGTCCAGGCAATGATTCCAGGACTGCATCTGCATAATCTTGGGAGGCTTGGCCAGTTAGGAGAATATTATTGCTTCAAAGTGACAGATGGAAACCGAGGCTCAAATACAGTCCAGTTTTTGAATCTTAGCAGAAGTATCATTTGAAATCAGAACCTCCTTATATGACATAACAAAATACAGTATACAACATAAACTGTATATTGTTTATAGCTGCCCAGCTGCCCACCACACATATGTGACTAAATAGCAGGGATGGGCAATTAATTTTGCCAGGGGGCTGCATGAGAAATTGGGATGGTTTTAGAGGGCTGGACTAATATAACTAACTGAGTTCTACCCAATACTGTATAGTATTGGGTAGAACTCAGTTAATTGTATTATAATTATAAATTATATATTATATTATATATATTACATTATATATAATGTACGGGGAGGGGTGGCATACAAATCTAATTTAAAAATAAAATAAAATATTATATTATATTATATATATATATCTCCTTCCTTCCTTCTTTGTTCATTTCTCCTTCCTTCCTTGTTCACTCCATTTCTCCTTCCTTCCTTCCATCCATCCATCCATCCTTCCTTCCTTGTTCCCTCCATTTCTCCTTTCTTCCTCCCTCCCTCTCTCCATTTTTCCTTCCTTCCTCCCTCCCTCCCTCTCTCCATTTTTCCTTCCTTCCTTCCTTCCTTCCTCCCTCATTTCTCCTTCCTGGTTGGACCAGCCTCTGCGGGCTGGTCACAGACAGAGGGCTTACCGCATGTAGCCCCTGGGCTGCCCCTTGCCCAGGTCTGCTAAATAGTGTCTTTGACATTAAAAACCCCCTAAAAGAAATATTTCAGTTAGCAGCATTGGTCAGCATGTTTTTATTTTCCCCTTACCTTTTCCAATGAGTTCTTTCAGTTGTTTGGAATGAAGGCTCTTTGCTTTTATAAGTACCACAAGGAGGCGATTTGCTGCAGGCAAATAGCTGATAGAAAGCAGAACTTCCCCATAGCCTGTGTCTGGTTCCTGCAGTTCAGGGAGGAACAAAAAAGAAATGCCCAATGTATTTTTAAATATATTTTCTACATCTCTATAAATAAGATGACTGACAGCCATAGAATGAGGTATTTGGAAAAGACAAAGATTCGTTCAATAGTGTATAAAGCGTGAATACACCTCACAAAACACTGCTTTGTTTTGTATCAAGATGTAAAGATCAATACGCATTTCATCTTTCTTCCAATGTAGGCTTCTGGATTATTATTTTTTGTTTACATTATCTTGTGGTGAGATTTTAACAGGCTATTTGCAGAACTAAAATAAATGCAGAGATAACAGTGATTGGAAAGCATGCTACAAAGCTACAAACTCTGGGTTATCTTTCAGTAGCATCTTCAAGGTATTTGAAAGCCATGTAAGCCATGAATGTGCAGCTACCTAGTAACTCTGGATGCAGGTTTCCTAGCAACCAGGCAGAACAATGAGATTTCCTTCTGAAGTTCACAGGGAATAAAAAAAGGGGGACATTTCGGATGTACTTACTGGTGGTATTTCTCTGGTCTTCTCTTTTATAAGGCAAAGTCATGAAGTGTCATTCTATATGAAGTGTCATCCTTCAGCAAGGCTACAGTTTTATTCAATCTACTCATTAAAGTTTTGATATTAAAGTTTTTTTCGTCTTATTTATTATGTTATATTGGTATATTGTATAATGTTGTATAACAATTTTGCTTCCAGCAGGAAAGAAAAGAAGTGCCAACAGAGTGTGTTTATCCTAGCATGATCCTATAATTAAAGGGTTATCAAAGAAAAGTTCTCTATCTGACAGTGTCTTCTATTGTCCAATCCAAACTTATTTTAATGAGAAATATCAGGAAGAAGTAAAACACAAACAGCTGGACTTGAGTAGTAGAACAAGCATTGAATAGTCTACTGAACAGGCATTGAATAGTCTACTGGTCATGGTCTTCAGTACAGTAATTTTTAAATCCAAATTATGATATTTCTATATTTCTAAATTTCAATCCACATTTCTTCTAATATTCTTTTTTTAGAGATCATTGTCTTCTTTTGATGATATGTTCCATCATTTTTGGAAATGTATATAACAATTTGCAGGTGTTATTCAGGATAATTATAATAGATATAAATATAAATTATAAATATAATTTAATATTTATAAATTATAAATATAATTTAATTATAAATATAATTTAAATTATAAATATAATACCAATAGATGGATGCCTGTGCTTCACTATGAAACTGAACTCCTTAAAATGGATTAGAAGGTCTAAACTCCCAGCCCGCAGGCCAGATGAGTCACACTCTGGCCAAACCCACTGGCAGTTGGAACACAGTTCTTTTCTGGTGGGAAGGGGGAGTAGAACATCTAACTCATTAGCAGATAATAATAACGTAAAAAATAATGATCTGGTGGTCATTTTGAAAATTCCTTTCTTAGTAAGCATCTACAGTGAAGGGCTACCAAAATTATTATTACCATATTCTGGGCATAGCTTATGCATTTTCTTTCAACATCTTTCAGTGCAAATTGGGTGCTCTGGGGTGGAGCTCCATTTTCGCTACCCCACTGCGTTCCCCCCCCTGTCCGGGCAGTAGCCCACCCCTGAGCATCTAGACGCCAAGAGAAACATAAGTGCCAAGTTTCAGTTTGCAGGCTTTATGGTTCTGGAGATTTCGTGATGATACATGAGTGGCATTTGGCTTTTATAGATATAGATTTTCTAGTACTGAGAAGAAAGCATTTCTCAGGTAATACATCTCGATTATGTCATATTTGTGTGAGAAACATTTACACTGATATATAGCAAAGGGAGAGAATTAAATTCCTGACTTCAAGCCCAGTCTGTCTGAAAGAGCCTCATCTTCAGCAGCAAAAATCAAACTTTCAGTCTTTCAATCAGATGACTGACAAGTACACCCTGATTCATTTGCTCCATCTCTTACTTCTGCAGAACAGACAAGGTAGATGGTCAAAGTACATTCCTGTCATTCTACCCTTCGGAGAAAGTGGTGAGCTGACAATAAATGGGGGGGAAAATGACTCCATACAGAATATAATAGGGAGTGATGATTGTCTACCTCATTTATGGTAGAGTTCTTCAGCATGGGATTTTGGTTGCCAAACCTTTAAAACGTGACATCATCTCTAAACCTGAAATCAAGTAAAATGAAGTACTGGATCTAGTTTCCCTGATTAGATTTAATTCCTCAAATTCATAGTTAGTTGCACAAATAAAAACATCTAAATTAAATTTCATTAATTGGGAATCAAATTTTGTAAGCAAATATGACTCTATGTTTGTGTATGCAGAGGGGCTTTTTACTTGAACATCTCTTTGTCCCTCTTCAGGGGCTGAGAAAATACTTAGAAGAAACACATTTGGAAAAAAATGAAAACCACTGGTGAAAACTTTCTCTCGGAATATTCCAATAGCCTTTGCTACCCATAACTATCACACAAGGCTGAAGACAAACACAATCCATTCAAACAAATTAATTAGTGACACAAATAAGCCCAATATAATGCCAATATATTGATAATGTTATTGTAATTTTAACACAATATATTAGAGGTAATAAATATGAATACAATAATAACATTAAAACATACATTAACAGTGCACACCTCTAACTTTTGGTTTGGTTTATATATTTACTAGTGAAGTGAGTCCAGATTGAAATATTGGCAATCTTAGAAAAGAATAAATGGATACCTGAGGAAAAGTATGATGTTGCACTGAATTATCATTGGATTGGCATCCTTCAGTCTCGAAAGACTATGGTATCATACTCTGGATTCCCCAGATAATACATGAATTATCATATTTAGTAAATAGTTCATCAATTCTTTTAAATTTAGCAATTCTTATAAACGTAATCTTACTCAAGTCTCTCTAATCTCAAATACATCTTTCTTGAACTTTCTGGATGGCTAAAGAATACTAATGATTATTCTAAATTTCTCTTTTGTTTCCTAATGATTTTCTAATGATTGACAAAGCAGCCTTTTCACCACCTGCATGTTATCTATCTATCTATCTATCTATCTATCTATCTATCTATCTATCTATCTATCTATCTATCTATCTATCTATCTAGCTAGCTATCTAGCTATCTAGCTATCTAGCTATCTATCTATCTATCTAGCTATCTAGCTAGCTATCTAGCTAGCTAGCTACCGTGTTTCCCCGATAGTAAGACACCCCCGATTGTAAGATGTATCGGGGATTTCAGGGGGGTCGGCTAATATAAGCCGTACCCCAAAAGTAAGACATATGTCTTACTTTCGGGGAAACACGGGGGTATTGCCGCCTCCCTCTCATCTACGGTAGCTGCGCACCGCCTCCTGCCCACGTCCCCCTCTCCATACGTCGCCGCGTCTGCAGGAACGGGTGGTGGGGCGCCACGAAGGGCGGCGCTTGAAAGCCACCACGGCGCCGTTGTTGTCCTCACGGCGCAAAGCCACACAGTCCCGGATCGCTTGCTTCCCTGGCCAGCAAGCCGGCTGCCTGGGAAAGCAGCGCGCTTTTAAAACACGCGTTTTTCAAATGCGCTGCTTTCCTAGGCAGCAGACTTTGCTAGCCGGAGAAGGGAGCGATTCAGGACTGTGTGGCTTTGCGCCGTGAGGACAACAACGGCGCCGCTTAGAAGCAACAGTGGCCGGTGCCCTCCCACCGGGGCCCCAAAAGCTCACACCGTCACCGCTAGGGAAGCTCCAATATAAGACATACCCCGAAAGGAAGACATAGTGGGGCTTTTGGGGATAAAAAGAAAGTAAGACACTGTCTTACTTTCGGGGAAACACGGTAGCTAGCTAGATAGCTAGCTAGCTAGCTAGCTAGCTAGCTAGCTAGCTAGATAGATAGATAGATAGATAGATAGATAGATAGATAGATAGATAGATAGATAGATAGATAATCTTTCTTTTAGTACAAACCCTTGAAGGCAAGTCAATCCCACTAACAATTTTTTTAAAAACATTATTCAGCAAGTTAAAACTTATTTGTTGGTTGATCTCAAAGCCATAAATTAATTTAATAAGGACTTGTCTAGTGAAAGGCAATTGGTGGATAGAAGAGTAAATCTATAAGAGGGAAAAGGAAGAGAAAAATAAAAGGAAACAGTGGAAATAAATATTCACTGTATTAATTCTATATTAAAAATGGGGCCAAGTTGCTAAAAATAAGTCCTGAGCATCTTCTTTATTTACTTACTTACCTACTTACTTACTTACTTACTACTCCCTCACTCCCTCACTCCCTCACTCCCTCATTCATTCATTTGATTTATATGTTGCCCCACTTCGAGGACTAAGGGTGGCTTACATATACGATTAGTCTTGGGACTCCCACTCCCCCTATGTAATAGCTGCAAAGTTATTTTTAGAGTACCAACTATGATGTAATCAAAATGCACAAGAGGAAAGTTTAGTTTTACACATTCTTTGGGAAATCCCCAAAGTATATGTAAGAGTATGAAGTATTTAAGAGTCAATCTGATTTCCTATAAGAGCAGATTCTCTCCAGGGCACATAAAATATCTTGCATAAATAATAAAAACTGGCAAGTCAACAAGAAAAAGCTATTTAGAGAGGTATAAATATTTCAGATTATTTTTTTTCTGGCTAGATGACCCAGATTATTAGACATGATTTTCCCTCTCTCTGAGGGTAGATGAATTCTCAAAAGTCTTTTTTACTTGGAATAGCTCCTATGACATTTTTTTAAAACTCAATTTTCTCAGGAGAATTCAGAGTGAAGAAAAAGGAACAATATATTCAGCTCAAATTATTTATACCACTGAAACATCCATCTCGTCTTGACATGCATAAATCCCCACAAAATGCAGTAAACCAGACTATAAAGAATAGAATAGAATACAATAGAATTTTATTGGCCAAGTGTGATTGGACACACAAGGAATTTGTCTTTGGTGCATATGCTCTCAGTGTACATAAAAGAAAAAGATACATTTGTCAAGAATCATGTGGTACAACACTTAATGATTGTCATAGGGGTCAAATAAGCAATGAAGAAACAATCAATATTAATAAAAAATCTTAGGATACAATGGATTCTCTTGCTTTAATCCAAAAAGAATAAATTTAAAAAATTGAAATCTATTATTTTAGTTTAGTTTTATTTTGGGAATATGGTGAAATTCTTTCAAGAGAGTTGTCATAAACAAAGATATCACTTTGGGTTTTTTTATTCCTAAAAAAGATCTGTTTGGCAGAGTTTTGTAATGCTGAAAAATGGAGAGAGGCTGCCATTGTAAAATAAAATATCTTATTTGCTGAAGATTGAATAGACAGTAATAGAATATTAACTGAATATACAATAGAACCTCTGGTCACAGCCATAATTTGTTCCATAACCTGATTTGGTTGTGACCTGAATTTAATTTTGGAAATTTGGCGCTTACAAAAAAAAATATGGCGTGAAAGGGGAAATCAGCCATGAAAAAATAAATTCTTTGGTTGGAACCCATTTTGGTCATGGACAGAAGTGTTTGTGACCAAAAGTTCTATTGTACACTACATCTGTAGTCTATGGCCTGAAATTGGATTGCACAGTTGGAGGTGAGCAACGGGTAAGGGAGTGAAACTGAATCTGTCCCCTATCTCTGGAACAGTTATCTTCCATGAAACCAGTCCCCAGTGCTAAAAAGTTTGGGGACTGCTGCATTACATAGAGTGGCTCAATTATTATTCCAACAGCTCTTTTTACTTATAGACAATATTGAGAAATAATCTGTAGCCCAATTCATGGACCTTATTGGACAGCAGAAATATGTACAGTGAAGAAATGACAAAAAGTAAGATGGATACAGAAAGGATTCACATAGTAATGGCAAACTCATGTCATGATATTGTCAATGACAGGACCTTGATAGAGGAACTAAATAACTCATATGACCTAAGTAGGCTTTAATGTTAAACTCAATTTAATGCTCTCAAACTCAAGATGCAGCATGATCGGATAAGAATTGCTATTGTATACTAGGAACAGTTTTTTGCCCTCTGCCTACATGAAATCTCAATACTAGTTGTAGTTTAAGTTCAGTGGTTCTTTATGTTACACCTCCTATTGGGATTGCGCAATGGTTGATTCTGGTAGAACTAATATTTCTTCACCCTTGAGAAACTTTGGCTCTTGACTTAAATCCCACATCTCAATATTCATTTGAATATTTTATCCAACTAACAAAATACTTCCATCTGATTTGTCCAATAATCATATAATGTATGAATAGGGGAGGGGGGGGATATACTACTCACTCTAATATAGACTTTACTTTCAATCCGTAAGTGCTAACTTAAGGAATGCATTGAATATTTGCAAAGCTGAGGTGAGAAATGTTGATGCCTGCCAGTGAACTATCTAAACATTCTTCACTTTGCATTCATTCTAGTGGTACTTCATCATTAAAAAAATGTTTTTATTACTAGGGTTAACCATAATTCTGATTACCCATTTCTAAAAGCTCTCAAAAATTTTTACATTATTGAAGCAAATGCTTTTGATGATAGATACGCTTCTAAACCAATTCCTTTAATTGGAGTCTGTCTTTAAAATGAGTGATAAATTCATGCTGAAGTCATATTATAAGGCTTTCATTCTAAGCTACTTGGTGGAATGCAGGAGATACAGTTTTATTTTTTTTGTGATACCAGCAGGTACTGTGATGTGATACATCTTTTTTGAAATCAATGAATTTACTAAGCTCATTTTTCAATCTGCAGGACAGAATTACAGTGAAGAAGAAGAATCGGGGATTTTTTAGTGAAACTGTTGAAACAACATGGAAAATTTTCAACAGGATGTTCAAATTACCCCAAATCCATTCTAAATTATCAGTTCAATTCAATTTGATTAGTTAAGTAGATTAAATATTAATCACATATTTATTTGATAGGAAAATGTATGTTTCTGTATATAGAAAGGCCAAATTAGTTCAGAGGCACTCAATTTGATTGGATGAATCAATTTGATTCAGAAATTAGAAGAGGATTCAAGTGAATTATTTTCTGATCAAAGCTTGAAACTGTCCTTATCATACAACCTTAGCTTTCAACAAACCTAACAAGCTCATCCTGGAAATATAGTACCAAATAGAGTACACTGCTTCTTATCCTCAAGCTTTTTTTAAAAAAAAAGTCTCTTTTCTGCTTCACATCTGATTAATGATTCAAGACTTCTGTCTTGGTTCACAATGTAATAGCTGCCTCTCTGAAGTCCCCTATGAGCCCCCCTTTCTTTCTATAAGTTAAATTGCAAAACAAGGACACAATTCCAAGCATGTTAATCTTCTCTTTTCAGGTTGAGTATAGCATTTCTACCTTATCACAACCTCAGAGGATGTTTGAAGAAGGCCAATCAATGAGAAATATGACTGTCAATTGCTAAATATAACTGGACAGTATATCTTGCACTTATGATGTACAAACGGTTTCTTGACATTCTTTGTATTGTATGATCCTGGAGACCATCCGTAAATTGATTGTGGCCATCTGTTTGAGAGGTACAATTAGCCACCTGCTAGGATTCTTCTAGGTTCAGAAGCAATTATTATAGACTAGTAAGACAAGTAGCAACATTTCAACTTTAGCATCTCCAAAGCATCTGTTGAAAAGCCATAGTGCTGGAATGAAACCCAGAAGGTCCCATCCTCATCGCCAGATGTTAAATCCTTGCTAGAATGAAGGACTGCAATCTTGGAATAAGTAACGGTTCTTTATTGAACAGGAGGTAATGGTTTACAGAACTAAAACAAGACAAACATGGCCGTGCCTGGCAGCTATATATATGCCGAGCTGCCAGGCTGAGCCAACCAATCACCTTGCAGTATTTTCCCGCCCAAGGAATATGGGGCGGGTACAAGGCCTAACTGTCCTCTGGACACAACAGCACCCACCCTGTTGTTTTTCTGAATAGCTATAAAGGTCTAGTTGTTTTCCTCAGGCTAAGGTGATTGATTTTCCTTTGATTTGGATATCAGTTGGTAGTGGCATGTATAATAGCTGAGGCCTTTAATCAAACATGACAGTTTAATGACAGGTCGTGCCAACAGGGCAGGTACAGGCTTGAGAGCACAAACATGAATACACAGGCTTATATACAGCACGCCTTCTGAGGCAACTACCAATGAATACAGAGGAAAGTTCCCGCTTACGAGTAACTGGGCTAACGCGCCCAATCAGCACCCTGGAGAGGGATACGCGAGCTATATTCTGACAGCCGGCTGTTACTATGCGGACACAGCACTCCTGCCCCTTCGGCTGACACAGACATAATCTTTTAAATATGACGGTCTGCGACAGATTCTCTCGGAGCGCCGGGGCTCTGTGGAATGTCCAGAACCGGTGATCTCAGCCGGGTGGATAGCTTGGGGAGCCTGAACCACCTCTGCCTCCCTGCTATTTGCCGGGGATGAATTTCCTGAACTCTCTTCTGCCGTGGGCGGTTCCTGAAAACACTCCCCCTGAAACTCATTGGTTTCCCGGTCTCCACGCATTCCTTCTCTATTAAGTCTGACCTGATCCAGTTGTCTTCTCCAAATTCGCCCGTCCCTCAACTCTATCTCGAACGAGCGAGGCCCCAGTTCCCTGCATACCGTGCCTTTCTCCCAATTCTTTTGGCCCGAATAGGCGCGGGCAAATACCGCATCTCCCACTGACACCTCTCGTCCGGCTGCTTCAGGCCATTGCACTGCTGCCGTGTACCCTGGGTGCAGCCTGTCAAGTATAATCCTCAACTTGCAACCCATTAACAGCTCCGCAGGTGTCCTTCCCGTAGTTACACATGGGGTAGTATGTTGGGCCAGAAGCACATCAGCCAACCTAGCTTTCCAAGACGTCGGAGGCAACCTTTTGAGGGACTCTTTAACTGACCGAACTGCCCGTTCTGCCTGACCATTGCTGGCCGGATGCCAAGGCGAGGTTAGGGCATGTCTAACACCTGCAGTTGCTAAAAACGACTCAAAAAGGACAGATGTAAACTGCGGCCCATTGTCCAAGACCAATAGGTCCGGAAAGCCATGTGTGGCAAAAAGGGCCATCAGAGAATCAATGATGGCCTGTGACTGAGTGGACTGTAACTGGGCCACCTCCACCCATTTGGAATATGCATCTACCGTAATTAAGAACGTTTGCCCCATGAATGGACCGGCCAAATCTATGTGTAAACGCGCCCAGGGGCCAGAGGGTGGCTCCCAAGTCAAAGGTTCAGCACGGGGAGGCATAGACCTGCTCTCCTGACACACAGCACAGTCAGCCACACGCTGCTCCACTTCCTTATCTAAGCTTGGCCACCATACGTAATCCCTGGCCAAACCCTTCATTCTCACAATGCCAGGGTGACCCTTGTGCAGCAGAGACAAAACCTGGTTCCGCAGCTTGCCTGGTATGACCACTCTGCCTCCCCTCAAAAGAACTCCCTTCTCCACTGAGAACTCAGTGCGGCAACGAAAATAAGGTATGAATAGGTCACCTGGGGCAGCGAGTGGCCATCCCCTCAAGACCCATTGCCTTACCTGGGCCAAAATTTGATCTTTTCCTGTCTCCCTAGACACATCTGGAGCAGCTAGTACTAAAGGCCCTTCTGACAGCGCCAAGACGGAGCTGGCCGGCGCAGGGTCTGCTAATTCCTCATTTACAGGGCATCTGCTGAGTGCGTCGGCGTGTGCAATGTGGCGACCCGGTTTATATATTAGGGTATAGGTGTAATTGGCCAGAAAAACAATCCAGCGCATCATGCGTGGAGACAACACAGCTGGGCTCTGGCAGTTGCCAGCTAATAACCCCAACAATGGCTGGTGGTCTGTTACTAACTCGAACCTTCTACCATACAAGTATTCGTGGAAACGGCGGACTCCCGCCACAAGGGCTAAAGCCTCCTTATCTATTTGCCCATAGTTTCTTTCTGCCGCGGCCAGGGTCCGAGAAAAAAACGCCAAAGGGGCCTCCAAACCGTTTGGCAATCTATGGCTGAGGACTGCCCCCACTCCATACCGGGAGGCGTCACAGGTAAGAACTAGTGGCAGACTTGGGGAATATTGTGCCAGGACGCTGTTTGAGGTGAGTATTCCTTTTACCCCTCTGAAAGAAGCTTCTTCCCGCTCCCCCCAGTGCCAGGTAGACCATTTGTCCAGCAGCCTATGCAACGGTTCTGCCACCGAAGCCTTATGCGGGATAAAGACCGCATAGAAATTCAAAAGCCCCAGGAAAGCCTGCAACTCCTCCCTCGACTGGGGTCTGGGGGCATCCCATATGGCTCTAGTCTTTTCCGGGGTGGGATGGATTCCCTTTTCATCCACCCTGAAGCCCAGGAAATCAACCTCTGGAACCCCAAAGACACACTTCTTTGATTTGAGTTTTAGTCCCGCCTCCTGAAACTTGACCAGTACCTTCTTTACCCTGCGAAGTAATTCGTCTTCGGAACTGCCCGAGACCAGGACATCGTCAAAGTAGGGCACCGTGCCTTCCAGCCCATACAACAAACGCTCCATTAATCCTTGAAACATTCCCAGTGCAATAGAGACCCCGAATTGTAACCTGTGGCACTTGAAAACCCCCCGATGTGTGATAATCGCCTGAGTCTCAGCAGTCATGGGGTCCATGGGGAGCTGCTGGTAAGCCTGGGAGAGGTCGAGCTTGGCAAAGAGCTTACCATTACCCAGAGTGTGGAGTAACTGCTGCACCACTGGGAGTGGGTACGAGTGGTGAGCCAGAGCCTTATTGACAGTGCATTTATAGTCCCCGCATAATCTCAACCCCCCATCCCCCTTAAAAGCGATGACCAATGGGGTCTCCCAAACAGCCTGGTCAACCGGCTCTAACACCCCTTGGGCAATCAGACGGTCTAATTCAGCATCAACCTTTGGCCTGAGGGGAATGGGCACCCTGCGGGGTTTCAGCCGCACCGCTGGCACCTTGGGGTCAAGGCTGAAAGAAATCGGGGTCCCCGTGTAACAACCCAGCTTATCATCGAAGACTGAGGGAAATTCCTTAGTAAGCTCATTAAATACAGACCCCCCCTTAACAGCGTTCACCCCCAAAACAGAGAGCCCCAGAGACTTGAACCAGTCTAAACCCAGGAGGCTGGAAAATGGCCCGTCCACCACCATAAGAGGCAATTTGCCCGTGAACGATTTGAACCTGACAGGGAATCTCCCTTCCCCCAAAACCGGAATGGGAGCCCCTTGGTAGTCCCGTAAAGTCACAGTACATGGTTGTAAGCGATTCTTGCTCAAGCAGGGCATGCATCTCTTTATCGTGGTCCAGGAAACCAAGGAATGAGCGGAGCCCGTGTCCACTTGCATGGAGCAAGTCACGCCTCCCAGGCGAACCATCACGGAGATCTTTTCCATTGAAACCGATGTCTTCCTCACATAAGTGGTTGCTGGGCGCGGGCAGCTATAAATGGCATTGCAGTCATCCCTCTTAGTGGAAGAAAATCTCCTCTGCCAGCGGGGATTGAATCCTTGGAACTCTTTCTGCTCTCTGGGGGCGGCTGGAGGGGACCTACGGGAACGGCAGACTCTCGCAATGTGGCCTCTGGCCCCACAACGCTGACAAGCCGCTTCCTTGAACGGGCAATTGGACCGATAATGGTTTCCCCCACATCCTCTGCAAGGGGATAGAGGGGGACGGGGGCGGCTAGCAGGAGGCTCACGACCCCGAGAAGCCCCCAGCCGGCAGACTTCCTCCTCCTCAGCCTCGCTGCTGTCCTCCTTCTCCGCAGCGGTTTTAGGTTTCTCCGGCACAGCTGGCCCTTTGGCCGTAGCGTTCACGGAACTGTCCATGGCTGCCAGAGATTGTGTAGAAAGTTCAAAAGCACGAGCCTCAGCTAATGCTGTTTGAAAAGTTAAATCCCGGGTGGCTAACAAGCGGCGTTTAAGGCGGCCATCCCGGACTCCGAATACTAGCCTGTCCAGCAAATAATCATTCAAGTCTGAAAACTCGCAATATAAAGCAGCCCGGCGGAGAGCGGCCACAAATTCATTAATTGATTCCCCCTCCGCCTGGTTCTTCTGATAAAAGACGTATCTCCGGGCACAGCGGGATGGGGCTGGGGCATAATGATCTTGAAGCGTTGACAGGAACGTCTGCCAAGGCACATCGTGTATGGAGACTGGAGCAAATAAAGCCCTGGCCGTCTCAAACATCTCGGGGCCGCAGAAACCGAGAAAATAAGATCTTTTGCGGTCCCCAGAAATCTCGGTATACCCATTCGAGATTAGGAAACAGTCGAACCGGGCGACATAAGAGTCCCAGGTCTCCCCTTGTGGGTTGAAAGGGGGAAAAGTAAGCTGTACAGACATTTTCACTTACTGCAGATATAGATGCGAGATGGAAAAGGCAGGGTTGAATTCTCGTCGCCAGTATAATAGCTGAGGCCTTTAATCAAACATGACAGTTTAATGACAGGTCGTGCCAACAGGGCAGGTACAGGCTTGAGAGCACAAACATGAATACACAGGCTTATATACAGCACACCTTCTGAGGCAGCTACCAATGAATACAGAGGAAAGTTCCCGCTTACAAGTAACTGGGCTAACGCGCCCAATCAGCACCCTGGAGAGGGATACGCGAGCTATATTCTGACAGCCGGCTGTTACTATGCGGACACAGCAGCATGTCTTAGAGGGAGTGAACGAGAAGCAAGGTACAGTGGTACCTCTACTTAAGAAATTAATTCGTTCCGTGACCAGGTTCTTAAGCAGAAAAGTTTGTAAGTAGAAGCAATTTTTCCCATAGGAATCAATGTAAAAGCAAATAATACATGCAAAACCATTAGGAAAGAAATACAATTTGGGTGGGATGAGGAGGAAGAAGAGGAGGAGGACAGTCGCTGTCGAAGGAAGAAGGTGAGGAAAGGGAAATAAAAAAAATCCAAAACTTTAAGGCTTAAAAAAAAGAGGGATTCTGAGGCGGTGAGGAGGAGCACGCACGTCCCATGCACCTGGCACGAAGCTGCCTCCCATACACTGCGCCAGAGAGAGAAACCCAGGGGGAATGGCAGGAAACCACTTGGGCTTTCGTGCCGCTCTCAAATTTCCTGGGAATTTTTTCTGGGCTCGGGTTCTTAAGTAGAAAATGGTTCTTAAGAAGAGGCAAAAAAATCTTGAACACCCGGTTCTTATCTAGAAAAGTTCTTAAGTAGAGGCATTCTTAGGTAGAGGTACCACTGTAATTTGGAACCTATCTCTGAGCCAATTACTTAGTATCAGGAATTAGTATCATAGTATCGGACTTCCATTTCACCTATATATCATAATATCCCTTAGTATCATAGTATTCCTTCCATTTCATCTATATATCATTCATAAAGATATTAATGAGTATTGGGCCAAGAATGGAACCCAAGGAGGTTCACATTCAACACTTCTATATACGCTCATGGTGAAACATTCAAAGAATCTAATAATGTTGTCACTGTGACCACGGGATAAAGTGAATTAAGACTCTTAAGTTTAGGAAGATTCACATGCAGAGTTCTATATCCCAGCAGGAGAATATAGTATGCAATAATCAATAAAGATGAATTGATAGAATACCTTGTCAAGGACTTTCACTTTCTCAGACTGTACTGGTCCATATTGCTCCCGTACAAAAGCCAGATTTGGTTTAACTTCACCAATAATGCTGTGTCTAGAGAACTTGTCACAGTTCCTTAAAGTGAGGGTCAATGTCGTCTCAGGCAGAATGTTCTCCTTAACCGGAAACAGTAGAGCTTCTTCCCAGACAACGTGGACTTGTTTCTTTTTCATCACAGTCTGGGCTTCTATAGTTCCAGAGTTGCTCACCAAAGTGCCCAAGATGTAGCAATCATTTCCATTGTTTTGGTCTCCTGATATGGTTCCATATAGAACTAGTAGAAGGGGAAAATTCAGGCAGCGTTTAACATTCAATTTTTTTCAAGAGACCACTACCATTTGACACATCAAGGTTTTAATGTATTCTATTAAAAAAGCAAACTTCTATTTCTGCAAACTTGATTGGACATGGTCAAATGACAGACTTCTGTCACCTGTCATCTTGACTTACAAATATGTAATCTATATATAGATTACATATTTGCTCTTTTGACAACAGAGTTGAATTCTGAAATAAATGAATGGCAACAGAAAACATATCTGTTTTTCTTTAATTGTAATGAATGCCATTCAGATATTAGTTTTATGGTGATTTAGAGATATCTCGAGAGAAAGGAAATGAGAGAATAACAATGTATTCTGGTAAACTCTGTTATGTTTGGATTTTTGATGGATTTTTGAATTAAAATAATAAATGATGGTACCTCTACTTACGAACTTAATTGGTTCCATGACCAGATTCTTAAGTAGAAACATTTGAAAGAAAAGCATTTTTCCCCATACAAATCAATGTAAATGCAAATTTACATTGCAAATAAAATGCAAATAACATGTGCGATTGGGGAAACCACAGGGAGGGTGGAGGCCCTGTTTCCTCCCAGGAGATTCCTAGTTACAGTTT
The DNA here is from genome assembly GCF_031021105.1 of Erythrolamprus reginae. Classification (NCBI taxonomy): domain Eukaryota; kingdom Metazoa; phylum Chordata; class Lepidosauria; order Squamata; family Dipsadidae; genus Erythrolamprus; species Erythrolamprus reginae. The sequence continues at coordinate 97,489,447 of NC_091950.1, read as the reverse complement.
CGGAGGCTCGAGTTTGTAAGTGGAAAATGGTTCTTGAGAAGAGGCAAAAAAATCTTGAACATACTTTATACCTTTTTTAATGCTTTATACCTTTAAATCAAGCCCTGAATCCTGATGATTGTACAGATAAGTCCCTACCATTTTCTAGGCAACATTTTTCAGAATTTTTCTTCCTGAGAAATTCACCCAACTGGCTTAGTACCTGAGGCAGGACTTGAAATAACAGTCGTCCAATTTCTAGCCTTTAACCACTAGGCCAGTGATGGTGAACCTTTTTTTCCTAAGGTGCATGTGCGAGTACTCGCACCCATAAATCAATGCCTAAGGAGGGGGAAAACAGCTTCCCACACACACACCAGAGGTCCTCTGGAGGCCAGAAACAGCCTGTTTCCCAACTTCCGGTGGGCCCAATAGGCTCGTGTTTCACCCTCCCCAGGCTCCAAAGGCTTTCCTGGAGCCAGGGGAGAATAATCATTTCATCATTTATTTTTACTTTTACATTTTATTGAATACATTGTAATTTCTTTGATTATTCTGAGCTGCCTGCAAACCTAGAAGTTTAATAAGTTATAATTATCTATATTATCATTTTCAATCACCAGCTTGCAAAACTGGAGGTCTTTACCTTCAAGGAAAGCAACGGACAGAGCTTCTTTCTGTCGATTGTAGCCCAGACAATAATGAAGTTCTGGGACTTGATTGCAGCCTGCAGCATTTTCAGGACTGAGGCGCTCAGTGACACAAACATCCTTCACACCACCTAAAACTCAAAAAGAATGTTAATTAGAAATTGTGTTCTATTCCAGTTAAGATGAACACTGATGACTGTTGTTGTTTCTTTCCGCTTGAAGCCATGATATAAAATGAATGGAGGGCTTTTTGGTAGGAGACTTCAGGGAATAGCTAGAAGCTATACTTCAGGACAAAGAAATAGATGTAATTAGGGTCAGAGCTAAATTTGATTTGACCAAAATTGAACTTAAATTAAAATTAATATGAAAAAATATACATCCCTGGGTGAAGAAATGTTCCTCTGTTATCATATTGAAATGCATTTGGGTACTTTTGGAAAGTATTGGGCTGCCCCGGTACACCTGGGATCGCCAATCCGGTGGTGGAAACAGCGATCCGTGCGCATGTGTGTAACCCTACTAGGCATAATATTTACTTCTGAAATTCAATCATGTGCACTTAAAACTGGCTTTACTATATAGATGTACGTTTTGGACATTAAACAGGGAGATTATGGACTGAACTATGCTTCTCCAGAATTTCTGAGGGTGCCCTGCATATATTGATCATTTCTCTATAATTTTTGAAAGCAAGCCATCAAAGAGTCGGTGGAGAGAGACATGGAGATGAACTAAGCAGAAGCAGTTGTTATACACTGCTCAAAAAAAATAAAGGGGACACTTAAACAACACAATATAACTCCAAGCAGCGTTCCCCATAAGCTGTGCGCGTGCGGGGGGCGGGGAGGTGCTGCAGTAGGAGGAAAGGGAGCCGCGGCCGCCCCTGCCTCCCCACGGTGCCTCCGGATCCCTCGTGCCCCTGGCCTCTCGGCCCTGCTCCCCACCTGCCCGATCTGCCCCCACTCCTCCTCCGCCACCTCCTACCTCCGCCGCCTCCTACCTTCTCCCATGGCGGTGGCGGCTGCGGGATGAAAGCGCTGCCAGCCAGGGGGCTGTGAGAGAGGGCTTTCTCTGCAGGCTTTGGGAATGCCTGCCCCGCCCCTCTCACAGCCCCTTCGCTGGGAGCGCTTTCGTCCCGGACTTCCAGCAAGGGGGCTGCAGTAGAGGCAGGGCAGGCGTTCCTGAAGCGCTCGGAGAAAGCGCTCTTGCAGCCCCCTCGCTGACAGAGAGGGAGAGAGAAAGTAAGTGAGAAAGAGAGAGAGAAAGGGGGGAGAGAGATAGCAAGAGAGAGAAGGGAAAGAAAGCAAGAGAGATAGAAAGAAAGAGTGAGAGAGAGAGAGAAAGCAAGAGAGAGAGAGAGCGCAAGAGGGGGAGAGAGAAAGAGAGATAAATGACTCTTGATTTAAAGCATAATAAATAATAACAGCTCACCTCTAATTGGAAATGGTTCAAGAGTTCACACACACACACACAAGAGGGGAGGAGACAGGGATGGAAAAAGAGGAGAAGATAATAATAGTAATAGATTTTGGTTTTGTTTTATTATTAATTTTTTTTAATAAAAAAGAAGGGAATTTTTTCTTATTCATTCATTCATTCATTCATTCATTCATTCATTCATTCATTCATTCATTTATTTATTTATTTATTTATTTATTTATTTATTTATTTATTTATTTATACTTTTATGCCGCCCAGTCCCAAAGGGACTGTCGCTCAGACACTATACTTTCCTGCCCACACCGAAAAAAATTAGAGGGAACATTAACTCCAAGTAAAACAAACTTCTTGGAAATCAAACTGTCCACTTAGGAAGCAACAATCAATTTCACACACTGTTGTGCACATTCAACTTTGTGCAGAACAAAGTATTCAATGAGAATATTTCATTCATTCAGATCTAGGATGTGTTATTTGAGTGTTTCCTTTATTTTTTTTGAGCAGTATTTAATCTTTAAACTCATAGAAGAGCAAAAATAGAAGAAACTCAGATTGACTCCTCCCTAATTCAGAATATGATAAGAGGAAGGGAAGAATTCATACTGATTTTTACCAGTCTTTCTTACTATAATCTATATCAATAACATATAGTTCCCTGAAGATCTCCATCTCCATCCTGATCTTGTTTATACTTGCAGGGTCAAAGGCTCAGTGATTTTATTCACATATCCAGTGTAGTTAAGTGCTCCAAGGGTGAAGAAAGATATTCTTGATGCTGTATTTGAATCACACAAACATTTGGGAAATGCCAAGTTAAAATAATGCAGTCGGATTCAGAATTGCATAGGAAGGAGTTGGATGCCAAAATTGCTTCCAATAGCTGGGGAACACAGATGCCTGAGTTTAATTATTTTTTCAGATGGATGTGCTGATCTGCTATGCCATTTCATAAGTCGGTGCTAGTAATAAGGTTGTAAGCTATAACAGGTCCTTTTGGGGGCATGGGCAAGTCTACTGGGCCACTTGGCAAACCCATCTTTTAGAAAGACACCTATATTAACTGAGCAGTCCTAGAACCAGGAAAAGAAAGTCCCACTGTTCCTCCTAAATTTCATTTCCCAGAAGTTCTTTGTGGGTACCCCTCATATTAGAAGGAGAGGAAAAGAAAGCCCCTTCAGCATCCTCCATACTCTGATCAGTCAATCTCTTCCCATATGCAGAGGCCAAATGTATCACATGAGAATGACAATATATAGAAGGCAACATTTATTTCTGTTCCTGCCCATAACTTTATGGCAGCGAAGGCCTGCATTCTTTGGTGCTATCAGTGTGCCCTCCGTGCCCCTCGAAGATGCACATGTGCCCGTCGGCCTGAGATTTGGCTTCTGCGCATGCGCATTAAGTGAACTCTCACATGAAAACATTCACACGAGCAAGATTTCAGTGATTTTTGCTGATATTTTTGCTTCCGTGCATGCGCAGAAGCAAAAAATAGGTGAAAATCACCAAAATCTCACTCGTGTGAATGTTTTCAAGTGAGATTTCACTTAATGCGCATGCGCAGAAGCCAAATCTCGCATGGAGTCATGTAATTGCACATTGGGGGTGTGCAGCTGCACACACATCCTGAAAATCGCTACCGGAACGTAGCACTTTAGCATTCTGGAAGCAGGCCATCACTGCTTTAGGGTAATATTTCTATTATCGGTGCAAAAATTTGTTTCTTGATTCCATCCAAGATAGCTTTACTTACACACTCATCACAAGACAGCCTGTTATATCTTCTTAGAAAATAGCGGCAATAAGGAGCTTGCCTATCTGCAACATGGTTGCCATGGTAGACCTAAGCAAGCACAAAACATAGAAGGAGAGTGGGCGACACTGTTCCTCCTAAACTTCATGTTCCACAAGTTCTTTGTGGTTACCCTTGATATTTGAAAGGGAGACAAATAGACATTCCAAGCAAACACTGGGTTAAAGTCATTGGCTTTTGATATTTTTCAGAAAGGTGTTTTGGGCAAGTGTTGATTTCAGAAATATTCCTGAATCATTTATAGTATGGAGTGGTGAGCTACGAGTCGGAATGCTAAATTGTGCTCGCCGCCATGGCTTGTAAGTTCTTGCAGGACCAGCGCATGGAACCACAGGTGTGCCCGTGTTTCAGCATGTACCTTGCCGAAACATGGGTGCACCTACTGCTACACCTGCGGTTCCGTGCACAATTTTGCTTCCTCCACAGGTGCAGCAGCAAAATCGAGCTGGTCCCGCAAGATCTTATGAGCTGCCGTGGTGAGCGCAATTTAGCATTCCAGCTTGTAGCCCAGTGATAATAGTATATCTATCTGTCTGACTGTCTATTAAAAGGAATAGAGTTTCCGACAAGAGCCAGGATATCTCCCACTGAATGGCTCATTGCTAGAGATGAAATCGGAGTAGCCGGAGAAAATGATCCGTTTACAACTCTAAAGTTAAAACTGGACAAACCCCTAAAAATTTCAGAATCTTCTTCTACCTCACTCCGAGGAACATTTCCAATTTGCCATCTGACATGAATCTTTTAAGGTTCTTGTCTTTCTTTATTCACAACCATCGTAGTGCATGCATCCATGAGCAAGCAATCACTGTTCTTTAAAAGGATGAGTTATGATAGTAAGTTAAATTGTTTAAAGGAAATAAAAGTATCAATTTCAATTTCTGTGTGAAATGTTCAGGAAAACAGAACTGGATTTTTATTTATTGTCATTAAAATATATATTATTAGAATATATATTAAGAGATTCACAATGCCATACTGAGCTGTCAACATCTGTTGTGTAGTCAAAGGTTTTCTCTATATAAGCTTTTCCCATGGTACTCTCTGTTTGGGTTGAATTATAAATTACTGTATTCTTTGGAGTATAAGATGCACCCTACCTAAAAGAAGCTGAAAATTCAGGTGCATCTTATACTCTGAATGCAGCTTCCCCCCCCCCCCAGCCCTAACTAGGTGCTAACAATCTTCCCAGCTCTTATCTTGCAGGTTCTTTCATTGTTACTGTCTGTGAAGAATGTTTTCCAAGCTCTAAGTCTTTGCAGAGTTTTTTCATTACTCTAACTTGCTCCAAGTAAGTTTCTTTCCAACCCTAACCAGGTGCTAACCATGTTCCCAGCTCTTACCCAGTTGCAAGCTCTTTCACTCTCTTTTACTCTCTGTGAATAACGTTTTCCAAACCCTGTCTTTGTAGGTTTTTTAAATTGTTCTTCTTGCTCCTACTGTTTCTTTCCATCCCTAAGGTGCTAACAATGTTCCCAGCTCTTACAAGCTTGCAGGAGCTTTCATATGCGGTGCACCAAGACAAATTCCTTGTATATCCAATCACACTTGGCCAATAAAGAATTCTATTCTATTGTTACTGCCAAGAATGTTTTCCAAGCCCTAAGTCTTTGCAGGTTTTTTTTCATTGCTCTAACTTGGTCTAAATGTTTATTTCCATCCCTAATCAGGTGCTAACAATGTTTCCAGCTCTTACCATCTTGCAAGCTCTTTCATTGTTATTCTCTGAGAATAATGTTTTCCAAGCCCTAAGTCTTTGAATTTTTTTTCATTGCTCTACTTGCTCAGAATTTTTCTTTCCAGTCCTAACAATGGTTCTAACAATGTCCCCTGCTCTTACTGGCTTGCAAGCTCTTTCATTGTTACTCTCTCCAAATAAGGTTTTTTCAAAGCCCCAACAGGGGATAAAATAATGTGCTGAAACTGACCAGACTAAGAATGCTAGCCAGTTGAGTACCTGGTAAGCAGATTCTTTTCCCTATTTTCCTCCCCCAAAACTAAGGTGCGTCTTATACTCCGGTGCGTTTTATACTCCAAAAGATATGGTAAGTGCACCTGCTCTCTGGAATAATCTGCACCCTAAGAACTGTAAGGTATTCATAATGTTATAGCATTCAGGTGCTTCTTGAATTTCTTCACTCAAGGCTTCTTTTTGGACAAATGATTCAGTTTCATTTTTCTTCTCCTACAACATTTGGAGTCACTTAAAAAAACATTATTATAACCATTCTTTTAATGTATAGCTGGTATTATAATTTAATTTAAATCACTTTGAAATGCAGTTGCATAGAAAATCATTTAAAAATAACAAAAGTAAATTAAATTACCTTCAGCCACTATGGCTATTGATCATATTCTCTGAGGAGGTTGTAGACCATAAAAGGGGAAGCTGACCTATTAACATCCAAATTAAATCTCCTAGCTTACCCAAAATAATTACTGTTTCTTTTATTCTTTCATTAGTATAATAGGCAGATTTCTCTGTCCTCAAGAAATTGAAAATAATTAAGGGCAAATGATTTTTCCATTCAAAATATTTCTTTATATGCTTCTAGAAGTTTTGTCATGCCTGCTAGCAAATCCCTAGAAAATTGAATAGCTGCTGTCATCTTAAGAATAAAATGCGTTTTTTAAAATAATGCTATGAAAAAGAGAAAATCATAGGGGTATTGAACAATAGGATGGAATTTGCCAGGTGTGAACAATTACATAGATAATTTGCTGCAAGCAGAGATAATATTAACATTGTTAAAAGCCTTGGTGCATTTCACCTTTTATATGGTACACTTTTGTGCAGCGTAAGCCTGACCCTTAACTGCATACTTTTACTATGTTGATCATGTGCACTGGGATAATATTCTATAATTAGAAGGAAAATCCATTGTGACTCCTCATTCAAAGAACAAACAATCATAAGCAGTTTAACAAAGGGCCCACCATTTTGAGGGAGAAGAAATAGTTCTTCGTTGACTTGTATGGTCATCCTTTTCTTATCCAGAGCTTCAGGTTTTCCCTTGCTTGGTTCTTCTACTGTCTTCAAGTTGTAATCTACATAGTTAACAATTTCCGAGGTGGTCACGATGGGCTTTGGGCCATAGATGTGAGGAAAGCCGAGGATTGTCCGGGGTTGTACTGGCTCTGCTGTCTTCTCAACATTAAACTGAAACAAAAAGACCCCAGATTTTATTTTTATTGCATTCATTTAAAATTTATTATAGCAAAATTGGCTTCTTCGACTGTGAACTTACATGAGAGGAATGGTACATTGCTGTCACTATTCATCATATTTTGGAAATCAAGGAATTTTGCTCTTAAAGAAACACACTGGCGCCAATTTTTAATCAGTCATTCCAATCCCTACTTCCAATTCTCATGTAACATTTTTATTCTCCTTTTCTTATACCATGTGGATTAGAAATCATTTAAGCAGAAAATGCAATTGCTTCTATATTTTGCGGTACATACATGCAGGTCCCTAGAGTAAACAACAGGAAAAGTCACAATAAACTCCTCCCTCCAACCCCAGCAATCATGCTTTATATATGAACCTTGAATTCCTAATAGATAGGTCAAGCTTTCCTGAAATAAATGCAGATTTATTCACATTTGTTGTGATTCTGTCTGAGGCCCCTCAGGGAACGGCTGATCCTCTGCCGGCTTCCTGCTCAGAGGGGGAGGATGAGGAACAGGAGGTTCAGGCAGACGGGGAGGAGGAATCTCAGGCTGAGGGAGAGGGAGGACAGCCAGAGTCCCCAGAGAGGGAGCTCTCCCCAGCAAGCAGCCTGGATTCCTTAGATGAAAATGCACAAGCAATAATCGATCTCCGGCAGAGAAGAGCAACACAACGAAGGGGACAATTAGCCAGGTACTTTCAGCACTAAAGAGGCAACAGTTGGGTTTGGGTGTGGTGCTCTCTGGAAAGGCTGAAAAGGCAGACCCACCCTTCCTGGCTTGTGGAGTATTATCTTTGGGAGTCCTGGGATCTGGCTGTGATCTTTGGCGTCTTGGAATTCTGGTTTGTGCCTTTGAATACTGAAACCTTGGGGGGAAAAGGTGTGGGTCTTATTCTCTACAGTGGTGGGTGTGCCAGCAAGAAGTCTGCTGTATTGTCTGGCCATCAGGACTCTGCTGTGAAGTCTCATAGCCTGCCTGTTGGGAAGAACAGGTTTTTCTCTGTGTTTATTTTTCAAACTATAAAGTGCTTTTGCTTTTACCAGCGTGTCTGGCTGCTTTTTCCAGTTGGTGTTGAAGTCTGGGGGCACCCAGACAGAACAACATTGCATATATTTTAAGTTCTGAAAATATTTTTCATCTGTGTGCACACGTAGGTATAAGCAAATAAAGGGGAAAAATTAAAGTCTTGATAAATTTAAATGGTATTTTCTTCCCTCACAAATGTTTCTAGATAAATTCTAAAATGCTGAGGATTGCTCTTTTCTTGAGAAAAAGCTAAGCCTACTGACTGCACTACAGCGGCTCTCTTTCAAGCCAAAGTAGAGGGAATGAAAGTATATGCTGAAGTGTAATTAATGTTTTTTCATTCTTTTTAAAAAAATTCTTGTCCTGTTAATAATGCATGTAGACCGCATCCAAGAGGAAGCATTCAGTGCAGCCAAGTCCTTTCCTTGGCAATCAGCTTGTCTGCGGGGAAGCTGCCTAATTCATAATGCATTGTATTGTAGCATCTTTTGCAGCCACGATCAGCTCCAGATCCTACAGTTCTAAACATAGCCAAACAGAGCCAAGAATAAAGACGACGGGAGATGTAGCCAAACAGCTATGAATGGCTGGATAACATTCAAATCAATATTTTAGTTTATTCCTTGCATGCCACTTGTAAGATCCACAAATTAAGTTCCTGCGCAAATTAAATTAAATAAATATTTAAGGAAATAATAATTTGTTATTTAGTCCATTAGAAAACCTAACTAAGAATTAGACCATTCTGTTCCTTTTTTCCCTTGTTTTGCTTTTCATTCTATACTTCCATCCTGTAAGCCCCCATAGTGAATTTAAAGCAAATATAATTTCCTTAAACTGGCTCTCTCAATTGAGCTTTACAGTATGTTTCATTTTTTTTATTGCTGAGATTCCCATCAGTAGATAGGGAGCCATATAAATTTGCTGAATAAATTAATGGTAATAGGCCTAGTATTATTGCCCATGTTTTAAAACAAAGCACAAGGTTGACAAATATTTTAAAAGTCGCATGTTCTTCAAACATTAGGATAAAAAAGCCAAAGGGAAGAACATCTTATAATAAATACAAGAGGCCATAATACACTTAATCGCTCTATCTATCTATTTATCTATCTATCTATCTATCTATCTATCTATCTATCTATCTATCTATCTATCTATCTATCTATGAAAGAAAGAAAGAAAGAAATAAAGAAAGAAATAAAGAAAGAAAGAAAGAAAGAAAGAAAGAAAGAAAGAAAGAAAGTGAGTTCTTAACTCTAAGGGATTGTTGTAAAATTATCTCTCTCCATATAGGTAGCATGCATGAAATTATTTAATTTTTCCTTTCTTTGGAGGACAAAATTTGGGCTTCAAATTTTGGAGGGAGAAATCAGAAAATCTAGTTTCTCTCTCTTGTCTGTCTTCCAGCCTCTGCAAGCCAGGATTTTTCTAGAATCTTATAGAATTTCCAAAGAGGGTGAGGGAGTAATTATTAGGGAGGTGGGGTAGAGAAGAAGCACCAAAGAATAGCGCCGGCGGACTTACCCGCCGCCGGCGTTTGCGGGAGGGGCCGGGAAGACACCGGACCCCATGGCGGCCGCCATCTTTGTTCTCGGGCGAAGTCTCGCGATCGGAGACTTCGCCCGAGAGTTGGGCCTGCTGATTGGTCCGGGCGGGGCCTGCTCGCCCTATTTAAGGGCGAGCGGGCCCGAGGCTCTGCCTTTTCGCCCGGACCATTGCCACGAGCAGACACCCGCCCGCCCTCCCTATTTTACAGTGTGCTAAGGTGGGTCGCCCCTAGGGGGGCCGAATGGGATTTTTTTGCGGCTCTGCCTGTTTCGCAGGGCCGTTTTTTCACCCATTCCACACTGGGATGATGGATGTGCAGTTAGGGGGTGCTTGCATTTATTAGGCTGATTGGCTTACCTTTGGTCATTTGGGTAGGCAGGTTAGGGGCGGAAAACTGGGTGGTGGTCTAGCAACTGGTGTTCTCCCTTGGGCATCTTTGGGGATGATTGACAGGTTCTCTCCAAGCTTGTGGTGGAAGCGACCTGAGCAGTTGGGGGGAACCTGTCTTTGGGTCACGCACCTTTAAGTCCCCTGTTAGGGGTTAGCCGGTGTGACCCCCCTCATGCAAGACATGGCAGGGTCTCAGGTGAGGGAGGGGTCCCTCATCTGGACTAGCATCGAGCTACGCCCATAAGTTGCCCAGGAAGTTTATGTGACGTAACTTTTCCGCCCCGGAAGCAATTGTTTGACCCTGCAGGTCCATTGTTTGGGTCATAGTGGTTATGCAAATTTTATGCTAATTTATGCTAATTTATTTGAATAAATTATGCTAATTTAATTTAATAAAAATGACCCAGTTAAATCCAGCTCTTGTGTCCGTGTCGTTACTGCGCCTCTCCCGCAATGTAGTGATCCAAAAAATTGTTATGATAGTCACTTCTTACTCCCCATAATGGGCCCTGGTTTGGCATTAAGCAATCATATCTCTCATTATAGGTAATAAAATGAGAAACCCCTTTTTTTGGGGTGGGGGGAAATGGCTCGTTTCTTTCCTTCTACTACAGGTAGCAGGAAATTGACGGCACCAGAATTTGTTACCTCACGGTACAATATTCTGACAACTACTCAGAATTGTCCTGTCCATAAAATACTATTCAAACAAGGTTTTGTACATGAACAAAACTTCACTACTGACATGTGTTTCTATTCTATCTTTACTAATGCCCAAATGGCCATTTTAGACCATCACAAAGTTTATGTATCTATATATTATGGAGTACTTTGTCTTACTTAAGTAACAGTGGATTTATAAATATGAGGCACTTTATTGAAACCATCATGCCAAAATCAGACACTCTAGTGGCACTCTGTCATCATGTAACAAGAGACCATCCCTTTGGGAGCCATGAAGAACTACAGTGGGGAATGATCGACTGCATTGCATCTGTTCCAGTTTATTGTGTGTATGACCTACTCTGTCAGTCATTAAAAAGTGATCTCCGTTTCCTTTGACAGATAGGTTTCGTGTTAAATAAAATTATGTGAAACCAAAGTTTGAATAAGAACAAACTGTAAAATACTAAGACTTTAAATAACACTTTGGATCCCCCCTCCCCTTTGGCATGAGTAAAATTGGCAATAAATCACTGCTAGGCTGAACAAACACCAGCTGCTGGCTTAGAGTATTCTGCTGTAAGGCAGACCCATTGCAAATTAAAAATATGCAAATACTATAATATGCTTAGGTTTTAGATCTAGTAAGACTGCATTTATTAACTAGATGTTAATTACCTGCTAGTTTATTAACTGCATCCCAAACTTGATTGCTTCCATTTGGGTTTAGGGTTTGAAAAGTTTAAGACCAATACATTTGGAAACCATCAATTTGAAAAAGATTAGTCTCAATTTGTGGCATCTCAAATACAGTCAGGCAATAATAATGCATGGGAATATCTGTGGCTCCTACGAAGCCATGGTTACAATTAGCCAAACACAGTTAACTGTGGTTTACAAAATACAAAGATGGGCTCACATGCCCAATTCAAGCAAACCAAGAATATCATTCAAACATGAACCTATGTGCTCAGCATAATTATAGTTTTTAATGGATTAAAACCCATTGCAATTATTATTCTGTATGTGCAAGACAACGTACAGAATATGAATGGATACAAGAGACATGAAAATACATCTCCCACCCAATAAAGCAAATTACGTTTCAGAATTGAAAGGAAGAGACTTCTATTTTGTAAAACACATTTGGGAAGGAATTATTTTCCTGGCAGTTTTTTAAACAAAGAAGCAATAATCAGGATTAGGCAGGCTGCTCCTTTAATCTTGTAATTTTAGCACCAATTCACACTAGGTGTGATCCTTGCTCATTGGCAGATAGTGAATATGTCTAGAGAAACAGACACTAGAGATTCACATTCAAGGGACACAGAGGTGAAATCCAATGGGGGTTTTTGCTACCAGTTCTGTGGGTGTGGCTTGGTGGTTGTGATGTAGCTTGGTGGGCATGGCTTAATAAGCATGGCAGGGGAAGGATACTGCAAAATCCCCATTTCCTCCCCACTCCTGGGGGAAGCATATTGCAAAAATCTCCATTCCCACCCCACTCTGGGGCCAAACTGAGGTGCAATTTGCAGGTTCTCCAAACTACTCAAAATTTCCGCTACAGGTTCTCTGAACTAAGAAAGAACCTGCTGGATGAAGGGACAGATTTCCTATCATTCCATTACAATTGAAACCTAAGAATAAGAAAATTGATTCTGAATAGGCAGAGTAATTGTGATTTTAACTTCACTTGCTTCACATTTCAATGGTGTGATCAATCCCTTGTCCTGATTTATTGGGCATTAAGTATCTCAAAAGCTATTTCATTTAAAGGTAAAATCTCAAGGCTTTCATGGAACCTCTGTAGCACAGGAAAAACAGAAAAGAAAGCCTAAGAGAGTTTGCATATACCATGATCTCTATATTACAAGTAAAATCTGGTATCAGATTAAATTGCTGAATTGTCATTACATGGAAGGAATAGTTTTTTCAATGCTTCTTTTAATGTAACCCCACCAGTGATGGGTTGTAAATGGTTTTGCTACCAGTTTGCTCACTTGCTCACACAATTTCTCTGCGCATACGCATAAGTGTCCTGAGCAGGTGCGTGGAGCATCCCACCGCCAGAGCTACCAATTCTAAGAACTGGTCCAAACTGGGAGCAACCCACTGCTGAACCCCATCCCCACCCAAAGCAGTGTAATGTATGCTATATGTTAGAAACATAGAAACATAGAAGTCTGACGGCAGAAAAAGACCTCATGATCCATCTAGTCTGCCCTTATATTATTTCCTGTATTTTACCTTAGGATGGATATATGTTTATCCCAGGCATGTTTAAATTCAGTTACTGTGGATTTATCTACCACGTCTGCTGGAAGTTTGTCCCAAGGATCTACTACTCTTTCAGTAAAATAATATTTTCTCATGTTGCTTTTGATCTTTCCCCCAACTAACTTCAGATTGTGTCCCCTTGTTCTTGTGTTCACTTTCCTATTAAAAACACTCCCCTCCTGGACCTTATTTAGCCCTTTAACATATTTAAATGTTTCGATCATGTCCCCCCTTTCCCTTCTGTCCTCCAGACTATACAGATTGAGTTCATTGTTTCTATGTTTTTATTGTTATTGTTGTTTTCCTGCTTCTGCTGTTGTTTTAAAATAATGAACATCCCATAGAGTCACTTTGGCAATTGGGGTGGCTCATAAATGGAGAAACTATGCTGTATATAAATAGATCATCCTACACATCCCAGGCTCAACTTCCCTAAGCAGAGGTCTCTCATTTTACAGCAGAGCAGAGAATGCAATAGGTCTTTTTAAAAAACATGCAAGAAGTATAGTACATGTTTATTTGGACCCCCTAGTTGCTAAGCAACATGAGTCAGATCTATTAATTAGGGCTGCGCCCCAAAGGATCCAATTTAATACTTTTTATAGTAATAAACAAATTATTCTTTCATGTAAACTACCCCCATCTCCTGCCTCACTGTCATTCCAACTCAACAATCCAGAACTATCTATTGTGAGTGGTACCAACTACCCAAGTATCCAGATAGTTTTGCTGTTGGAGACCCTCTTTTTAATTGGTCTTCCTGGAGACTAAACCTAAGTCTCTTCCCAGTACTTCATCATCACATTATGCCCTTTCCTTTTCAAGATCTTTTTTTCCACTTCTTCCCCCCTCCCCCCCCCCCCGGCTCTGTCTGTCCCACACACATTCCCAGTGAACTAACTAACACATATAGTAACAATAGACTATGGTATATAATGCAATAACTAGACTCTTTCCGTCTCTGGGGTCCTTGGTCTCTGTGGTTTTGTTGCAAACATTTCATTGTTGCAAACATTTGTTGCAAACATTTCATTAGCAAACTAGATAACATCATCACTGCACCAAGTTCATGCAGCACAAGGACTCTATGGTACAAATATTCTCTTTTATCAGTATCTTTCTATCTAGATGTTCTATTAGTATATTATATTTCATAGTCCATTATTGTTCTATGCAAAGATATCCATATTCAACCCCGAGGATCACTAAATGGTCCTGTTCCCATTACTCTCTTGCACTCTAACCTAAGTTGCAGAAATGTTTAGGGCTAAAATGTTATTGCAAATTATTGCAACTTTGATTTAGTCAAGTGAGAAATCCATGGGCTATAATCTATGGGCCCTTGGTATAAGCTCTTTTGAAGGATGGAAACAAACTGCAACTGGATTAATGTTCTACATTTGTTTAACTAAAATATTATTGGTGTGTACCATAATCTTATCCTATAGGGTAAAGATATATGATGAAAAGGGACATTAGATAAGGAAAAGGCATATGAAAGGCAGTATGATTAAAGGTGATTTATTATCCCCCTCTAAGAAATGCAATTGTTTACTTCAACTACACACTATACATACAGTATACAGCAAAAAGAGATCATAGCTAAACCACAATTGAGCTCAGAGATGTTGCTATTCATTCACCTTTTTTCACCTTTGATAGAAAAGTAAACATTTCCAAATCATTTTGGAAACAGAATGGCTTAGAGAAGGGATTAAAGCCCTTCATGGCACTGGACCAGAATATCTCCGAGACCGCCTTCTGCCGCACGAATCCCAGCGACCGATTAGGTCCCACAGAGTGGGCCTTCTCCGGGTCCCGTCAACTAAACAATGTCGGTTGGCGGGCCCCAGGGGAAGAGCCTTCTCTGTGGCGGCCCCGACTCTCTGGAACCAACTCCCCCCTGAGATTAGAACTGCCCCTACTCTCCCTGCCTTCTGTAAACTCCTTAAAAGCCACCTTTGCCGTCAGGCATGGGGGAACTGAAACACCTCCCCCGGGCATGTTCAATTTATGCATGGTATGTTTGTGTGTGTGTTTGTTAGTAAATGGGGTTCTTTTTAAATATTTTAAATTTATTTGGATTTGTCATGATTTGCTGTATCTTGCTGTGAGCCGCCCCGAGTCTGCGGAGAGGGGCGGCATACAAATCTAAATAATAAATAAATAAATAATAAATTAATTAATTAATTAATAATCTCCTAGCACTGCGTGTATGTCTTATATGATATATGTTGTGTGGAATGCTATATGCATGCCAGTTGTAGCTTTCACTTACCTTTGCTATCGGTTCGGGAATGGGAGCATGCAGGCACTTTGCACATGTGCAATGCATCTGCACATGCACAGAGCATTTTTGATGACATTGGGTGGAATGTGGGTGGAGTCTCCACTACTGGTTTACTGAACTGGTGTGAATTGATAGCAACCTACTAGTGATGAATTGCATTATGGGTTTCATTTATGACTTCGAGAACTATCTCTCCTTGATATTATTTTTTCTGCATTCTTTCATGTTTTGGGTTTGGTAGATAAACACAGTCTTGGAGGAAGGGGTTCTGCTGGGCCTCAAAAAAGGTTGAATCCTGGGCCCTGAGCTTTCTATAAGGCTATAAAGCCAGGAGTTATAAAAAAAATTGTCCCTTTCCCAAAAGAATTGGAAAGCAGTTGGCTTTTCTATATCTTTCCCCCCCTCTTTTGTTTGCCTTTGAAAATGAATTGACAATGATTGGGAAACAGTCCTTTTTGTCATTTCATGGTTTTTAATATATGGCTTATATACATTTTTAAACAGCAGAAGTAGCAGAATATTTATCTCATGAAGATCAAGATCGAGTCTACGGAGAGGGGCGGCATACAAATCTAATAGATGATGATGATAATGATAATGATAATGATAATGATAATGATAATGATAATGATAATAATAATAATAATAATAATAATAATAATAATAATAATAATAATAATTAAAAAAACATCTATTTCAAGCAAATGGATATATGTATCTGTCTTTCTGTTATTTCCAGTATCTATAGATATAATTCTAAGGTGAAGGAGTGTGGGGGCTCACATGGTTAGAATATTGGGCTGACAATCAGCAAACTCTTGTTTGCAACTTGAGTGCTGCTGTGTGATGGGAGAAGCTCCTGGCATTCGCTCCAGCTTAGCAATTTGAAAGCATGCAAATGCAAGCAGATAAATAGGTACCACTTTAGTGGGCATATCATGGGGATATGAAAGGAGCCTCCAACCATTGTTTTTGGGCAACAATGATATCACTGACTAATCATTTCAACCTGCAAGTATCTTGGTGTTTCCAACATGAGTGGGATGAGGTTCTAATATGTATGCTCTATGTATGTGTGGAAAGGAGGTTAAAGCTACACACACACACACATACACACACTAGGTTGTTCAGTGATTTAGATTCAGTTTGGAAGAAATGGTAAGGATCAGGAGTGTGGATGCAGCAGAGAGGGGCAGCATATAAATCAATCAATCGATCAATCGATCAATTGATTGATGAATTAATTAATTAATTAATTTGACTACAAATCATTAAAACAGTTGCATCATGCAAATCCTAACCATATTTGTGTGTGTGCATTTTTTCAAGGTAAAAAACAGGAACAAATCTTTATATTTGTAAGCAATATTTTAAATTTAAATTCAGATACTTGAGTTGAATATTGTGATCAGTTATCAAATTAATTTTTTCTCTCTGCTGGAACAAGATATGATTTTATTAGTTAAATTGTTGATTCATGATAGGAAGGATCAGTGTCTTCCATTGATCAAAAAAGGGCAAAAGGGTAGCAGGAGACCATTCAGAGTTTTATGGAGTGAAATATCATTAAGGGTTAAAATCTTTTCTTAACTTTTCCCCAATGTGAAAAAAAGGGTTCAAATTCAGGAGTCCATCAATCTGAGAAGATCTGGGACTCAGGGGTGGGTTCTGGATCCTTCTGCTTCTGGTTTGTTCAGGGTTGTGCCGTTTGCACGCAGCAATCAAAATATAGCTTCTGCCTGTATGCAGAAGAAAAATTAGCTTCTGTGCATGCACAAAAGCAAAATAGAAGATGGTGGCACCCATGGATACATCGACAGAACCAGCTCTGTGACATCATTGGGGTAGGGGGGATCAGGCTGTTTTCCAAAGCACCAGAAGACCACACAAGGAATAATGGATGGAAGTTGACCAAAGAGAGACTCAACCTGGAAATAAGGAGGAATTTCTGATGGTGAGAGTGATCAACCAGTGGAACAGCTTGCCTGCGGAGGTTGTGAGATCTTCAACCCTTGAGATTTTCAAAGGGAGACTAGACTGCCATTTATCTGAAATGGTGTTGGGACTCCTGCTTGAATGGGGGGTTGGACTAAATGACCTACAAAATCCCTTCCAACTCTAATATTTTTTTTAAAAAAAGAACTACTAACAGTTCTAAAGAACTACTTTTTGCACAAGCAATCAAGCGGGCACACACAGCACAATCCCAGAATCAATTCGTGTGTGTATATATGTATGCATGCATTCATTCATTCATTCATTCATTCATTCATTCATTCATTCATTCATTGAATTGAACTTATATGCCATCCTTCTCTGAAGATTCAGGACAGCTCACAACATATAAAAGCAATACAAAAAACATACATTATAAAACTAATTAAATTATAAAACTAATCTAAAAAAAACAAATCATGAAAATCATACAACCATACTCCTCCATGTCAAAGTCATGCTAACAGCTGGAGCAGAGTGTTAAAGCTCAATGGCTCCAGGCTTGCTAGCAAAGGTGAGTTTTGAGAGCCTTCCGGAAGGCCAGGAGACTGGGGTTAGTGTGAATCTCCAGGGGGAGTTGGTTCCAGAGGGTCGGAGCTGCCACAGAGAAGTCCCTTCCCCTAGGGCCCGCCAGACAGCATTTCTTGGCTGACGGGACCTGGAGAAGGCCGACTCTGTGGGCTCTGACCATTGTTGGGATAAATGAGGCTGGAGACGGTCCCATGAGTAATTTGGTCCTAAGTTATTTATTAATATCTTTTGATACAACAAAGAATGGCTTTGAATTTCACACCTTTTAATATCTAATTTGAATTTTGGATACATTCTATTTATCTCTTGAAAGAAAACCAATGAACAGAGTGGTTCACCATTTTCCAAATAAATAGCTAAACTTAGGAATGAATGGATGCATTCATACATAATTCTAACCAATAATATTTTTAAACATAGTTTATTGAACAAGCTATAAGGGGAGGATTTTCACATCATGTTAAAGCAAAAGCAAATAGCACACATTATGCTTGATCAGAATATACTAGAAAACTATTTTACCATATCCATGAATAGGGAACTTGAATCCTCATTCCATACAATTGACACCTTTGCTTAATTAGTCTTGTCATTCTCACCTATTATTGATATGTTAGCATAAATGTTCACAGTTTATTTATTTATTTATTAGATTTGTATGCCGCCCCTCTCCGTAGACCAGTATCACATCAAAATGATGATGCTACATAGTGATGTCATAGTGTAAACTCCACTTTTACTTATGTAAATCGCGGGATTGTATCATGACACACATTTTGTCATTTTTCCTCTCCCTCTTTTGTGAATCCTATGTATGACAATTTTCAATATGCTGCATTATTCAAATCCTGAAATGATTCAAGAAGATTAACCTACCACATCTGATCTGTGTTATGGACAATTAAATGTATATTATGCAATAACATTATATTCACCATAGCTGTCTTAATATCTTTCATTAGTATCTGTTCATTGCAAACTAGATGTTATTGTCTGTCTGAAATTTTAACCAGCGTATATATTACTATGCCTGACACTTGCCCAGAATTTAGCATACTAGTTACACACAAGACTTTCCTGTGTTGCAAAAGACATAGGTGTTTGTAGATAAAAGAATGATAATTATATCATCTGGCATCTAAGCTTGTTATTATCTGGCATCTAAGCTTCAGTATTCCATCAATTAGACCTTGACCAGCTATTAGACAGACTGAAGTCACTGTATCTTTGTTATTCCATCTTTCTCTTTCATAACAAAAGCTGTCTGGCTGTTGCTTTCGTAATCCCATATGCCACCTGAGCCCCCTTCCTCTCCCCCCTCCTTTGTATAGACTCTGAAATTCTGCAAACACAGACAATTGCTATAAATCTTAAATGATCACAGACACTAAGTGACCTTGCTCAAAATCTACACTTGTTAAGCGACAGCATCTCCGAAAGCAGAAGAAAACAAAATCAATGCACTGCTTTACCTGATGGAGTGTCTGAAGCACACTAGGTTTGACATTTTCCTTCTCCAGATCCCGTTCCTTGTCTGAGCCTCCTTTCCCAAGTCGCTTATATTTGCAGAAGCAGGTAAGACCACATAAGGCAAGGAGGCTAGTAGCAGTCCCCAATGTAGCTCCAAGGGCAATCACTGGGACAGAAAAAACCATTATCTCAGACTAGGAAGCCACAACTTTTATTTAGCCAGGGTAATCCTCATTCCTTGCTCTGCAGAACTGAGCCTTCTTTCAAAGCGTGCAGGAGATCCTCTCAAGCTGTTGATAGAGAAGAAACTAATGGATTACTTCTGCTCTGCGAGATGATCCCAGGCACTCACCATCCCTCCTGATAGTGTTGCTGCCAAGCAGAAGCAGAGGAAATAGTAATTCAAATGCCTGCAGCCCTTTAAGACTGCAAGCAGACAGCTTTCATTGAACTCATTCTCCAGCTCCACTGGGAAAAGTCTGATATGCAATAGAATCAGACGTCAGCAAGAAAGGGGATGGGCCATGCTGGCCAACTCACCAAAGTATTTCTAAATCTATGAATGACCCTTTAAAGGAACAAGCAACAAGCCTGCTTTAAAAAATGTCAAGGCTACTACTATTGCTATCTTAATGTAAAATTACATCATGATGTAAAACCAAAACAACAAAGTTTTTGGATCGACACCTGTATACAGATGGGGTTTTTTTTTTAGGCATGACAAGTGAGTCCAATATGCATATAAAAATAGCAATATTGGGATCTCTTCATATTAGGGACATCAAAATGACAGGTGTCATTCAACATGACAAGTGTAAAATGATGCATATTAATGTCAACACTTCTAACTACTCACACAGCCAAAGGGGTGTGTGTGTGTGCAGAACTCACAGTGAATAATGAGGAAAGGCACTTTGGAATAATGAGTCAATGAAGGTGTATATCCACCGTAAAAAAGGCCAGAAACATATTAGGGATAATATATTTTTTAAAAAAAACATAGTACTGGAAATAGAGATGCCAACATTTTAATGATTAATATAAATCAATGGTGCAATCCCTTTTAATTAAATTTTAATGTACTTTATTATCCCACCTTTATTATTTTTATTAATAATTCAAGGCAACAAACATAACCAATATTTTCTCCTCCTATTTTCCTCACAACAACTCTGCAAGGTGAATTGACCTGGCCCAAAATCATGGAGGCTTTCATGGTTAAGGCAGAACTCATTATAACTCATTATGTCCTGGCTTCTAGACTAGTTCCTTAATCACTAAACCAAATTGGCATCTGGAATACAGTGTTCCCTCGATTTTCGTGGGTTCGAACTTCACGAATAGCCTATACCACGGTTTTTCAAAAAATATTAATTAAAAAATACTTTGCAGCTTTTTTTCCTATACCACGGTTTTTCCCACCCAATGACGTCATATGTCATCGCCAAACTAATAATGTTTGCAAATAAATAACAAAATAATAATAATTATTGTTAATAAATAATGTTTATAAATATCAGGATCACTAAGTGTCTTATTCAATGGTAAGTACCAGTAATAATGGTGAGTAAATGGTTGTTAAGGGAATGGGAAATGGTAATTTAGGGGTTTAAAGTGTTAAGGGATGGCTTGTGATACTGTTCATAGCCAAAAATAGTGTATTTACTTCCGCATCTCTACTTCGCGGAAATTCGACTTTCGCGGGCGGTCTCGGAACGCATTTCCCGTGGAAATCGAGGGAACACTGTATTATGTGCAGTTCTGGTTACTGCACCTTTAAAAAGATGTAGTGAAACTAGACACAGTTCTAAGGAAGGCAATTAAGAAGACTGAGGAAAGATTGTGACATTTGGGGCTTTTTAGTCTAGGAAAGAGATAAATGAGAGCGGTGTAATTGACATGTACAAAATTGTCCGTGAAGTGGATAAAGTAGCAAGGAGGAGTAATGGTCCCATTCCCCAAATGCTAAATCAAAAGGTTAGTCCCTGGAATTGAATCCTGGAAGAATCAGGACAGAAAAAAAATTGAAACAATTATCAAATGTTGGAATTTGCTACCATAAATTGTGATGCTTGCTACCATCTGGGTTGACTTCAAAAAAGAGGTGGACCGATTCATGGAGATCATGGGGATGAAGGGCTATTAGCTTCAAAGACAATATGGTTGCTTCAAAAGTTCATCTATTGGGAGACTAGTTGGTTTCCTTATGCAGTTGGTTACTGCAAGGGTGGATTCTGACTTACCTTGTTTCCGGTTCGCTTCCTCCCAGGCTGCATGGCTGCACCTTATAGCAAGGGGGAATGTGGAGTGACCAAAAATCCAAAAAATATCCTTCCCATAAAAGTCAAAAACAAGATGGCGACCACATGCACAGTGCCAGAAACTCAGCTTCTGCACATGTGCAGAACAAAAAAAAATCCAGATTTTTTTTTTTAAAATATTTTAAAAATTCTGAATTTTTTAAATAAAAAGATGGTGGTACTCATGAACCAGCACCGACTGAACCAGTTCTGTGATGTCATCATGACATTAACAGCGGGTCACTACTGGTTCCAGTGAACTGGTCCAAACCAGGAGGAATGCACATCTGGGTTACTGTGACTGCTGGATTAGATGGGGTAAGCATTCGATCCAGCAAGGCACTGCTTAACAGAGAGAAAAAGAAAAGGTATGAAATCATATTTATTTTATTTATTTATTTTGTCCAATACATAATACACATTGACGAGAATAGATATGTAATAATATAAATAAAGAAAAGAATAGAAGAAAAGATATAAAAGTATAGGTGAACATATTTGAAAGGAAGAAAAGATAAATGAGATAAGGAGAGACAATTGGACAGGGGACGGAAGGCACACTGGTGCACTTAAGCACACCCCTTACTGACCTCTAAGGAACCTGGAGAGGTCAATCGTGGATAGTCTAAGGGAAAAATGTTGGGGGTTAGGGGTTGTCACTACTGAGTCAGGTAATGAGTTCCATGCTTCGACAACTTGGTTGCTGAAGTCATATTTTTTACAGTCAAGTTTGGAGTGGTTAATATTAAGTTTGAATCTGTTGTGTGCTCTTGTGTTGTTGTGATTGAAGCTGAAGTAGTCATTGACAGGTAGAATGTTGCAGCATATAATCTTGTGGGCAATACTTAGATCGTGTTTTAGGCGACGTAGTTCTAAGCTTTCTAGACCTAGGATTGATAGTCTGCTTTTGTAGGGTATTCTGTTTCGAGTGGAGGAGTGAAGGGCTCTTCTGGTGAAGTATCTTTGGACATTTTCTTTTTCTTTTCTTTTTTTTCCAATCTTTTTATTGTTTTATAGATACATATATCACAATTTGTTTATACAGTTTATAAACTTTGGACATTTTCAAGGGTGTTGATGTCCGAGATGTGGTATGGGTTCCAGACAGATGAACTGTATTCAAGGATGGGTCTGGCAAAAGTTTTTTAGGCTCTGGTGAGTAGTGTGAGATTGCCAGAGCAGAAGCTGCGTAGGATCAAGTTAACAACTCTAGAAGCTTTTTTGGCGATATTGTTGTAGTGGGCTTTGGCATATGTCTTGAACATAAGAGCAAAATCCCAATGGCCGGTTAGGTCCCACAGAGTTGGCCTTCTCGAGGTCCCATCGGCCAAACAATGTCATCTGGCGGGGCCTAGGAGAAGAACCTTCTCTATGGCAGCCCTGGCTCTCTGGAATGAACTCCCTCAAAAGATGTGCACTGCCCCCTCCCTCCTGGTCTTTTATAACGCTCTGAAGACCTACCTCTGTCGGCGGGCGTGGGGACTGTTAGCCACGAGATTGTCCCTGGCCGATATGAATGATTGAATTGGATGGATGTGGATGATTGCATAAGGGATTTTAGATTTTTGATAATTTTGTATATCTTTCAAAAATAATTAGATTTCTCACATATATTGTTTGCATTTACAATGTTGCATGCTACCCTGAGTTTTTTTGAGAAGGGCAGCATAGAAGTCAAATAAATAAACAAACAAACAAACAAACAAACAAATAAATAAATAAATAAAACTGATTTAGGAAATGAGATCAGTCTGAACTGAAGCTGTTGTGAACTGTTGTCAAACTGAAGCTAGTTTTCTTTCAGGATTCTGCCTGTGGAATTGTGGCAGAATTGTCAATATTAAAGGAGCTGTACTTTTTCCTGGGCTTACTGAGTAACCATAAAGAAGAAATTATGAGTTAAACTTCATCTGTCACTTCACCAATTCTCCAGGATTTCTCAGAGATGATATATGAAATTTACAGATTAGATTATTATTAGAGTTGGAAGAGACCTTGTAGGCCATCTACTCCAACTCCCTACTCTATCTTTTCTTATATTATCAGCAAACACTGTCCTTGCTTTAAAGGATGTGATTTGAACTCCTCTTTGTCAACCTTTTATATGCAGCAGCTGAACACTGTTTAAACTATCCTAGCTTAACCCCATCTCCTGTCAGAAATCCATAATGCTGATAATTCAGACCATCATTCCAGAAGCCAAATATCTCTGTTGATGCCACATCTAAAGTCAATCATTCTCCAATTCACATATATATTTTCCTATAGCTGTGAATCATCAACTACCATTTCAATTATTATTCTCCTTTTGCAAATATCAGCCTTCGGATATCTGGTCTCTGTTTCCTGTTCCACAGAGCCATTCACAACTCCTCTGTAAAGATTCCTAACTTCATCCAAGGTCTCCTCACAGCACCTGAGTCTTACAGTCACTTGTTTTTAATTGTCTCTTTTATTCACTAGGCTTGTCCTTTGTTCTGTCAGCTTCTGTTGTAATCCCTTCTATGCTTGCTCTGATAAGCATTCATCTTTCCTAATGTATTTCCGTGTGGCTCCTCCTGTTCCAATCCTTGTTCTTTTTTTGCAGGTACTTTTATTTATTTATTAAATCTATATGCTGCCCAACTCCCGACTCTGCAACTCTGGGCAGAATACAACAAAAAAACCTAAACATCAAAAACAATTTAAAAACCATAAAATCATGCATCCCTTCTGTGGCTGGATCCAGAAGATAAATCGCCTGATTAGCGGCCCCATTACTCTTGCAAAATACTATACAGCAGATAGGTGGGCTTCAAAATTTTTAGAAAGGGGTTCTCTGCCTGGTTGCTGGGTGTGTGTGGCCCTGACATGCATGGCCTCCGGCACCACAGTGTAGGGGTCTGTTTTTGCCTTCCCCAGGCTTCAGAGGCTTTCATTGGGTCTCCGGAAGGGTGAAAACTGTCTCCCCAGGCTCCAGAGGCCCGCTGGAGGCTGGAAATGGGCCCATTTTTGGCCTTCCTGAACTTCCAATAGGAAGCCCTACTGAGCCTCTGTGCCCTCCACTTACCTGTATCCAAAACAGGCCATGTGGGGACTCCCGGGAGGGGCAGATGGGAGGCAGCCAGGAGTGAGATTTGTGGGTTCTCCAAACTGCATAGAATTTTAGCTAGAGGTTCTCCCAAACCCCTGAGAACCCCCAGCAGCCCACCCCTGACTGCTAATGTGTTCCAAATACATTTCATTTGCTTTCAAGGATAGATATAAACTTGCCGGACTGAGGTGCTTGCCTTAATTTCTGGTTTTTAAGGCATTAAGACATAATATTTTAAAATTTCCTCTATTATCCTTTCTTAGGTTAATCGATTTCCATTGAGAGAGACTATGTTGCAATAGAAACCTATGCTTAAACACTCCTGCCAAGTTCCTCTTCTTTCTATTTAATCAATAGTGTCTTCATTAAAAAGGAATTAGCATAGATGAACCAGCTACTTGTACCTTTCAGTATGTCTCTTCAAATAATTTTATCTAGAGTGTCATGATCTACTTCTCAAAACGGAAGGAGAGATGGTAAGCTTTTAGCTTGCATTTATCATTTAAAACTGAAGATAGAACACTTGTGGTGTCATGCTCCCTCTAATACATATGTGCCGTTCACAGAACTAAAAAATAAGCTTGTCAGATTGTCAACTGATAATAGTTTTCATATATAGAAATTGATTAATTGGTTGGTTGGGGAAGCATTGTTTGTTTGTTTGTTTGTTTGTTTGTTTATTTATTTATTTATTTATCATTTTGTGATATTTATATGCCACTCAACTCTAGCAGGACTCTGGGTGGCTCACAATAATCACAACAACTAAAAAACAATATAACAACAATAAAAACATCAAATAGCATCAAATTCATAAATAACCCTTAAAAAACATGCATATGAATCCCCACTTGCATTCTGAAGTAGGATTTCATTACGGGTAGTCCCCGGGTTACGTTGTCCCCGACGTATGATGTTTCATCGTTACAATGACCTAGGGACAGTTTCGAAGCCACCGTTGCTGCCTCCATTTGGGCAAAGGGATCTCCGTGGTGGCCGGCAGCTTTGGAGACCCTGCGGAGATCCTCTCGCCCAAATGGAGGTGGCGGCGGCTTCAAGGGACCAACAGCCGGTCCTTCTCGGAGCTGCGTTGCTGTAGCCTCCGAGGCCGCCCACCGCAGAGATCCCCTCACCCGAACATTCAGCCGGAGGCTTCGCCGGCTGTTGGTTCCTTGAAGAAGCTGCCGCCGCTGCCACCGCCATGTAAGTCGGAATATTCGTGTAAATCAGAATATTCTGACTTACACCAAACTCGGCTTACGACGGTCCATGGGAACAGATCCCGTCGTAAGTCAGGGACTACCTGTATTATAAAAACATAGAAACATAGAAGATTGACGGCAGAAAAAGAACTCATGGTCCATCTAGTCTGCTCGTATACTATTTCCTGTATTTTATCTTAGATTGGATATATGTTTATCCCAGGCATGTTTAAATTCAGTTACCAACCATGTCTGCTGGAAGTTTCTTCCAAGCATCTACTACTCTTTCAGTAAAATAATATTTTCTCACGTTGCTTCTGATCTATCACAATCTTCTCCATCATCTTCATCATCTTTATACTGTACTATTTAATAAGATGCATAATGAGCAATAGTTCAAAATACAGTTATGATAATTGGAATAGTAAAGTCAATAGGTATTTATAAAATTTTACACACTGTAATAATATTACAAAAGCAGGAAAACATAGTAAAAAAATCCCTAATTTATAGCAATTAAAAAAGCAAAACCATTTAAGACAGACGCAGCAGCATATTGCCCAAAAATTGTCAGTGAAACAATCCAATTTAACTTCTAAAATTTACATATTGTCTAATAAATTAATGATCAGATTTACACTATGGCTAAAAATGCACTCAGCTGCTTCTGCACTCTCATCTGAAATAGATACGTTTTTAAACAATTACTACATACATTACCATCCCTCCAAAGAAAATTCAGATAACACCAATCCTGTTATTCTTTTGAAAGACACTGAAGACTGGGCTGTTTCTCCAGACACTTGGATCAGGGAGTTGGTGAGCTTTGTTTCTATTGAGGATGAGTGGGATTAACAGTTTATCTTTAGGCAGTAGGGATTTACGTTTGGTGGCTGTTTTGTTTTAATCTTCTAAAATGGCCAGAGTCACTTGTGTGAGATGGGTGGCTATATAAATCACATAAATAATAAGCTGTTCAAAGAGTAACCAGAGGGGAAGTGATCCCATAATCCAAGTAACAGATACTAGAAGCTCTTTGGCATGAAGAGACTCAGGGGGAAAAGGCTCAAGCAAAATGCCAGTGAGACTGGATAAGTAACCCAAGTGGGAATCCATCAAGAAATAAGAGAAAAATGGAAGATGGAGTGTTGCAAAAAACCACTTGAAGTGCTCCCTGCTCTACAACATCTGCCAGACTAAGAAACCAATACCATGTAGGTCAATACTACTTTTACCCTAACAGCTATTATAAGAGAATCTTGGAAGTCTAAATAAGGTTCCCCCACCTCCCTTTATCTTCATGTGAACTGAGGAGGGACTTGTCCAACTCTTTCTGTCAAATTACTTATTTTGCCCAGGACTCAAATCCCTTTTATGTAATTGTTGGCCTGGCCATTGTTGTTCCTGTCCTGTCCTTCAAGGCCATTCTCTTTTACCTTTACAAGAGTATACAGAAACCTTTATGAGGAAAGGTAAGAGAGATTTCAAAGAAATCAGCTTCAGCCTGAACAAGATGATGAGTTGAAAAAGGATTTCAAGCTCCCCCACTTATGATTTTCTTTGGTATTGGGAAAGAGAGATCCTGTCAGGCTTTCATGTTTGTTTGTTTGTTTAGATTTATAGGCCGCCTGACTCCTTCCGGACTCTGGGCAGCATACAACAATTAAAAACAATACAAAAATAATTAAAGTTTAAGTTTAAATTAACTTTAAGTTTATTGGATTTATATGCCGCCTCTCTCCGAGGACTCCGGGCAGTTTATAACATATAAAAAAGACAATATATACTGCTCAAAAAATTAAAGGGAACACTCAAATAACACATCCTAGATCTGAATGAATGAAATATTCTCATTGAATACTTTGTTCTGTAGAAAGTTGAATGTGCACAACAGCATGTGAAATTGATTGTCAGTCAGTGTTGCTTCCTAAGTGGACAGTTTGATTTCACAGAAGTTTGATTTACTTGGAGTTATATTGTGTTGTTTAAGTGTCCCCTTTATTTTTTTTGAGGAGTGTATATCGAAATCCAAATATTTAAAATTCAGTTACAACTAAAAAACTAAAGAACCAATTAAAATACTTAACCATTCAATCAATAAACACATTATACATTCATTGTCCAGGGTGGAGAATAACTCCAAGCTTGGCAGCATAGATGTCTTTAGACTCTTCAAAAAGGCAAGGAGGGTGGGGGCAGTACGAATCTCTGGGGGGAGCTGATTCCAGAGGGCCGGGGCCCTCACAGAGAAGGCTCTTCCCCTAGGTCTCACCAAATGACATTATCTAGTTGACAGGACCTGGAGAAGGCTGACTCTGTGGGACCTGACCGGTCACTGAGATTCATTCATAAAACCCCTAAGAATAAAATCATTCATTTTTTCTTGGCTAGAGCTAGATGGTATTGCTCAATGGCCCCAGTCCTGTTGGCAGAGTCAAGTTTTCATAGCTTTCCGGAATGTCAGGAGGGTGGGGGCAGTGCAGATCTCTGGGGTCAGCTGTTTCCAGAGAGCTGGCACCACCACCGAGAAGGCCCTCCCAAACGGCCCCACCAACCAACACTGTCCAGCCGACGGGACTCAGAGAAGACCAACCTTGTGGGTCCTTATCTGTTGCTGGGAGGTATGTGACGGTCCAAGTTCTTGTCATTATTTGCTCTACAATCATTTCTTGGGATTCCATATACATAGAAAAATAGGAGAAGGTCAAATAACATGAGACAGACTCAGAAGAAGATGAAGAGACAATATCAAAGACACATTACAACAGCATCAAATAACAAAGTTTGAGATCTTCAGAAGAGCAAGAACCAGAACATTTTTCCTCCCTCAACACCTGAAGCAGTAAAAGAGGACGTAAAGAAAAAGAATGAAATAAAGTTTCAACAGTTCATGTGATGCTCCCTGACCTAACTACCTAGAAGATTATCAGGATTTGAAGGGCCTTGGAATGGGGTGAAATGCTACCGGTTCAGGCCGGTTCACCTGAACTGATAGTAAAAATTGCTACCGGTTTGCAGAACCGGTAGTAAAAAATTGTACCAATAGTAAGAACCGGTAGTAAAACAAATGGTATTAAAAAAGTTTAATTTTTTCCCCCGACAACCGCATGTTGCACAGCAAAAAAACAGTGTGTGTGTGTGTGTATAAAGAGAGAGGGAGAGGGAGAGAGAAAAAAAGGAAAGATAGAAAAAGAAAGGGAGATAGGGAAAAAAGAGAAGAAGGAATGACTACAAACCTGGCACTAGATGGAGTTTCAGTGGATAATATAGAGCTGGAAGGGACGTGGAGGTCACCTACATCATTTTTATGCCCTGTGGATATAAAAAAATATGGAGAACTAGAAGTTTCAAGGCAAATTGAATATCACTGCATATTTTGGAGCCTATACCCAGAATAAGAGAGAAAAGGCCAAAGTGAGAAGATCTGACACAGGTTCACCAGTCCAGGTACTGCTTCTGGGAAATAAAACATTTAAAGCAGAAATTTCTGGGGGTTTTTTTCCATTCTACAGACCAAATATCCAAGTATCCTCTATGTATGTGAGGGTCTTCCCAAATAGGCCATTGGCATTTGCATTGCCATTTGCACCAGGTGTGGGTTCCACTTATCTTCGCCATCGGTTCGTGTCGCAACATTTTGCGCGCATCCCCTTGTG
This sequence comes from Erythrolamprus reginae, assembly GCF_031021105.1. Lineage (NCBI taxonomy): Eukaryota > Metazoa > Chordata > Lepidosauria > Squamata > Dipsadidae > Erythrolamprus > Erythrolamprus reginae. The sequence continues at coordinate 97,459,964 of NC_091950.1, read as the reverse complement.
CCATTCTGCTTCTGCGCATGCTCAGTAGCTATAATCAGCCTGAAACACAGCTGAGGAGCTCATCATTTGGGCAAAGGAATAAAGATAAGTATAAACCCAGGGGCAGGTGGAAGGACCCTTTTTCAAGCAGCAGCAGGAAAAGAAACCCTTCAAAACAATTAAAAAAAATCAGAAAAAAAATCTTTAAAAAAAATGCCGGCACCCACGGGCTGGCACCGACAATTGAGATCCATGGCACCATCATGACATCACCAGCGAGTCATTATTGGTTCGGGCGATCCAGTCTGAACCAGGAGAAACCCACCCCTGATTGGCAAAGCATTTTCATGAAATATTCATCTACTGTATAATAATAGTCAGTCATCTTTCTTAGGCTGAAGTCAGTTATTAGGAGTACAAGGATGGAGTGGTACTTTGAAGAACAGGGAGTTAGAATAAAGATTTGAGGCAGCAACTCTAAAGCTGCAACTAGAAATAGAGGGATGAATCTATAGGTGGACAGCTGAGGGGAGAGGAAAGTTATTAGGGTTGGAGCAGCTTGCTTTGCCAGCAGAGAAATTCTGCTTTTGTGTCTTTGAAGGATAACAAAGTCAATCAGTGCCTGAGTGCTTCCGATCAAGCATCTATTCAAAACATTTTGCTGACTGGCATGGAACCAAATATATAACTTGATGTATTTGTAGAAACATTTATTTGCTACCTATGATTTTCCAAATGAATTTTCCAAATGAATTTACAGCAACAGTGACAACAAAAACACAATTCAATACTATAGGGACAAAAAGATAAAACACCCACAAAATGTCATCATTCATAGTTTGGTGACAAAGAGTTTTAATTGCTATCCCCCTAAGAACATAATAAAGGACCAGCATAACTACTCTTGAGAATTTGCTAATAGAATCTGACCTTTAGAAAATCTTGTCCGGCAATACTGCCTTTGTTGAGAGATGTTCAGGAAGGTCTTTGATGATGATGGAGAGGTTCATACAAAAGGAGACACTCTTAAAATATACCAACCCCAAGCTATTTTAGGGGTTGAATTGGCACTGGAAATAAAGTGGAAGCACTGTGCTGCTGATACAAAATCAGTGTAATTTGATTAACAATAGCAATAGCAATAAGAGCGGCATAGAAATCAAATAAATAAATAAATAAATAAATAAATACATAAATACATAAATACATAAATATATAAATACATAAATAAATAAATACATAAATACATAAATACATAAATACATAAATAACACCTAGAGTAATATACCCTCTCTAAGTTTTGCTGCTGTTACAAAATCAGTGCAATTTGATTAACAATAGCAATATCAAGAAGGGCGGCATAGAAATCGAATGAATGAATGAATGAAGGAAGGAAGGAAGGAAGGAAGGAAGGAAGGAAGGAACCAACCAACCAACCAACCAACCAACCAACCAACCAACCAACCAACCAACCAACCAACCAACCACCCACCCACCCACCCACCCACCCAATCAATAGAACTTAGAGTAATACACCCACTCTAACTTGTGGACAAAATCGGCAGATTGCTTCCAACAATCTGGGTTCTCATTTTACCAACCTTGGAAGGAGGAATCCACTGTGAACCATTCAAAATTGATCTCCTGGAATGAGCAGTGAGTTAGTCTGCAGTACTGCATTCTAACCACTGCACCACTATGGCTCTGTAGATTAGAAAAGTAATTGGCTTAGAGTATCATCATCACTGCTTAATAGTGTATCAGTTTTACTTTATGGAAAACATTGAAGGCAGCTATATGATAAATTATAATAAAATGGCAATAAGAGAGCTCATTTAATCTGGTGTTTAAGGTAGGTGGACTAGTGGGGGGGGGGAACCTGAATGCTAATCTTGCCTTAGGCACAAGGTCAGTTTGGTGACTTTGAACTAGACTTCTCTTTCAGCCTTAGGAAAAAAACCAGTGGCAAATCACTAGTGAAAATGTTGCCAAGAAAATTGCAGCAGCATCTTTATTTGGTTGCCAAGGTTCAACATTGACTTGAAGACGCGTGCGCACACACAAACACACACACAGACACAGGGGAAAACCCCATATCATATTCACACCCGGGAATAGGAAAGGGAAAAATAAAGTGCAAATAAAATGAAAGGGGGAGGAGAAAAAGGAAAGAAAGGGAAAGAGAAAACAAAAGTGATTGTGGAAGGGGAAAAGAGAAAGGACAAGAAAAGAACATAAACAGTATGGGGTTGCCCTCGGTACGCCTGGGATCGCTGATCCAGTAGCAGAAATGGTGATGCATGCACATCTGTGCATCCCCACCACACCTCACACACCACCATGCAAGAATTTGCTTCCACGCATGTACAGAAGCAAACAAATCGGCAAAAATCACCTTTTTTTTTTTGGTGATTTTCAGCTTTTCTTTGATTCTGCGCATCCACAGAAGCAAAGAAATCAGCAAAAATCACAGAAATCTCGCATGGGCAAATGTCCTTGCACGAGATTTCAGCAATTTTCACTGATTTCTTTGCTTCTGTGCATGCAAATTCTCAGGGGTGCACATGCCCATGCCAGCCTCCGGGACTGATCCAGTAGGGAAAGGTACATGTGGCCCTTCACTGAACATAAAAATTTGTAACAGTCTACCAGAAATGAGACAGAGTTTTTTTCCCTTTCTTGTAAATCCTTCCTCCCCTGTTTTTATCAGTTTACCCCAGAAAGACATCCATCATATCAATATTGTCCTTTTCCACAGTGTGCTTAAAGTACAGTGATACCTTGTCTTACGAACTTAATTGGTTCCAGGACAAGGTTCGTAAGGTGAAAAGCTCGTAAGACGAAACAATGTTTCCCATAGGAATCAATGTAAAAGCAAATAATGCGTGCAAATCCTTCAGGAAAATCCCAAACTTTGGAAGGGAGGCGAACAGAGGGCAGGGAGGAGCAGCGAAAGGGGGCGGGTGGAAGAAGCAAGGCTAGGCTAAAGGGTGAGTGGGAAGGAAGAAAGGCAAGGGGGGGCGCCCCTCCCCTTTTTTTAGACACCCTTTCATTGCCTTTGCAAGCATGCCATTCTCCTACTTTTGTTAATGCAAACTCTTTCCCCCTCCAAGCCACCTCTCCCTTTTCTTTCTTCAAAAAAAAAAGGGGGGGGAAGAAACCCCTTCATCCCAGCTTGGGTTCGTAAGGCTTGGGTTCGTAAGGTGAAAACAGTTCAGAAGAAGAGGCAAAAAAATCTTAAAAACCGGGTTCCTATCTCAAAAAATTTGTTAGAAGAGGCGTTCGTAAGACGAGGTACCACTGTATTTGGAGAACGGATCTTTTCAATTCAATTCTATCTTATGCCCCTATTTGCCATTAATTGCATTGCATTTTTTTTCCTGAATTTCCCCATTTTACAAATAAGATACCCAGAATTCAGGATGAACGTGTCCAGCAAGGTGCATGAGTCACAAGAAGGAAGCATGCTGGAATATCTTGGGATAATTCCTTTCCTCACTCTTTAGGAAGAATATGAAAGAATCATGGATCAGGAAACAGTGCAGAATCTTAATGCCAAAAATGTTTTCTGCTTAAAGGGAAAAAAAGGCAGAAAAACCTCTTCTGAGCTTCCCAAGGTCAATGGGGAGAAGTCTGAATTCATCACATTTCATTGTTTTCTGCCTTCATATACCCATTACTGCCATCTGCCTGCTCTTCATATACGTAATGCTTCAAACCATGACAGGTATCACACGCCTCCCATCACTTCATGGTTTCTGAAAGGCTGAATTGCAGCCTGTAATACAAATTACCGAGAGAAATTTCAATAAGGAAGCGTAGGTACCTTAAGCTGTTTGGCTTTTGCCCATGAACTCAGCAGAGGTCTCATATTGCATTAAATCCAAATGTGGTTTCAGTGGTTTGCTTCTTGCTGTGAACCCAGCTAACATTAGTTTAGTCAATACATTGTGAATAAGCCAGTCTGTGAAGCCAACAGTAGCAGCATAGAGAAACTGTCATGAAATCTCCAGAATCGTAAAGTGTACAAATTTGAGATTTGCCACATATGTTCCACTTGGCTTCTTGGTGCTCACTAAGAAAGGATTTTTCAAAATTACCATCAGAGCATGAGTATTTCTTATATTATTATTAATGAGCTCTGATGCTAAGGAGTTCTACTCCCCCTCCCCACCAGAAAAGAAATATGATCCAAATGCAAAACACAAACAGAGGAGTTTCAGTTTCAGTTTTGCTTTCACAGCAGCAAGCAGCTTTGCTACAGAACAGTTGAGCTAAGCCAGGCTAGCCAGATGAATACCAATGAATGCTGATAGGCAGAGACAGATTCTCTACCCCCATATTATTTTCCTCCTCAGTTCAGATGAATTTGTAACATTAAGGGAAAAGAGGCAAAAACACAAGAAAAGATTTACAGATGTGATTAGGAAAACACAAGTAAGGGAAGCTGCTTGTTTCTCTCATGGCTAGTTGTATGTGGCATGCTCCAGAGTCAGTTCACCTGACAGCCTGGTCATCCCCCAGCCAGAGAGCAAAATCAGGAATATTATTTATATGGAGGTCCTTAGCAATTAATCTGAGGGAACAAATTGAAAGTCTATGCTATTCAAATAATGTCTTCATCTGTAACAGAAACCTAGCTTATCATATCTAACTAAAAAAAAAGTCCCTTTTGTTGTGATTGGCTCTGGCCCAGCTCCTGCCCCAAGGAATGTGGAGGTGGATGCAGGGGAAACATCAACATGTCATAAACCTGTTTTATTGCCGACAGAGTCAGGTAGTGCAGTTTCCTTGGACGAAGAAGAAGGTGGGGGGGTGACTTGGAAGAGGGGGGCTTGGCACACAGCCCAGGAAGCCAATATCCATTATCTTCGGTCGATTCAGATGCAGAAGTCTTGGACCCACGCAGGTGCAGAGTTATGCATAGAAGAGACCAATTGAGGACATATTACAGGAGATAAGAGAGGCCACCTGTGTTTGGGTGGGGCTCCAGTAATTAGAGCTGCTGATACAAATAGCAGCGTGTTGGTTTGGCCACTGTGGAAGATTAACTGATTGCAGTTCTTCAGGACCATGTTTTGCTGTTTTCCGGACTTTGTTTATTGATTTTTCACACCTTTGAAACCAAAGCAGAGCAAAGTGTGTGTGTCTCACTTCGTTGGAAGAAGGAGGGCTGTGACGTTTCTTCACAGCTGCTAGCTAAGAACTTAAGGACTGATTAAGTGAATTGTACAGCCTACAAGGTTGTTTTGGGACGAGTGCTCTTTGCAATACAAAAAGGGTGCTTTGTTTCTTTTGAATTTTGTGATAAAGAACTTTGTTTTGAATTTTCAAACATGTGTGTGTCTGAAATATGTATCCTTGAATTTTCGGGAGGCTCATACCAGAGAGCCCAGCAGAACACCTTTTTTAACCACTCATTAATTTTCAAGCTTTAAATATCAATTTATCAAGCCCCATCACATAATTTCATAGCGAAGCATGGATATTTAGCTAGTTATTTATGAAACTAAGAGCCCTGGTGGCTGAGTGTTTAGAATGCAGTATTACATTCTACTTCTTGCTGATTGCCAGCTGCTAGCAGTTTGGCAGTTCAAGTCTCACCATCTCAAGGTTGACTCAACCTTCTATCCTTCCAAGGTGGGTAAAATGAGGATCCAGATTGTTGGGGACAATATGCTGACTCTGTAAAATGACTTAGAGAGGGCTATAAAACACTGTGAAGCTCTATATAAGCCTAGGTCGTATTGCTATTTAAGCATCTAGAGTAGCCTCAACTCAGTGAGCATTGTGCAAAAACATTCTCTGAACTGTTAATCTAGGCACAATGCTAGACTAGATTCCTTCCTACCTCTCCAGTCCCTCTATGGGTCAGATTACAGCTTCTACTATTCCCAGCCAGCATAGCTCTGAGGTGATGGGGAATTGCAATCTGAAACATTTGGAAGATGTATGGTTGGGGAAAGGCTGGACCCAAGACACACAGTGAGACATGAGAAGGGATTCAAGTCAGCTGATGTCAAATTAATATCCTCCCTATAAATGTACAGATAGTTCTTGACTTTTGATCCCAATTGGGGCAAGAATTTCCAATGCTGACCAGGTGCAGTTGTTAAGTGATTTGAGCCTGATTCTATAACACCTTTTTATTAATTGGACTTGTATGCCACCACTCTCCGTAGACTCGGGGTGGCTTTTTGCCACAATTGTTAAGCAAACAGGGGCGAGTACAAGTGCACTAGAGTGCCTTCCATCCCCTGTCCTATTGCTCTCCTATATCTCCTATACCTTTCTTCTATTCCTATATCTCTTCTTCTATTCTTTCATTGATATGTTCTATTACTATATCTTCTGTTCTATTCTTTCTTAGATATATTTTACTATGAGTATCTCCTCTATAAACTTCATCATGTATTTTACTATGTGTATATAGATATACTCACTAAAACCCTCATTGTGTATTGGACAAAATAAATAAATAAAAATAAAAAATCATTGCAGTTGTTAAGGCAACAATGTGGTCAGTAAGCAAATTCAGCTTCCACATTGTCCTTGCTTATTAGAAGCTGGTTGGTAAGGTACCAAGTGCTTCCCACATGATGCCAGGACACTGTAAATGTTGTACTGTAAATACATCCCATTTACCTGGTGCCCAAATTTTGATCATGGATGCTACAATGGTTATAAATGCAAGGACTGGTTTTAAGTCATTTCCCCCCCAATGCTGCTATAACTTCAAACAGTGCCAAAACACATGGTTGTAAGTAGAAGATTCCTTACATGTGCCATTCCTGTAGGAATGCTATTCAGCGTTTGCCAAATGATTTACACTCTTTCTCAGCTGCAGCCTTTCAGGGGTTTTTCCCTCTCAAACTCAAACACCCTTGTGGGGTGCCTCAGGGGTTGGTCCTCTCCCCCCTGCTATTTAATATCTACATTAAACCACTGGGTGAGATCATCCAAGGGCGTGGGGTGAGGTATCATCAGTACGCTGATGATTCCCAGCTTTACATCTCCACCCCATGTCCAGTCAACAAAGCAGTGGAAGTGATGTGCCGGTGTCTGGAGGCTGTTGGGGCCTGGATGGGTGTCAACAGACTCAAACTCAACCCTGATAAGACGGAGTGGCTGTGGGTTTTTCCTCCCAAGGACAATTCCATCTGCCCATCCATCACCCTTGGGGGGGAACTACTGACCCCCTCAGAGAGGGTCCGCAACTTGGGCATCCTCCTTGATCCACAGCTCACATTAGAGAAACATCTTTCGGCTGTGGCGAGGGGGGCATTTGCCCAGGTTCACCTGGTGCACCAGTTGCGGCCCTATTTGGACTGGGACTCACTGCTCACAGTCACTCATGCCCTCATCACCTCGAGGCTCAACTACTGTAATGCTCTCTACATGGGGCTACCTTTGAAAAGTATTCGGAAACTTGCATTCCTAAGTATGCCCATGTTACACCAACACTCCGCAGTCTGCATTGGTTGCCGATCAGTTTCTGGTCACAATTCAAAGTGTTGGTTATGACCTATAAAGCCATTCATGGCACCAGACCAGACTATCTCATGGAGAGGGGCGGCATACAAATCCAATAAAATAAAATAAAATAAAATCAAACTCACATATCTGTCCGGAGATGTCCACAAATCATAGCATCTGTACAAGTTTACCTTTAATGAATGTCTTGAGTTCAATATTTGAATTAAGTGAAATGCACCCCAATTCCTCATTTTCTGTTAAATGGGTGTTGTGAAAAATTGGTGATATACAGTATATCCAAAAATAATATTCAGGATAGTATGATTAAATTGCTAGCTTAAAGGCTGTTGCTGTTCTTAGAATATTGGCAAGTTATTATGATGCCTCTAAAAATGTTGCAGTTGCTTTGCCCTGAAAAGGACTTATTTCAATTTCAATCATAAGTCTGAGCAAAATAGCTCATGCATATATATAACTCTAGATGGTACTGGAATTTAAAATAGATGGGATAAACACAATTGATCCTTTAGAATGACAACACTATATCAAAACCACCATGAAGTTTTCTTCCTTAAACACAAAATTCTGGGCAACTATGGGCAAAGCTCCCTGCTGAGCAAAGGGATGAAGCCTTGACCTTGAATCTGGCCATGAAGTTGGCCTTGACCTTGACCTTCCCTGCTCTTAGTCATGCCCAAGGTATGTGGGAAGGCTCCACCTGACCTGTCGCCCGTAGGCTTGCATGGGTGAGTCCCAAGAGCATCCCCCCTCCTTCACCCTGGATGGGTCGGCACTTGAGTTTCCGGAGAGGGGCAGTCCTTCACCTTCCAAAAGGTTCTCCAAAGGAGATCACATGGTTGCTGTTAGCCCCTTTCCCCACCCCATACATGCCTGCCATCGTGCTGACGAGCTGAAGGGAAAAGAGGGTGTGAGATGGCAAGCCTGCCTCTATTTGCGGCTCGCCGCCCTGCCCTCAAGCTTCGTCTTGGCCCTGCACTAAGTGTGGGGCACGATGGGGTGATCATGCCATGGCGTGATCACCCAGCAATCCCTTGTGGCGCCGGCGGTGATCCATGTTGCCCAACCCTGCCGCAACCGCTGTCCAGCCACAAGCGGCTGGCCCTCTTTTGACTGAAGTAGCATAGGGTCTCCTGTCCAAGCAGGGGGTTGGACTAGATCTTCTAGGACCTCCAAGGTCCTTTCCAACTCTGTTGTTATTAAATAAATGTTTTTTTCATTTTCACAATTTCTGTCTGCGCTCAGGCTGAAATACAAGCAATTTCTGAGGCTTTTAGTGATCCCTTTATTACTATATATTTGGACAGAAAATCTGGCAAAAACTGAATTGCAAAGATGTGCAGAAATAGGAAAAGCTCAGGTACAACAATTGCTGCTGCTAAGAACATTTGCTTTTAGATATCATTTGTCTTCTTCTGCCACCAAGAGGTGATAAACCATCTTGCATTTGCTTATTAGTAAGCCCCCTCTAGAATCTATTAAGACCAATGTCTGCACGTGTAATGCAAGTTTGGATATAGATTTTAGATGACTTACACTATAAAAGCATAATGACAACTATTAATTAGGAATGATTGAGTGTGTATATGGCTTACTTTAGGGTTATTTATGTATTTTATGCTATTTGCTGTTTTATTGTTGTTACATTTTATATTGCTTTTTAGTTGTTGTCATTGTTGTGAGCTACCCAGAGTCCTGCTGGAGTTGGGCAGCATATAAATATCACCAAACCAACCAACCAACCAACCAACCAACCAATTAATCAATAAATAAATAAATAGCTCACAATACCTAATCGATGTTTTCCACTAAAACCCTGTGGAAGAGCATCATTTTTATAACTTTTCCTAAGGTCAATAGGGAGGGAAGCTTTTTTACAGTGAGGAATTTTCACCAAAGCAGCTATCGTTTACATATTACTCCAAATCCCCAAATTTAGGCACCCCACCATGCAGTTCCCCACTAACATATATTGAGTAGGCAGATTGCTATAAGAAGGAGATGGAACTAAAGATAGTTGCAGATTAAACTTTAGAATAACTTTATAAATAAGAACTGGAATTTGGAATTGGGCCAGGAAGCCTTCCAACAATCATTGCAACTCCCTGGAGAGGTGTTATTCTGAGAAAACTCTTAGTATCAATCAGCAGATGTGAAACTACATTTTGTTCCAGCTGTGTGGTTTTCAGGTTGTGTTCAAGAGCTAAACATTTAATGCAAATTGCTGTAGTCATTTTATTTTGAATGATTCACAGACAAACCTCCTTAAATGACATGCTATTAATCAAAGTCTTTCTAGATTGTATTGAACAGCTTGTAATCAAATTATTTCCTTCTATACAAATGTCCATTTGGGTAACAATATTGGATATGAATATTTAAAACTGCTTATCTTTAGAATTACAGATGTATTTATATTAATCCCAAAGTGTGTGTGCGTGTGTATGCATGTATGTACTTGCTTTTGTGTGGTTTCTGTTTTTAGAGATTTTTCCTCTAGTTGTGTTGAACATTGTAGATTTAAATAAAAATTTAAAATAAAAAAAGATGAAGGCACTTTTATATTATTGCAGTTAATGCAATTAATAATGCCCTGCTGGTTATGAATATTGTTGAGCGATGCGTAAAAATTTCTTTCTTAGCTGGAAATAAATATTCATAAATGTATTTCTGACTATGGTTAGCACTTAATTGGATCTCTATTACATTCATTAGAATGCTAATAATTAAACCTTGCTGAAGAAATACCTCTCAAGCCATTCTAAAGATAAAACCAGGAAATAAAAATATCTGGCAAATGATTAAAAGCCAAATTCTATTTCTACTCAGAAATAGATTCACATATTATTTACAGCTACTTGTAAATCTTCTATTGTTCCATTTCTCTAGTGTTAATTTTACAAGCTGAACTCATGCCACCCATAATTAATGAGATCTAGCTTTACTGTTTTTTAAAAAAATGCATTTCTATCATCCATAGTGGTTGTTTTGGCCCTCCTCTTCCAAAAAAGCAATGTACATATAATGAGGTTATACTTTAATTTTTGTGTCCCTCTGTTATTCACATATACAACCTTGTTGCGTAGTTCTTTCTATCCAGGGGTGGGTTACTGCCCAAAGTGGGGGGAACGCAGTGGGATAGCAAAAATGGAGCTCCACCCCAGAGCACCCAATTTTCACTGGAAGATGTTGAAAGAAAATGCAGGGGGTCCTGCATAAGCCATGCCCACAGTGTGGTAGTAAAATTTTTGGTAGCCCTTCACTGCTTCTATCATTCTGTTGGGTCCCATAGCAAATATCTGCAGTGAATGGGAATACTGTTTTGTTTCCACATAAAATGAGCGCATATTTTGGTGTGCCTTTTCACATACCATATTTTTGGAGTATAAGATGTACCGTTTTCCCGTTTAAAAGAGGCTGAATATTTGGGTCCGTCCTATACGCTAAATGTAGCTTTTCCGAAGCTGTTTTCCTAGCCCAAATGAGATGCTAACACTCTTCCCAGCTTACAGGCTTGTTTTCAATGCTACTTCCCCCGAAGATTATTTTTCAACCCTAATCAGGGGATAAATTAATATACTGAAGCTGACCAGACTAAGGATGCTAGCCATATGAATACCTAGTAGGTAGATTTTCCCCCTCCCCATTTTCCTCCCATGTCTTATATAACGGTTCATCTAATACTCAAAAAAATATTGAATTTTTATACTTGTTTAATAGTAATATGTTACTTAATGCCGATTTAATTTCAGTCAGTTTAAGAGTGTTTTTAAAGATAATAGAGTTGGAAAAAATGTATGCTTTAAATAAATAATTCTGACTCGAGTTAGAATTTGTTAATACATGATGAATTATAGATGTATTAAAACGAGGAGAGGCACTTTAAAAGATTACTCTTCGGTGTTGGAAAGAAAGTGCAATCCCAGATTTACAACTTTATATTTCTGATAATTTTTCAAAGGTAGTGAAAACGTGGCTGGGTAGCCTTGCATAGGAGACACAGGGTCCCACAAAACCATGGGACTGATTGGACCCATAAGAATTTCCCCCCACACTGTCTCTATTAACAACTTCTGTGCTAACTTTCTTGTCTTGGAAATCTCCATCTTTTGAAATTTTATAATGTTTTATATATTTTTTATTTTTCAATCGTAAATTATTCTATTTTCTAATGCTTAATTTTATTGCTTAAATTGTACACCACCCCATATCCTGTCTCTGAGAAAGATAGGTAGTAAAGACGTGTGAAATATAAACAAACAAACAAACAAACAAATAAAAATTTGGTAATCTAATTATCTAGCAGTGCAAATGAAAGTCTTTAAAACTATTTCATGTAGGAGGAAGAAAATAGAATGAGTAAAAGCATACTTTGTTATATATAAGAAATCATTCAATCAAAATTTTAAATAGATCATTAGTTGAATGATCTGTTTAAAATTTTGTTTGAATGATTTTTTGTATATAACAAAATATGCTTTTCCTCTTTCAATTTTTTCTTCTAATATTCATTCATTCATTCATTCATTCTCTATAGCTGCCCATTTTAGCCAAGTGACTCTTGATAGCTTACAATTCTAAAAGTATAAAACAACTGAAAATATTCAAAAGAAAAAATACATACAGCATCCAAGATCAACCAATAGTAAACCCAAGAAATGGGGCAATTACTTATGCAGTGCTTCAGATCTGGATACCCAGTCAGGTCATTAAAGTTTTGTGGAAGGCTAACAAGATTAGGAGCCATTCTAATCTCCCAGGAGAGAATATTCCACAAAACAGGCCTGTCTTCAATTTCCCACCAGTCAACACACTTTGGCTGCAGTATGCCCAGTCTGCTAGATTGAAGTAGACTTGTAGAGGTTCTTGAAGAAAGACAGTTTAAAAAAAATAGTTTTCCATCCAGGGACAAATAATAATAATTATTATTAATAATAATTTATTAGAATTGTATGCCGCTCTTCTCGGAAGACTCGGGGCAGCTCACAACAGCATGGTTTTTTTACTATGCAAAGGGATAGAATGAAATAGTGGGAGAGTGATGGACAGGACCTGCTGAGATCAGCTTTGAGAATGATGTATCATGCAGTAAGGGGTACAAGACACAGAGATGAAAAGAAACAATGTTAGAGAAGGTAAGAAGAAAAGTTTGTGCTCTCTTTCTTTCTCTCTCCCTCCCTCCCTCTCCCTCTCTTATTCTCTCTCTCTCTTTCTTTCCATCCCTCTCCCTCTCTGTTCCCCTTTCTATTCTTCTAGCAGTTGACAGCTTCTGCTTTTTAGGATCAACCATCAACAGGAAAGGAATAGGCAATATAAAAATGTGCCATAGACTCTCATTTGATAGAATAGACACAAAGGCCTGGAAAATCTCACCAGGTGTCTACACCTACAAAAATCAGAACTGTCAAGCTGTGCCTTTCTATGAAATTGGGATTTGGATTTTGAAGAAGCAGGATAAGAAGAATATTAATGGCTTTGAACTTTGGTATCCAAAATGATGCCTGTTTTTTTAATTGTTTTCTATAATGACCAACCGGATGATTCCAGGGTACAAATCAGAATGAAATGAAGTCATGCTCTCCTGCCATTTTCCCCTGAAAATGTTTTTGCAGACATACAGTCTTCAGCCCAGTAGCAATACTGAGTCTCGAGATAAATAATCCTTGAAAGATTTGTCCTTCACAACTTTATCCAATTACTTTTTAAAGCTATTCAAATTAGGAGCTATCACCACTTCTTGGGTTGATCAATTTCACAAGTTAAATATAATAAAATGTGTGGTTTTTCTTTTAATAAGCTTTGCATAAGCAAACTCTTGAAATTGTTTTAAATTAATGTTAACTATCCAGCCATTTAATCTCTAATGCTTTGCAAGCGCAGAATCGAGTAAAACCTCCGATTTCATAAGTAATTCAATTATTTATTAAGCTAACTATGTAGCATACATACATTATTTGATAATTTTTCATAGCACACCCCACAAATTGATGTTCAGAAATTCAAGATGTTCTACTTAATTGAGTACTCCATTTTGAATCCCAAAAGCTGAAAAGCAAAGTCAGTGTAAAACTCTATACGAAGAAAATTTCCAGTAGAAGTATAAGGAGGAACTTCCATTTTCCCACAGAAAGTGCCAATCAGTGAAGAACTGCTTTGACTGCCATCATAAAGCACAAGTCTGTCATATCTGCAGCCATCAATGTCTTCCAGTTCAAAAGAGGTCATGGTCAAAGTTATCTGAGGAAAAAGGTACAGTACATCTTTTTTGTGGGTGCATTTTGTATAACAGAACACTTACTCTAAATTCAGCATCATAATATACAATGAGAATCAGGATTTGTATTTGTTTTTTTATAAATCAGTTTTGTGAATTGAGCCACCATGTCTTTTTTTTTTTTTTAAATGGCTTATGATTTAGCATACTGTACAAAACCATAAATTATTTGGGAATAACCTGTTGCTTTACATTCTGTTCCAGGTTATGTGTACATGTGCATGCATGCTTGAGTGATGCTTCTACTGTTACTACCAGAGAAGCTCTAAAGATGCTTTTTCAAGAGGCAGCTGGACCTTCTGTTTTTTCTTTGAAGACATTTTGCTTCTCTTCCAAGAAGCTTCTTCAGTTGGCTGGCTGAGAATATCAATAGAAATTTACCAGAGAAGCATATGCATGAACCGATCTATACTGAAGCCAAAGTACAGTGATACCTCATCTTACAAACCCTTCGTCATACAAACTTTTTGAGATACAAACCCAGGGTTTAAGATTTTTTTGCCTCTTCTTCCAAGCTATTTTCACCTTTCAAACCGAAGCCGCTGCCACTGGGATGCCCCACCTCCGGACTTCTGTTGCCAGCAAAGTGCCTGTTTTTGCACTGCTGGGATTCCACTGAGGCTCCCCTGCATGGGAAACACCACCTCCATACTTCTGTGTTTTTGCGATGCTGCAGGGGAATCCCAGCAGCACAAAAAACGGTACTTTGCTGGCAATGGAAGTCTGGAGGTGGGGTTTCTCAGCGAGGGGAGCTTCAGTGAAATCACAGCATCACAAAAACACGGAAGTCTGGAGATGGGGTTTCGAGGACTTCTGTGTTTTTGCAATGCTGCAATTTCGCTGAGGCTCCCCTCACTGGAAACCCCACCTCCAGACTTCCATTGCCAGCGAAGCACCCATTTTTGCACTGCTGGGATTCTCCTGCTGGGATTTCCCTGCAGCATCACAAAAACACAGAAGTCCAGAGGTGGGGTTTCCCATGGAGGGGAGCCTCAGGGGAATCCCAGCAGCGCAAAACCGGGCGCTTCGGCTGGCAAAAGAGGTGAGTTTTGGGCTTGCATGCATTAATCGCTTTTCCATTGATTCCTATGGGAAACATTGCTTCGTCTTACAAACTTTTCACCTTACAAACCTCATCCTGGAACCAATTAAGTTTGTAAGACGAGGTATCACTGTACATCAATGTTTCAAATATTTTACTAGCTCTAAGATACACTGCAAAGTGCCCCTTTCAAATACTTTTCAGAGTTTTCATACCCAGTTTCTTTGGTTGATCCCCTTGTAATGTTACCACTGACTGGAGAAAAAATAACATCCAAGGCTTTGACATAAAGTAGAATATTCTTTAATAATCTGCAGATTCTATGATACTTTCTCTTCAGAATCCTATTAGAGACGTAGAATTTCTCTAATTGGAATATACTGTAATAAAGGTCATGCAATAGCAAGACTAAAGACAATTTTGTTTATTTATTAATTAATTTATTAATTTTGATCAACCATTGGCTATTTTTATCATTAGTAGTAAATAATCACAAAAAATGCTATCAAGAATCTTCTGGCTTTACACTTGAAGGGTAGATTTAGATAGTTAAAAGCAAAAGACTGGCATCAATTAAAAATGTAATGATGATTCTCTTTCAAAACATTAAGACAGAGCTGATGTCATGACAACATGATTCCTTATCTACGCTTGGCAGAATAGCTGAAATTAATCTTTATCCTAATTTTTGTATCTACTTAAAATCCCCTTATCTCTTATTTGGGCTTACATATGGAAAATACTTTTTAATGCATAATTATGGTAAATAAGTTTACATAAACCATATAAGGAAATGCATGATGTCAGTTAATCTGAAATGTTATTTTGATGTTTTTCAATTTAAACAATTCATGCTCTTTGGAACTTAAAAGATACTACAAGCTGAGTTAATATTGCACTCTCAATATCTCAGAGTAAAAATGCTATTTACTATCATAAATCCATATTTACAAAGCTTTATAAAAATGAATAGAGATTCTGGCCTTTGATCCTTTCCCTTTTCTCTCATAATTTATCCTTCGTCACGGTTCAATAGGATCAGTAAGAAGTAATGGCAAGATCAAGGTCTCTCTACTATTATTGACTTGAGCATGAATAAAAATACTTATTTCTGCTGAGGATACACAGGGCGAAAAATTGATTGCAAATTCTGAGTTGCTTTGATTATAATACTTTCTTCTTAAACTCATGACAATTCACCAGTGAAGAATATCAACAATGTTTAAAAATGCTTCAAATCTAATTCATTTAGCGTCAAAGAAATATATATTGAACATCAGTCAGTATTTCTATATCACAACAGGCTCTTTTGAAAGACTAAACAATATGGAAGAGGACTTAAAATGGGAACATGATTGCAATATGGAAAATTTGATGATATAAAATTCTTTAAAAACTGTTCAGGTTTGACTATAAATATATTTTATAACTGATACTACATTTTCTTTAACTATATTATATACATAAATATTTTTTTCTATATGATGTTGGTAGAACCATCTTGGTGTAGTGAAAAGAGCCACAGTGGCGCAGTGGTTAGAGTGCAGTATTGCAGACTAATTCTGCTGATCACTGGCTGCCAGTAGTTTGGCAGATCGAATCTAATCAGACTCAGACTTCAATCCTTCTGAGGTGGATAAAATGAAGACCCAGATTGTTACGGGCAATAGGCAGATTCTGTAAACCGCTTAGAGAGGGCTGTAAAGCACTGTGTAATGATATATAAATCTAAGTGCTATTGCTATTGATTAAGGTATCCATTTTCCTTTGGACCATTGTGTCTTACCTTTTTTCCTGGGGGAGCACTGATAATCCATAGGCAAGCTTGATTTGGAGGGTATCTTTTAGGAAAGTTTGGAGTAGTAATGGCTCCCGAAGTATTAGTGAATGTTCCTCCACACTTTACTTCATGTAAATAAATAAATAAATAAATAAATAAATAAATAAATAAATAAATAAATAAATAAATAAATAAATAAATAAATAAATGAATGAATGAATGAATGAATGAATGAATGAATGAATGAAATAATAATAATAATAATAATAATAATAATAATAATAATAATAATAATAATAAAATATAAAATATAATAATAATAAAATAGATTAGATTAATCGAGACTAAACAGAAATAAAATAATAAAATGGGATATTTTATTTTAAAAATATTTTCCTTTTCTTTCTTTTTTTAGTTGTGTGTTTCTTGAGACTCTAAGCAGGAATGCAAGACTTTGCCAAATAATCATTGTAAAGCATTGGAAATTCTTATTCCTTTTTCATTTTTTTTCTTGTTGGTGTAGAAATATGAGCTCGAAGAAGCCAAGAGTGAAAGAAAAAGTGGCTGCTGACATGTGAAATATCTGCCAATTATTGATCTATAACATGCTTTACAATTGGCAGACAATGTCAAAATCTGAAATCCTGTGTCAATTCCTAGCTCAGAAATACATGACAAAGGACAAAGCAGATCACATCATCCTAGGGCTATCATCCTCCTATTGATGGAAGAGTTGAAGATATTGGGATGCTTTGAACTCAGTGGAACCAGTATTTACTGGAATTGCATAAACTGGTTCTCAGATAAGCACCAAATTAGAAATCATACAGTTTGATGAATCATAAAGTTGCATTTAGAAAACTTAATGAGATTCTCTAATGCAGTGGTTCTCAACCTTTCTAATGCCGCGACCCCTTAATACAGTTCCTCATCTTGTGGTGACCCCCAACTATACGTTTAGCGCCAATTCTTCCAACAGATCTTTAAGCTGATTGTCAAGACGTCAGAGGGACACCACCCTGTAAACGCCTGATTGGTTGGATTGTAAAAATATGTTCCGAGATGCCAGAATAGAAGCTTTAGTTGCTAACACCATTGGAAATTTGTCTTTTCCCATGGTCTTGGGCGACCCCTGTGAAATGGTCGTTTGACCAGGGGTCCCGACCCCAAGGCTGAGAACCACTGCTCTAATGGAAGGTATAAAATAAACTTACGTTACAGATATATTTAACCATTGAAAGTGATTTGTTTTGTGCGTATCTGCTTTGTCATTTCACAAGTAACTTGTAATGAGACTTGAATACCATTCATACCATGTGTGTAGGAGGCCATAAACCCTGTTGCAGTCTCATCTTCATCACTTACAAATTCTATAAGCATTGTGTTCCCAGAAGCCACCACAGCAGGCAATTGCCCTGCCCCGCAACACTTGTCAATGAGAATCCGACCTTTTCTACTGCTTCCATCATAAATTCGGATGTAATCAGAGGAACAGTTTGGAGAACTCTGGAGATCAAGAACTTGAAAACTCAGGAAGGCCTGAGAATAAGAATAAGGAAAAGAAAAAAAATAAGCAGCTTTAAGTTATTTAAACCTTTCTTATTAAGTGTATCTTGATTTTGGTTACATTTATTTTCTTACATTGACTGTACCTTAATTGATATAGTACATGCTACATACCACAAGGAAGCTGGGACGAAAAAAATACTTGTCTTTTATAGTTGAGTAGGGGTTCTTTTGGGCTATGTTTTTAATATGTTTTATTCTGCATCAGAATTAAGAACTGATTGATACAGAAATGCTGAACATGATGCAATGAATATGTTTAATAATTAATTCTGTATTTCATTTATCTAACTTTTCTATTTAAAAAAACTTTTTCTAAAGGCTCTCCCACTTTTAATCTGCATTTAACTAAAGTTCTCTGTTCTATTTTATATTCTGGGCATAAAAGAATATTGCTTATTTCTAATTACAACATATTCTTTCTAAAAGGTTTTCCACTGTTAGCTATCTTCTATCTAGTATATTAGTGGCTGAAATAGAAATATTTTAACTAAATATTTCTATTTCAGTATTTTAATATAACTAAATACTAAATGCATGGAGCTGAAATAGAAATACTTTAACTAAAACTTCCCATTTCTTTTATAAGATTCGTTTAAGAAGATGCTATGTATTAGATATTATTCACTGCAAAAATTACAGCAAAATCAGCACTCATAATGAATATGGTTGGGTACACAATTGGAAGTGACCTTGGTGACTTGGTCTTCTAGTCCAGCCTTTGCTCAAGCAGAAAACCTATATCATTTCAGACAAATGGTTGGTCTCAAGCAGCCCTTGTTAAATCTGAGCAATAGCCTCTTGAATGGTTCATAGTTCTGACACATGAAACATGATGAAGATTTATTAACTTCATATGCAAAACTGTATAAGCAAAATGCACCAACCCAAGGATAGAAATGAAAATCAGATAAATGCAACAGACTTCTTAATTTAGAATATATTAACCTTTCCCAGCCCATCACCTTATAATCTTTGGAAATTATAGTGGTTTGGTGAACTTGTCAAGTTGGAGAAAGATGATTCAAGATGTTTGTTTTCTTTCTTAACTGTCACAGTTTGTATTAATCTAAAGATTGGCAAATGACCTTCTGCTCCTTGATACTTTGAAGTATATTTCCTCAGCCAACATGGAGTAAAACTGTAAAAATTCATTAGGGTATCTTTTGGAAACTTCACAGTTTATTTTATTTAGAAAACTCCTCTCTATCTCACTTTGACCACTATTCCAATGGTTTTGCAAATATTTATCTTGCCCAGAAATGATGAGGAAGGATCCACATTTTTGCAGATGTTGTTGCTTAATACACATTTTAAAGCAAAAATAGGCATAGGCATTAATGCTGTATAATGTTGGAGTTTGATCTAATTGAAGATTTTTTAATGCTACACAATTAAAAATCAACCTATTCTGAAGCATCCCATCATTTCAAGAATGCAGAACAGTTAGAATTCTACAAAGCCTTGGAGAAATGGTTCACCTGTCTTGACCAGAAAAAGAATCTCAAAACCTGACTGAATGACAAAAGAACTTAGAAACTTTCACATACGACGTTGAAACTGTACATAAATGATTTTCTGGACAACTCTAACGGGATAAAACTTTAATCTTAGAAATTGAACTTTCTCCTATTCAAACCTACGGCCACAAAAACTTTAATAATCAACCGAAACGCAACAAGACTATAATGTGAGAAATGGAAGACAATAAAGAGGTTGTATATGTCCCTGTCGTATATATGTACAGTTGCTTTTCACCTTTTTTTCTTTTCTTTTTTCCCTCCTCTTGTTTTCCTTATTCTTTCTTTTTCTATTCTTCCTTTTTACGTTTTCCCTTCTTATTATATTAAGACCTAATTCAAAAATGAAATATCTGTATGTTTGCTTGTTGTCATATGCTCTCCATGTTTAATTTTTTCCTTTATGACTTCTACTTGTAGACACATTTGTACTGTGATGTTGTTCTTTCTTTAATAAATAAAATTTTATTTAAAAAAAGCAGAACAGTTAGATTTGGGGATGTTTCTGCTTAGCTCTAAGAAAGATTATTTTAAAATATAAATATCATGGTTGGAGGATATTTGATGAGAAACACTCTTTTCAATTATTGTAAGGTATTTTTATAAAACACAGATAATATTATTTGAAAGTCCAAGTAGTACTTTCTATTACAGTGGTAATTATAATGTGTTGACTAGAGAGTAACCCTCCAGACTAAGTAAATATTTAAAGATGTTTAAAGGACAAAAGTTGAAATAAAATCTTAAATTAAATGAAATCTCCTTTCCCCTTGTTTTGTTACTCACCTCATCTAAGAAAATCAACACCTGAAAAAGTAGATGTGAACACAACATTCAAAGTTATGCTTGCATGGATATATATGAATCCAAAGGATGTGTTTTTGTGTGACTATCTCGTCCCTGTATATGCATGTAAATGAGTGAAAATGTGTTGTGGCCTTGGTTGCTTTTACTTCAACTCTGCCTACATTTTACTTCATTCCCATTCACCCTGATCAGAGGGCCGATGGAAGGACAATCATGAAAAAATGTGGAACTGTGACTGAAATAAATATTTCTATTCTGATATGGGAAATATTATATATCATTTGAGATTTCTGCCTAGACTTGGGACTGATGAACTAGAAGAAATCTACTTTCAAAGATTGTTAGAAAGCACATCTCTAAAGCTTACAAGTAATAAGGAGACATGGCTTCTCTGTATTATCCATGGCTGCATTTTATGTCGTATCTATTTTTATTTATTTATTTATTTTATCCAATACACAATAAGGGGTTTTAGTGGGTATATATCTATATACACATAGTAAAATACATGATGAAGGTTATAGAGGAGATACTCATAGTAAAATATATCTAAGAAATAATAGAAAAGAAGGTATAGTAATAGAACATATCAATGAAAGAATAGAAGAAGAGATATAGGAACAGAAGAAAGATCTAGGAGATCTAGGAGAGCAATAGGACAGGGGACAGAAGGCACTCTAGTGCACTTGTACTCGCCCCTTACTGACCTCTTAGGAATCTGGATATTGACCTCTTAGGAACCATAAATAATCTAAGGGGGTGTTTCGGGGTGTTGGGGGTTTGAGGATGACATTATGGAGTCCGGTAATGAGTTCCATGCTTCGACAACTTGGTTACTGAAGTCATATTTTTTACAGTCAAGTTTGGAGCGGTTAATATTAAGTTTAAATCTGTTGTGTGCTCTTGTGTTGTTGTGGTTGAAGCTGAAGTAGTCGCCGACAGGCAGGACATTACAGCATATGATCTTGTGGGCAATACTTAGATCTTTTTAAAGGCGTCTTAGTTCTAAACTTTCTAGGCCCAGGATTGAAAGTCTAGTCTCATAGGGTATTCTTATTGTATTACTGACCCCCCCACCCCAATATATCTACTGGTTTGAACATCTTACCTTTCCTTGTAGAGTTTGGATGAGCCACAAGCAGGTGATGTTTCTGGGATATGAATGGGGATAATTATAAGACCAGAAATGACCGTCTGGTTTACGTAGCACAGTGCTACAAGCATCTAAAGGACAGAACAACACATTGGCAAGGAAGAGGAGACATTTAAACAGAAAATTCAATTAAGCCATCTAGATTCGCAATGGAAAAATCATGTTTATTAAATATCTTCCAATGTAGTTTAATAGAAATGTAGTTTTTTGAAAAAAAATGTAGTAATTAAATTCCACATCAGAGAAACACCTTTCAATGACAAATAGTTTCACAACTCAACATATATTTATTTATTTATTCGATTTTTATGCCACCCTTCTCCTTAGACTCGCGGCAGCTTACAACATGTTAGCAATAGCACTTTTTAACAGAGCCAGCATATTGCTCCCACAATCCGGGTCCTATTTTACCCACCTCGGAAGGATGGAAGGCTGAGTCAACCTTGAGCCGGTGATGAGATTTGAAACACTGACCTGCAGATCTACAGTCAGCTTCAGTGGCCTGCAGTACAGCACTCTACGTGCTGCACTATCGGGGCTCTTGTGACATGAAAGAAGACTCCAACTGGGCATCCCTCAGGCAATGGTGATGTTACTGGCTAATCCTTTCACTATGGAAGAGCCTCAGGGCTTCCAACCACTGACAGGTGCGCAGCTCCGGTAGGAAAATCCCAGATGTGTGCATAGCTGCATGCCCCCAGCATGCCCCTGTGTGTAATTTGGCTTTTGGGCATGTGCAGCAAGCCAAATCTTGCATAAAGATGTGCATGAGAGAGTGAGATTTTGGCTATTTTTGTCTATTTTTTGCTTCCGCGCATGCGCTGAAGCAAAAGTATAGGCAGAAATAGCCAAAATCTTGCTCTCACATGAATCCTCGTACAAGATTTGCACAGAAGCCAAATCTCACACCAACGGGTGTGTGCGCGACTTATGGGCACGCTTTCACCTGCGACGGCTTCCGAGGGAGCTCCGGTGGCAGGTAAAAAGAGAGGCCCTTCACTGCTTCCAACATGAAAATAGAATCCATGGCGAATGCATTGGAAGCATCATATGAGGTTCTTCTATCTGGAACTTCCATAATTAAAGGCAAATGATGAGGAGAATTGAATTACAGATTATCAGTAGATATTTTCTCACTTTATGTTTTATGGCACCAAATCTATAGGTACAGTTAGGTACAAATGCACCCCAGCTTTCTTCTATTCCAGAGATCCCTTGTTTTTCCCAGCTACTTCAAGCCACTGAATGTCTCCCAAAGAATCAGTTGGATTACACCACACACCTATAACTATTTTCAGATTGGAAATCTATAGTAACTATGTAGTGCAATAATCAGTGTAATAGGCATCTCAGATTTCATAGGTAGGGATATCTATAAGATACATGGTTTGTCTTTTACAAATCAGAAGTGCTATGCAATACGTTGAATAACTTTATGTAAATAAGCACATTTTGTCTCCATCATCACCATACCCTATTTCATACAAAGCCCTTTATTCCTTAAAATCCCTCACCCTTCTTTTCTCGGGATCTCTTCATCTTCATTGAATTATCCAGATTGTGGGGGCAATATGCTGGCTCTGTTAAAAAGTGCTATTGCTAACATGTCGTAAGCCGCCCTGAGTCTAAGGAGAAGAGCGGCATTTTTAAAAAGAAAATTGAACAAACAAACAAATAAATAAACAAATAAACAAATAAACAAATAAACAAATAAACAAATAAACAAATAAACAAATAAACAAATAAACAAATAAACAAATAAACAAATAAACAAATAAACAAATAAACAAATAAACAAATAAACAAATAAACAAATAAACAAATAAACAAATAAACAAATAAACAAATAAAATTATCACTTTCTCAGTGTTCCCATCTTTTCAATTTGCTCACTCTTAGTTTATACATTTGTTTTAAGATTTGATAGAATAGAATAGAATTTTATTGGCCGAGTGTGATTGGACACATGAGGAATTTGTCTTGGTGCACATGCTCTCAGCGTACATAAAAGAAAAAGATACATTTGTCAAGAATCTTATGTGAATTTATGTGAACAAAATAAGTCTTGTGAACAAATGTGAACAAATTCAGTCTTGTGTTCCATTCACGTTCATTTATTACTCATTCATTCTTGATCCATTTTTCTTTTTTATCATGTGCTTTTCTTAAATAACCCATTCCTGTTACATCAGATTTAATTTTACATGTTTGTGACATAGCCATTACTCATTTCCATATATCAAAATGGACAGAATCATGTTTTAATACCAAGCTGTTTTTATTTTTCAATAAGCATTAATTCTTTATAACAAATCACTGTTTTCCTACCAATATTTGCATGTTGTATCATTTCTCCTTTCATTTCCCCATCTTTGGTAAACATTCTCCCTAGGTACAGCAATTTATCTACTCAACCTAATTTTTCACCTATTTTATCTTCAATGCACACTGTACATTTTCAGATCCATATTTTCCCTTGCATTTGCTATAAATTATTTGATATCTCAAGTATATAAATATTCATGTCCTTGACTAAGTCACCAGAAACATTCTCTATACATTTCTTTAATCATAAGCATATTAAATAATCAAGATGATATTATGCATCCTTATTTTGCTTCCAGAATCACTCCCTAAGATGGGATACATTCTTTGCTGGAGAGACGGAGTAACGACACGGACACAAGAGCTGGATTTAAACTGGGTCATTTTTAGTAACATAAATTTGCATAATTTATTCATTAAATTTGCATAAATTAGCATAATCAACTATGACCCGGAAATGGACCTGCAGGGTCAAACAAATACTTCCGGGGCGGAAATGACGTTATGACAAAAAACTTCCTGGGCAACTCATGGGCGTATCTCGATGCAAGTCCAGGTGAGGGACCAGTCCATCACCTGCGACCCTGCCATGCTTTGCATGAGGGGGGTCCCACCGGCTACCCCGAATCCGGGAATTAAAGGTGCAGGACCCAAAGACAGGTTCCCCCCAGCTGCTCAGGCAGGCACTCCCTCCATGAGCTTGCGGAGAACCTGTCAATCATCCCCAAAGATGCCCAAGGGAGAACGCGCGGTTGCTAAACCACCCCAGTTTTCCGCCCCTAACCTGCCACGGAGCGGGGGTCAGATCTCTATCTTGGCCCCCCGACTCCCCCCTCTAGCTGCGCCAGCTCACGCAGAGACCGCTGCAGGTCCTGTAAGAAAATGGCGTTCCCCTGTTCTGACAGGTGAACGCCGTTGGCCCGGTAAAGCCATGGCCGGTCTATTGTGATAAGGGGATGGGCCACTACAACCCCACCTAGTTCCCTAACTGTTTTACCCAGAGCCCTATTCACCCTACGTCTCGCCCGGTGAATGGCCCTAAGGGAAGAGGCGTCCCTCCACACGATCCTAGGTAGGATCTCTGACCACACCACTTGCGTGGTGGGCCACACCTCACGAAGCCTTTGCAGGTCTTCGCGTGCCTGGATGATCAGCGCCAGGCCTCCCAGCATGCACAGGTCATTGCCTCCTAAGTGCAATACCAGCCACCTGGGTGCGGCCACAGGACGCTGCCCACCCAAACCCACCTGGGCATGACCCCGAGGAGCCGCCCCAGCCATACTGCCGGGCACAGCCACAGAATGCTGACCGCCCAGCAACGCCGGTAGGAGACCCTCCCACCGCATACCTCTCCGGCCCATCCAGGCAACCTTGACCCACTGCCCCAGGGACAGCTGGGTCCCGATGGCGCTCCTGGCTGCTGAGCGGCTGGCCCAAAATATCATGCTGTGGCCACACAGCAGCGCCGTCGGTTTCATGTTAGCCTGGGGACCTGCAAGAGGACACACACAAAGAGGTTACCCAGCCTAAGCCCTGCCTAGGATCCTCAGTGGGCCTAACATAACCCAAATATGCCGCTGACCACCAGCGGCCGATCTCCCGAATCCGATGGGCCGGGAAACCAGAAAGTGCCGCGCTAGTGGCGGCGCCGATGCGGAACGAATGCGTTCCATAACCGGCGGGATCCATGCCTACCCGGGCCATTGCCCTGGACACTAGCACCCAAAATTGGTAACGGGTCAGAGGGGTACCGTCCCAATGCCTAAACAGGTACCCTTGCCCTGACCCCCGCAGACCACAATAAAGCTGTAGGGCGGCCACCGGACACACCGACTGGTCGGCGGCCGCACTAAGCTGGATAACCCCTCTGTGTAGCTGATCCGTCTTAGACTACCTTACTACAAGGGATACCCCCCCTTGTCTAAAGGCCAGATCAGCGTATTGGAAGGCCCGGAGCAGAATGTCAGCCTGAGACGACGCATGGCCACGCTGACCCTGAGGGCCCCAAAAAACATGACACAAGTCGCTGCCCTAAAAAGACGGGCCTCGTACAATGAGGCACACAGACTGTCAAAAACCCCGTTAATTAAAGACAGCTGCTCCACCGTCAGAGCCCGACGAGTGTCACCAGGGGCCCCCGCTTGCTCCCTCAGCCAGACTTCCAGCATCTTCCGGATGCGAAAGTCACCCGAAAAATCTGCAAACCCCCCCGCCTTGGACAGAAAGGCGAGGCCGGCTAACCCAGACCGGATCATCCTAACTGACAGGCCACGCTGCCTAAGCTGGATGCAAAAGTCGGCCAGGTGCTCTACAGGGACAGGCCAACTAAGTTGGTAACCCCTGCCCTGCCTGAAATCCCCAAACTCCTACCTGCACGCTGGTATGCCCTGAGGGTGCCGGGCGCTACAGACAAGGAGATTGCCCTGGATGCCTCATCTCTCCACCACTCTGGATCCCCCCCAGACTCCAGAGGTGGCCGGGGAACGCTTCTGGCAACTCTCGGGCCCACGGGGCCAGGGTCCGAAACCTGGACAACTGACCACGGGACAAGGCATCAGCGACCCCGTTATCCAACCCGGGGACATGCCTAGCCAAAAACAATGCGTTTAGGGACAAGGACCTGTGCACAAAATGGCGGACAAGCCGCATGACCCTGTCGCTCTTAGAGGACAGGGCATTCACCACATGGACAACCGCTAGGTTGTCACACCAAAAGTACACGATCTTGTCCCTAAACTGCTCCCCCCAAAGCTCTAAGGCCACTATTAAGGGGAAGAGCTCCAAGAACGTCAGGTCCTTAACCAACGAAGAGGCACTCCATTCCGGAGGCCATGCCGACCAGCACCACTGGTCACCTAACACTACCCCGAAACCACAAGTCCCCGCGGCATCAGAGCAGAGCTGCAACTCAGCTTCCAAAAGAAGCCCGTGCCTCCAGAAAGACAAACCATTAAACCTGACCAAGAAATCCCGCCACACGCCGAGGTCAGCCCTGACCCCAGCGCAGAGGCGGGTACGATGATGGGTCAAACGGAGCCCCTTCATCGCGTTGTATAACCTCCTGGAAAAAGCCCTACCAGGAACAACT
Organism: Erythrolamprus reginae; assembly: GCF_031021105.1. Classification (NCBI taxonomy): domain Eukaryota; kingdom Metazoa; phylum Chordata; class Lepidosauria; order Squamata; family Dipsadidae; genus Erythrolamprus; species Erythrolamprus reginae. The sequence goes on along the minus strand of NC_091950.1, from coordinate 97,432,936 downwards.
ACCCGACAGGCAAATTAAGAATGCCCGCCAATTCCTGAAGCTGCCGTAGGATAACCTTCCGGCAGTCCAGCACCTCATCAAGCTTCCTTCGGATTTTGAGCAACTTCTCCAGGGGCAATCTGGAAGATTGCTCCTCTGAGTCCAATTCAATACCCAGAAAAGTAATCCTGGTGGCGGGGCCTTCGGTCTTCTCAGAGGCTAAAGGCACCCCTAAGTGAGCACAAAGGGCTTCGAAGTCCCGCATTAGAGCAAAGCATTGCTCCGAATGCGCAGGCCCCGCCAACAAGAAATCACCAAGGTAGTGAACGACAGTACCCAGACCACTTTGCCTCCTGAGCGCCCATTCCAAAAAGGTGCTAAAACCCTCGAACAGAGAGCACGAGACAGAGCAACCCATAGGTAAAGCCCTGTCCACGTAATAACCACCCTCGAAACGGAAGCCCAACAGCTCAAAGTCGTCGGGGTGTATGGGGAGGAGCCGAAATGCCGACTTAATGTCGCATTTACCCATAAGGGCTCCTGTCCCACACTTCCTAACCATAGTCACAGCCGCATCAAAGGATGCATACCGGACCGAACAAAGCTCGTCAGGAATGAAGTCATTCACTGACTCCCCTTTTGGAAAAGACAAATGGTGAATCAACCTAAATTCACCACTCGCCTTTTTGGGGACCACACCTAAGGGAGACACACGAAGATTCGGGAAGGGCGGTTCCGGGAAGGGCCCGAGGACCCTGCCCTCGGCCACCTCCTTCCGAATCTTCTCCCTAACAATGTCTTCATGACCAACAACCGACCTAAGGTTGTCAGACATGAAGGCCCTCCTAACACCCATGTAAGGGATCCTAAATTCCTCCGAAAATCCTAGCAAGAGAGCGTCCGCTCTCGAGCGAGGGTGGTAGTCGCCCAACCAACCCTCAAGCACTTGCAAATTGATTGGACTGGGCCCCTTTACCCCCAACAGGTGGGGGAGGCTTTGGGGGACCCCCGCCCTTCCTTTCCGCCCCCTTCTTGGGGCGGGGACACACGGCTGCGGAATGGTTCCCCCCACAAGTCCCGCATGCGTGACGAAACCTGCAAAAGGGACGAAAACACGCCCCTTTTGCGGCGAACTCGTGGCACACCAGAGAGGCCCCTTTTCCCACTCCAACCGCCGCGGCCTTGGCCGGCGCGGGCGTCACGGGTTCCTCTTCCATAAAGTGACCGCTGTCGGTCCTATCATATCCTTCCTTCCCGGACATATGCGTGGCCTGGAACCAAAGGTCCGGGACCACCATATCCCAGGGCAAGTAGGGGTCATGGGTGATACGCATCCTAAACCCCTTATCGTAGTGCCTCCAGATCGTACCTGCGTACTCAAAGTGGGCTCTCGCTATTAGGTCTATGTATTTCAGCAGTGCAGCGGCCCTACCCGGCTGCCTCTGAATTACTACCAAAGCGAAGGTCAAAAAAGCGTACAGCCAAGAGCTGAAACACTTTGTGACCGTTTTTTTAACCTTCTCCCCAGGCACCACCTCCTTGTCCTGCTTGGGGACCTCCCTATTTAAAAGGGAGAAAAGGTCGACATATTCCCCCCGCCAGATTGCTTCCTTCACAGACGGGTGGAGATGATAGCCCAATGGTGTTGCGGGCAACCCACAAGGGATGGCCCCAGGCTTGATGCTGGCGAATGGGTCCCACACCGTGGTGGCCCCCATCCCTAGCACACCAAGCCCCGGTGGATACACCAAAGGGGGCGGTGGCATAATGGCCGACGGAGGAGGGATCCAACCCCCCACCCCTGCCCCAGGTGGGAAAGATACCCCTGCCGCCCCTACCGGCAGAGCCGGCGGGGACCGAACCTGCCCACATGTGCCCGCAGTGGCCCCCAGGAAGCTATTGCCACTCCCCAATGCAGGCGGGATAAACCCGGGACCCTGCACGGGAAGGAGCGGTGTAGTTCCTGCGTGTGGTGCAACCTCACCTGCCCCGTAAGGGGTGGAAGCCATCCACGGGGGGCCCATCCTCGCCGGGCCCTGGAACGATGACCACTGCCCCGACTGGGCCATCTGCCCGGTCTGGGCCGTCTGCCCGGTATGGGCCGTCTGCCCGGTATGGGCCAGCTGCGCGGTGTGGGCCATCTGTCCCTCCTGGGCTGGTTCCTCTTCGGGGTCATTACCCCATGCTGCGGAGGCAGTCATGGGAAGCCCCTCCGGGCCTGCCCCAGACCGCCACCGCTCCAGCTCATCGAGCCTCTCCAGGACCCTGGCCCAAGAGAGAGAAGGAGAAACCTCGGTTTGAGGGACCGTGGGCATGAATCCCACCCCCCTGCTGCCGGGACCACCCCCGGGGGCCCTTCCGCACTGGCACGAGCCCGAGCAGAAGGCCTCGCCACCCTCCTAGGCCGAACCACAGGTTGGGCCGGAAGGGCCTGGGCTTGCCTCTTTTTAGAGGCCATGGGCCTGCCTCAAACTATTTTTATGTTAAACAGAATAAAGAAGGGGGTGGGAGAGAACTACCCCCAAGGAGGCTGCACCCACGAGGCAAGGCCTGCTTATGCTGCAGGCCTCCCAATGCACCCCCTGGAGGTGAAAACCTCCCCCCTCCCCAGCGGTTGCAGCAAGGCCTCGCTGCACCGCTTTATAGGGGCCTTTATTCCCAAGGCCTCACCCCCCCCCAGGGACCCTGTACACCCCAGGAGGCCCCGGAGGAGAGCACCCCCACACCCCGAACCCAGGAAACTGGGGGGCAAACCAGGGCGGAGCACAGCTGCTGCTGGCTCCGCAATAAATCCTCTTCGCCTGAAGGCAAAAGGAGGCTTTCTCGCCCACCACAGGCTGCACAAAATGGCGGCCGCCGCACGAGGCTCCTCCAAAATGGCTGCCACGAGCAGAACTGACAAGTGTCTGCTCGTGGCTTGCTGTCCGGGCGAAAAGGAAGAGCCCCGGGCCTGCTCGCCCTTATATAGGGCAAGCAGGCCCCGCCTGGACCAATCAGCAGCCGGGCCAGACAGACCCGAACTCCCGAGCGAAGTCTCATCTCACGAGACTTCACTCGGGATTCAAGATGGCTGATGCCATGAGGGTCCGGTGTCTCCCGGTCCCTCCAGCAAAGCCTGCTGCCGGGTAAGTCCGGTGCTGCAATTTCCATCACATATTGCTCTTATCACATTCAGCAGCTATTCTTCAACTTTATAGAAAATACTCCATACTTTGAGCCAATTTACGCTGTATTAAACTTTCTCTTAATTAACAGGTGTACAGTAAATTATTCCCTACTTTCTTGAATAATGTCATGCAATGTCCAATTATTTTATTAAATTTGGCTGCCTTGTAATTCAACGTTATAAAAGTTCACAGCGTTAAGATGAAAAGTGTGATATATGACTTTATTACTTACTGCAGCTGTAGAGCTTATTGATTTTTTTCACATCTAAGTTGCTCAGCCCTACTCTTTGACCAATTGGTACAGATTCATTAGGAATAGGGATAATGGTTGGTTTTCCAGCAGTATTAGAAAAATCATATCTGCAAAACAGCAACAACCACAACAATTGGTCGAGTGTTCCTTTTCCCCCCCTTTCTTTCTTTGGTGGCGGTAGTGGTAGATTTGTTGAATTAGATTATAAACTATTGGATTCTGGGGTTTTTTCCTTTTCCTTAATTTGGGGCAAATTATTCCTAATGCCATTGATTAACAATCAAAGAACTATTCAGCCGCCCCGAGTCTGCGGAGAGGGGCGGCATACAAATCAAATCAAATCAATCAATCAATAAATGGATAGATAAATAGATAGATAGATAGATAGATAGATAGATAAATAGATAAATAGATAAATAGATAAATAGATAAATAGATAAATAGATAAATAGATAAATAGATAAATAGATAAATAAATAGATAAATAGATAAATAGATAAATAAATAAATAAATAAATTCAGCTAAAAAAAATTCCATAAAGCCTGTATAGGTTTGTTTATGGATTTCTTCCTGAAGTGACAATTGTGCTATTGGTTCTCATAGGCTGTTAACCCTATACCCACGAGTGGTAACAAACCACAGGTGTTCAGACACTTAACTCTTAACTGAATTCTTGGAATAAGGTTGCAGAAGTTTCACAGTCATGACTCTGCTGCATTAGAGTTTTGTTACAAAAAGAACGAAGCCCCAAACATGACAGTTGAATGGTTGAGCGAGGAGAGAATTACATATCGATGTTTCAGATTTCAACCAGATCTAGCCTTCTCTCTGGTTCCTTACTTTTTAGAAATTAAACACTGCTCTCAAAAGAAGTAAACAGAAAGAATATTTTTTCTGATTTTAAAAGGAGGATTTTTATTTGAAAACAATGTAGATTCCTCCTCCTACAATTGCAAAGGAGTCAAGTCTTGGATTTCAACTGAAACTGTTCATTCTGTTTTGCTTAACATCTGTTATATATGCCAGTAGTTATGGTACTGAAATCAGGTGACTATATAAATTAAGTCAACTACTCAGTCAATAAACTTACGCGCCATAATGCATAACTGAATCATAGTCATATGGAAGACCCAGATTGGTGGTGTTCCTTTTTTCAAAATTCCCCTGTTCTCCTGAAACATATTAAAGTAAACAATAAACAGATTTGCAAACACAAATTAATGCAAGTGCAAAGGGAAAAAATGAATAAGGCTGGTTTTCATCCAGCTATTTTAGATTTAAGGATTTGTGTGTGTAGCAATATTTTAACTGTCACTTTGTGAATTCCTGATTGCTTTTATATTTTATCCTGTAAGAATATTTTGTTTAATGAAATCTAATTCAATCTTAGCATATTAGCACTGCAGACTCACAGCAGACAATTAGCCATTAAAGCTGTTAATAAAACATAGAATTAATACTCGTAGAGGGGCGGCATACAAATGTAATAAATAAATAAAAATAAATATATATCAGCAAAAAAATGTGATTATATATAGCCCCTCCCTGGTACAAAGCTGAAGGGATTAGATCTGGTGGCCTAGAGGTTAATTCTCTGCCTTACAAGGCAGAAGCCCCAGGATCAAATCCCAGTAAGGGTATGGCTAGCTGATGAGGCCAGAACAAGGCCAAAATAGTGCTATCCTAGTCTCCCTTATATATATGAGAGAATTCAGTCATTATGATAAAGATAATAGATGGCACTTAACTTATGCTATAGAATCATAGGGATAGAAAAGAGATTTTGGAGATCTTTTAGTCCAGTGGTTCTTAACCTTTCTAATGCTGTGACTCCTTAATTCAGTTCCTCATGTTGTAGTGACCCCCAACCATAAGTCTAGCACCAATTCTCCCAACAGAGCTTTAAGCTGATTGGAAGAAAGGTCAGAGGGACACACCCACTGTAAATGCTTGATTGGACAGATTGTAAAAATATGTTCCAAGGCATCAGAACAGAAGCTTTAGTTCCTAATACCATGGGAAATTTGTCTTTTCCCAGGTCTTAGGTAATCCCTGTGAAATGGTCGTTCGACCCCCAAAGGTTTCCTGACCCCCAGGCTGAGAACCATTGTTCTAGTCCAAACCCTTGCTCAAGGCAGGAGCCTTATGCCACCTTAGTCAAATGTTTGTCCAGTTACTCAGTGATAATTTGAAGTTACCATAAACCCCATCCCCCCGGGGCTACTTACAACCCAGATTTGAAATCCCAAAGGGCCCCAAATGGTCATGTGATCATATTTGGGATACAGGCAACTGATTCACATTTATGGTTGTTTGCAGCATCTGATAGACACATGACTGCAGTGTATAGTACAAATATTTTCTCTGAAACATGTGTTACTTTTGGTTTCAAGCAAAAAGTAAGTCAGTACAAACAATGGATTTGTTTAATGACTGCCACATTCAGTTTATTACCATTACATGCTCTTTACAAGTTCTGTCATGTTTGCTTTATTATAGCTTTGTTTGCTTCTCATGGGTAATTTGCAAGACAAAGTAATCATTTAATAATAAAATAAAAAGAAAGAAAAATATCTAAATTCTGGAGCCTGGAACTGAATCTTTAGATTCAAACATCAGAGTAGTTTTTATTCTATAAAAATTTAAAAAGATCAGGAGAGGTTTCATCCATGCTTTAAGGAGCTTTATCCCTGAAGACATCTGAAAACGTCTTTGTCTTTATTATGAAATCAGAAGTACTATTAATTTGCATTGTATTTTCTCACCACAACTGAAGGTCTAATTTTTATCTACCTTTTGGATATTATTCAGTATTAGTTACTGACCAATAGATGCATCCCATGTCCAATTTTGTCCTTATTGGACCTCTTCAAGCTAGGTATCCTCCATACTACTGTAGGTTAAAATCTCACTAAAGAATTGAAAATGGAGCTTCTAGTATATCTAGCTCTGAAAACTCCCAATAAACATAAAGCAGGTTATGCAGTGCCTCCTACTGATCCATAGCTAATGTAGAATCTAAAGGTTCATTTAAGAAGCAACCTTGAAGTTTCTAGGAGGCTCAGACCAATATAATATTGACTGAGATGACAGGGGCAAGTCTTAGTCCCAGTATGTGGAACGAGTTTGAACTTGTGACTCCTGATGAAGGGGACAAGGCCATGGGAGCAATGAGCTCCTCCACCTGTTTATTGACCCGTGCCCCTCCTGGCTGATTTCGGCCAGCAGAGAGGTGACATGAGGCTGGATCCAGGCATTGATCAATGCCTCCTTTCTGCAGTGACCTCAAGAAGGCTTCCCTGGATCCAGCTAATTAAAAAAAAACCCTATTTTCCAGTCTCCAATCTTTTTTTGTATAGGGAAGGTTATTGAGAAAGTGGTGGCACTACAGCTCCTACAGTTGTTGGATGAAGCTGATTATCTAGACCAGTGGTTACATACAATTATTTTAGCCATGCCCAATCTCTAAAACCCTGAGGCCTCCCCCCCAGTGACATATAATTCTTATTACTCAAAAAGTGAACTACTCATATGGAGGAAGCCTAAAAGTCCAATTGCCCCCATTAAAAATTAAATTGCCCCCCTGTGGGGCATAGGCCCCACGTTGGGAACCACTGATCTAGACCCTTATCAGTTGGGTTTCAGGATCGGTTACAGTACTGAAACTACTTTGGTCATGCTGATGGATAATCTCTGTCAAGCCCAAGATAGGGCGCACTCCTCTATCTTGGTGCTCCTTCACCTCTCAACAGCTTTCAATACCATTGACCACGGTATCCTTCTGCAATGACTGGAGGGATTGGGAGGGAGAGGCACCGTTTTGCAGTGGTTCTCCTCCTATCTCTTTGGTTTGTCACAGTTGGTGTTGGTAGGGGGGGGACATAGGTCACTCCCCTTTGTGGTGTGCCTCAGGGGTCAGTCCTATCCCCTTGAAAAGCATTCAGGGAGTACAGTTAGTCCAGAACACAGCTGCACAAGCTGTTATGGGTGTACCTAGGTACACCCACATTACTCCAACACTTTGTGAGCTGCACAGGCTTCCAATCGATTTCCGGATGCAATTTAAGGTGTTGGTTATCAGCTATAAAGCCCTGCATCTCATAGGGCCAGATTATTTATGGGATTGTCTTCTTCCACATACCTCCCAGCGGCCAGTAAGAGCCCAGGTCTCATCAGTCAAACAATGCTGATTGGTGGGGCAGTGTTAGAGGGCCTTCTCTGTGGTGGCTCTGGCTCTCTGGAACCAACTATCCCTGGAGACTTGTACCACCCCCACCCTCCTAGCATTACAGAAGGCTGTGAAAACCTGGCTCTGCCATCAGACCTTGGGTCATTGAGTAAGACCATCCAGCCCCTACCAAGAAGAAGTAAATATTTGTTGAATGATTGTTTTATTTTGGGGGTTTTAACTGTTTTTTATATTGGTTTATTGTTGTATCGCCACCCAGAATCTGAAAGGAGTTGGGCGGCTTATAAATTTAATAAATTAAATTAAATTAAATAAGTCAAGGTAGTTTCTAGTATAAAATGGTATAGAAACAAAGAAAAGCATAGTTGCATAACTTCTACAGTACATTTTAACAAAATTGTTAATTGTATTTATTGTTTGCAGATACCTGAAAAAACTACAGGCTGTCCTCTGTTACTGACAATTTGTTTAGTATCTGTTCAAAATTACACTGGGGTTCAAAAAAAGATTACTTACAGCCTGTTCTTGTACATAAGATTCAGGCACTTGGTCCTGGCATGCATTTAGCATAATTGTAGCATCCCAAGGGCCATTTGATCACCGTTTCTGGTCACCCCAGGCAGCTTTCAACAAGCAAAATCAATAAGAAATTTTGATTTGTTTAATTACTGTGTGATTGACTTAATAACCATGACAAAAAAGTTGTAAAACCAGGGATGACTAACTTAACAATAACTTCATTTAATGACAGAAGTTCTGGTCCCAGTTATGGTCCTAAGTCAAGAACTACGATCAGAGGAAGATTCATTTTGAAGTCCCACTCTGGCTGTTTTGAAAACTTTGGCATCTCAGACTAGTTTGAACTTTCCCCCCAAAAAAGATTATCTGAGTGCTAACATGCCTACCTTTGGTAATATATTCCAAGTTAATTATAACATAATTATCTCGGTCACTGCGGGTTTGTTCATGTAGAAAACCTAGTGCGTGGTTGAGTTCATGCTGAATTAATCCTTTATACATGCAGCCATTTTTCAACAAACCAAGTTGCTGTCTTCCTCCAATCTTTCCAAAGTAGGACCAGCATCTGATAATATAGAAAGGGAAAGCAGTCATTATGTAAACTATATTCTAAATAATAGAAAATTATTGTCTATTAAAAGTAAGGTGATGTGCTGGTTTAGCGGCTAAGACGCTGAGGTGATGTGCTGGTTTAGCGGCTAAGACGCTGAGCTTGTCAATCGGAAAGTTTGGCGGTTTGAATCTTTAGCACCATGTAACAGAGTGAACTTACTTGCCCCAGGTTCTGCCAACCTACCAGTTGAAAAGCATGTAAAAATGTAAGTAGAAATATTGGTGAGAAGGTAACAGCATTCTGTGTGCTTTGGCGTGTATTCATGCCGGTCACACGACCACCGAATCATTATTAGACAGCTCTGGTTCTTCAGCTTAGAAATGAAGATGAGCAACGCCCCCTAGAGTCAGGAACAACTAGCACATATGTGCGAGGGGAACCTTTACTTTTTATAAAATGTAAGACTATGGACATCTGAGAGCCACTTTGTGTTCTAGTTAAAGTGTCATGTAGATGGTTGAGTGGTTCAGGGTGGGTAATTTTGTAGTGGGTGGGACATTTTATTCTATTTTTTAATTCTATTTTTTATTCTATTTTTAAATTTACCTACGGTATTCTGATTTTATGTACGGTGGGACTGGTCTCTGGGTGTCACACGACTTTCATTGCCAATGACAATTTGTTGCTTTGACAATGACAATAAATTTATTATTATTATTATTATTATTATTATTATTATTATTATTATTATTATTATATGCAATATCATTGCAGTTTTCACAAGTGGGGGTGGGTCTGTAATTTAAAAGTAAATATCCCATTTGTGCTCTAGGAAATGGGTTGAAGAATTTTTATCTTTGTTAAGAAATACATTGAGCTTAATCAGTGATGGGCTACCAAATTTTTTACTACCACACTGTGGGCGTGGCTTATGCATTTTGTTTCAACATCTTTCAGTGCAAATTGGGTGTTCTGGGGTGGAGCTCCATTTTCGCTATATAAACTGTATAGTAGATACACTTTACACACAAACACACACACAGCTCTTCTAAAATTACATACATTCAACCTCATTTACTGTGATAGGAAAAACATACCCGGAGCCCAGAAGGGAAAAAAAATAAAAAAAATAATCAAAATTTTGCTATTGGTACTGTGTACCTGACCATACCCGTAGGAGCCTATCACTGAGCTTAATCCACATATGTGCTCATATCTTATACCTCAAATCTTTGTTTTCATATAGAAACATACCAGCAGAAATAATTCAAGGAATATGTTGTTAATTCTAAAGGATAAATGTTCCTTATTATTATTTTTATATTATTATTTATTGGATTTATTGGATTTCCTTACCTGTCTGTAGGGACAATGTTTATGTAGTCGTATTCTATGGTGTGTCTGATAAACTGGATGCATGTCAGGGTTACAAACTCTTCCATTGCTTTAATTATCACATCTTTGTGTTTCATTGCTGAAACAAAAGATTATAGAAGAGATAAATGAATGCACTCATATACAGTACTTTATGTTAAGTTCTAAGAAAATCTTTTTTCGCTGGAAAATCTGCTCACTTCTGGGAATTATTCTAATAGTAAATACTTATTAAAAATAAAGTTAATATTTGATAAAAGATTGCTGTAATATTATTATTATTTAAATAACTTCCACAATAGCAGGGCTTTTAAAAACGTCTCTATTATTGCTCAGCTATGAAATCGAAGTCTTATAAATTGAATAAATTAAACTAAATTATTGATTGAATAAGAATTCTATTTTATTATTAATGACTCATATCATGATCAGGACCTTGGTCAGCAGGGATAGGAAAATAACCTCAATACATCAGTAGCATTTTCTAGTTGTTGCTGTCTATTGAAAATGGTCCTTTCATTCTCTTGTATGAAAGGATGCCCATTGAAGAGATCTAGACGTACAAAACTCAGGAGAGATATTAACTGGGATCTTGACCAGGCCATCTTCTGATCTGGGCCAGTAGCAATTTCCACCACATCTCATGGCACTTCTCTGTGTTCTTCTTTTATAAACGATATCATCTTGGTGAAAGTCAGTTTCCCCTGCAAAGAAAAATGAGAGAAACAACTGAAAAATGTTATCAGCTCCTGAGCAATTATATTATTAGCCCTTGGAGGTAGGCAGAGTCAAGAAGCAAGCAGGGCATAGATTCCAAAGACGTTCCTTTTTTCATAGTCAGATACAATAATGAAATCTGGAAAATCTGACCATTTTTTTTCCTGCCCCATTGTCATTCCTGCTACAAGGAGTTATTTTAATTTTTTTTTCATACTTTCCTCTTTCTTAGTACCAAAGTAACTTTTTCTAGAAGTCCACCCTTAATGGCTTTCTCACCCTCTGTTCATGAAGCCAAGTCTATATTATTTCATTTATTTTATTTATTTATTTACTTACTTACTTACTTACTTACTTACTTACTTACTTACTTACTTACTTACTTATTCAATTTTTATGCCGCCCTTCTCCTTAGACTCAGGGCGGCTTACAACATGTTAGCAATAGCACTTTTTTAACAGAGCCAGCCTATTGCCCCCACAATCCTGCTCCTCATTTTACCCACCTCGGAAGGATGGAAGGCTGAGTCAACCTTGAGCCGGTGATGAGATTTGAACTGCTGACCTTCAGATCTACAAGTCAGCTTCAGTGGCCTGCAGTACAGCACTCTACCTGCTGCACCACCCCGGCTCATTCATATCGCCTTCCCAATCAGAATCCCTGCCCTTTCCCATCTATGAAAATGGGAATTCATCAATGGCAATGGATACATTCCTGACTAACTCCGCGTTCCAGCTTGCCAAAGTCAGCAGGTAAGTCCAGAACAGAAGAGTAAATAGAGCTCGTAAGTACCCATTCCCTCCTGTTGTACAGCACCTACAACTGGAGGATCCAATATGGCAAGAAACAAAGACTCTCCTTTCGTTTGGAGATTGGATGATTTGGAAGATAGTTTGTGGGAATAGAACTTGTGTAATAATTTCAGAGGGAATTGGCAGACAATATAAACATCTTTAACCCCTTCCCACAACTTCTCTAATTCAGAGGAACTCTTCCGGTAAATATGATATTCTAAGAATTCCATTCTGAGTTTATAGTCTGGAACAGTGATGGTGAACCTTTTTTGGTTTGCCTGCCAAAAGGGTGTGGGTGGGTGTACTAGCATGCATGTATGTGCCTCCACACTGCCTCCACACATATGCACAATCCCTCCCATCCCTACGCATGAGCACAGGCCTCACTGAAGCCTGGGATGTAAAAAATTGGCCAAACCGGAAGTTTGGAAAAATGCCATTGTGCTGTTTTTTGCACTTTGGCTTCCCTGAACCCTCTGGAGTGCAAAAACCAGCACAACAGACAAACCCGAAGTGCATTCCGAACTTCCGATTTGTCTGTTGGGTGGTTATTTTGTACTCTGGGGCTTCAGGGAAATGGCCTTTCCCTAGACTGAAAATCAGCTGGCCAGAATGCACTCTGGAGCTGACATAGGGCAACATTTCGTGTGGTCTCCAATATGGGTCCACATGCCACCTGTAGCAGATGTGCCTTAGGTTCACCATCACGGGTCTAGAATATATTCCACCTTGTAATAATAATAATAATAATAATAATAATAATAATAATAATAATAATAATAATTATTATTATTATTATTATTATTATTTATTAGATTTGTATGCCGTCCCTCTCCGCAGACTCTTGAAGAGCTGTGGTGATGTAGGGGTTAGAATGCGGAATTGCAGGCTAATTTTGCTGACTGCCAGCAGTTCAATTCTTACCAGCTCAAAGTTGAGTCAACCTTCCATGTTTCCATGGTTAATAAAATGAGGACGTAGATTGTTTGAGGCAATATATTGACTGCAAACTGCTTAGAGAGGGCTGTAAAGCACTCTGAAACAGTATATAAGCCTAAGTGCTATTGCTCTTCCCTCATCTATCAGAAACACTGGGGGTCAGATGGGGGAACAGGTACAAAATGCAAGCGACAGGCTAATTCCCCTTGAACAAGGAAAGGAATCTTGAGTGAAAACTACAGACAACTATAGACACAAGGCCACTGAGCTAATTTGATACATAATAGGGACATAATAAATTTTGTGTCTGGTTTCTTAGGTAAGAAGAATATAGAAAACTTAGAGGGAAATAGTCCAAATCCCCCATCACAATATTGATGCACTCTTGTCTTTTAAGTTTTATTACATTTGTTTATATTCCTCAGGCTAAATCTAGCTTTTCCTTTAAGAAGAGTTGAGCAGCCTATCTCTCTGAAAAAAACTGCTCACAGAACAATGGAGGAAGGAACCCCGGACATCAATATGTGGAGATTGTAGCTATAAATTGCTTGAAATGGAGGCATGATGAGAAAGGAGTGCAGCAAGATGTTATAGGGAAATTCTGCAAGATGCAATACTGAAATTCAATCCAATTTTCCTGCTGGTAAGAGACATAGCAATGCAAACATTAATCAAGTGTTTATTTGATCTGATCGCCCAATAAATGCAGGGTGATGAGAGGATGATAAATGAATACAAATGTCCAGGAAGTGGAGAAGAGCCTTCTAAAACATGGATGTAAATTGAGTACTGAGGTCTGAGGTCACACAATTGAATCAGCTTCTATATCTAAAAACGTGGCCTAGAAAAAGTTATGTATCCTCTTTAGTTACCTTTTCTTTTTTGAAGTATAATACACACCAGAATACAGTATAAGACATGCCTTAGTTTTGGGGGAGGAAAACAAAGGGATAAAAATCTGCCTTTGCCTCCCAGCAATTTGCCTCCCAGCAAAAGCAATCAGTACAGATAATATACACCCTTTGCTGTGTATTTCTGTGCACATGTGCCTGACCCACTGAAATAGCAAAAAAGAAGGAGGAGGAGGAGGAGGAGGAGGAGGAGGAGGAGGAGAAGAAGAAGAAGATACAATAGCACTGGCCTCTTTAGTTCAAGCATTTATTTTAAAAAGCTTCTTCATTTTGTTAAGTTGTTTAGAACAGTCTTTAAAAAGTAAATCTAATAATTTGACATTTATAGTTATTGACTTACCTCCTTGCATCCAGTTTCAGCAACTGATTTGCACAAGAAAATAAAATTCTGCCTCTGCCTCTCCCTCCCAGCAATTTGCCTCCTTGCAACTTTAGTTTCACTTTCATTTTAGCACATGGGTCTTCATGCAGCCTCAATCAGCTGCTGGTTGGGAAGCTGTTAATCAGTTGCTTGTGCTAATCAGGCTCTGTGCTATTTGCTACAAGGAGGTAAATTGCTGGGATGTAGAAGCCAAAGGGTAGAGGTGGCCAGGCGGGACTACATTCGGTGTATGAGACACACCCAAATTTTCACCCCCTTCTGGGGGGTAAAAATTTGCATCTTATACTCTGAAAAATATGGTATTAGTAACTCCTTGCAGAGATTAAAATAAGTCACCTTGGTTAACAAATATACCACTAAAATAGTGGTATACATTTGTACAGCTGGAAGATTAATAATAACATACAGGCAGACTGGAATCCGTAGTCGAAGCAGGGAAGGGAGTAGTTGGACTAATTTGATTAATTTCATCATGAAGTCTTAGCCCTATGACAGATAGACAATATGAAACTTAGTCCTTGACACCAGCTCTCACTCTTGGCCCTGGTGTATGGATCTTGTTCTTGTTGCAAGCACATCTAATCAACAAATCTATTGTCTCTCCCTTCTTAGTTTTTTGGGGAGTTCCTTTTAGGCAGTTGTGATGCTAGTTGTATTACTCTGCTTAAAGAAATATTATATTCAGGCTTGTGTGGCAATGGATCTATAGCAACACAAACAATATAAAAATGAACATAGGAGAAAAATTGTGCCCATATGAACTAATGTAGAATGATGCTATGCACCAGTTCCAGGTATTCCAAAGTAAAGGTACTGTAGATACTTTTGAGATTAAAATATACTCCTTTGCTTCCAGTATATGATATTAGGCCTATGATTTCATAGCCAATCTATGCCCAGCATTATTGGGACAGAGAAAGAAGCTGTGGTCTGGAGTGGCAAGAATTGTTCAGATCATTTCTTTTTTCTCGTAGAGTTTTTACATTACAAAATAGGACAAGATCAAAGCAAATTTTTTTGTCAGTTATTTCAATTAGTAGGATTATCTGATAACCCAAATGCACCATAATGTCATCTGTGAAATTAGCTGCTGCACCAGAATCTAAAGCAGCTGTATTTTTGCACTTGAGGAGATATGAAGAGTAACAGGAATAATAAAATGCATTTGCCGGCTGTCAGCTGTCTGAGCTCCTCTTAATTGTCTGAAGGCTCTCCTGCAGAGCTCTTGAGAGGGAGCCTGTGAAATTTTTTGAAACATGGCTTTGAGGTGATTTGTGCCTTTACTTATGAGGTAATGTGCAGTCCTCCTAAAGCTGTGATGCTTTCCAGCCACCTCAGAAGAAGGGATCTTAGAAGATCAAGCTATGGCCAGGTGTCCTGGAGATCCACGTTAAAAATAAAAACTAAGATCTCTCTTTCACTTCATTTATCTCCTGTAGACAAGGATCTTTTTATTGTTTGCATGGATTGTATGATGCTGCAGCCTGAAGAGGCCACAAGGAAGGAGGATGGGGAAGACAAAGACTTTAAAACCCCTCACCTCATTATGCCACAACTCTACAAATTGTCCATTAATTGACACAGGATGCCAAAACAGCATAGCAGGATGTTTTTTATTCTTGTTTAGGTAGAATGTGCAACTCTTGAAAGTCAATCAAGATCAGTGATGGGATACCAAAATTTTTACTACCACACTGTGCCCGTGGCTTATGCATCGGACCAGAATATCTCCGGGACCGCCTTCAGCCGCACAAATCCCAGTGACCAGTTAGGTCCCACAGAGTTGGCCTTCTCCGGGTCCTGTTGACTAAACAATGTCATCTGGTGGGACCCAGGGGAAGAGCCTACTCTGTGGCGGCCCTGACCCTCTGGAACCAGCTCCCCCCGGAGATTAGAACTGCCCCCACCCTCCTTGCCTTTTGTAAACTCCTAAAAACCCAACTCTGCTGTCAGGCATGGGGGAATTGAGATATCTCCCCTGGGCCTATACAGTATATGCATGGTATGTTTGTTTTTAATTATGGGTTTTTTAGTGTTTTTAAATTATTAGATTTGTTGTACATTGTTTTATTGTTGCTGTGTGTTGCCCCGAGTCTACGGAGAGGGGTGGCATACAAATCTAATTAATAATAATAATAATAATAATAATAATAATAATAATAATAATTTTGTTTGAACATCTTTCGGTGCAAATTGGGTGCTCTGGGGTGGAACTCCAAATTTTGCCACCGGAACTGCGTTCCTGACTATTCCCGTAGGAGTCCATCACTGATCAAGATTGACTTGATTGACTTTCAATTCTCTACCAAAGAGAATTGAAGTGGATTTGTTTGGGGGTTCCTTCTCATGCCATCTACTTTCTCAGCTCTGAATAATATTTTCCGAAAGTGTTCACTCATTCCTACCTCTGAATAATATTTTCTTAAAGGCTCACTCATTCCTACCTTTTTTCCAAGGCCAGGTCTATAATCCTTCACTAATATTGAAAATGCATGTTTCACAAAGGATTGCTACTGAAGATTGTACTAGGGCAGGCGAATAGTCTTAGGAAAAAAGTAAAATTGTGATATCAATTTTGATGTTACACATAGGAAATGCAGCATTGTTATAAATAATAAACCGGTTATATGGGAAAGCATTTTTGGAAATATATAGTATTGGATCCCAAGCTTATCATTTACTCTGGGAAGAAGGGTTATAATAATAATAATTATTATTTATTAGATTTGTATGCCACCCCTCTCCGCAGACTCGGGGCGGGTCACAACAGTGATAAAAACAATATACAATAACAAATCTAATATTAAAATCTAAAATAACAATTTTACATTAAAAAACCTAAAAAAACCCTTATATGAAAGCATACACACAAACATTCCATACATAAAATTACATAGGCAAGGGGAGATGTCTCAGTTTTAAGAAGTTTACAAAAGGCAAGGAGGGTGGGGGCAGTCCTGATCTCCGGGGGAGCTGGTTCCATAGGATCGGGGCTGCCACAGAGAAGGCTCTTCCCCTGGGTCCCTCCAGATGACATTGTTTAGTTGACGGGACCCGGAGAAGGCCAACTCTGTGGGACCTAACCAGTCGCTGAACCGAACTAACCAGTTCTTCTATAAGTATTTGTAACATGGTGAACCTTTTCCTGGTTGTGTCCGAAAAGTGTGTGTGTTCATGCATGATAATGCACACACATACCTACATCCACAATGAAGTGCGCCCCCCACCTGCGTATGCACGCATGCTCCCCCTCACCCATGCATGCATCCCGCACCGCACATGAGCACCAAGCTTTGCCAGCATGAACGGTCTGTTGCTGCCACTCCTTCTTCTCCTGCCAGCCTTGCGCTCCATGCAGGGAAAATGCATCCCAGTGTTCCTGCTGCCCTCACACCCTTGTGCTTGGTGGTGGCTGTTCTCCCACTGCCATTTTCTTTCTTTCTTTTTTTAATAAACTTTATTAATTTTCAATTAAAAAGACATACAAACTTACAAACATTTAAACACATATTAGGGGTTACAATTACCCCTCTTTTCTTGAAGTCAATTTTTAATACAGAAAAAAGGATAAAATCTTAAATCTTTAAATCAAACTAATATTCTAATTGAAAAGAAGAACTTTGTTTACATATTCTAATAGACATAAAGTTAAATTGATAAAAAAGAGAAGCCAACAACACTATAAACAACAAAAAATATCAATAACATTTAATTATATTCATACTGTTTTCGTTACCTTATTTTCAACTTTATTCTTATCTATCCATGTATAAACTTTATCCCAAACAATATAAAAATCAGATTCTTCTTGATCATTCAGCCTTCTCGTCATCATATCCATCTCTGCACAATCCAGAATTTTTTAAACTACATCCTCTTTTTTGGGGATATCTTCCCCTTTCCAATTTTGTGCATAAACTATCCTAGCGGCTGTTAAAATATGTACAACCAGAAAAAAAAATATTTTTTATATTTCTGTTTAGCTATGCCTAGGAGATAAAATTCAGGGGATTTTTCTATTTCATATAATGTAATCTCTTTTATCATTTCTCTCACACTGCCATTTTCATGGCAGCTGCAGAAACACAGGTTGGTGCTTCCCTCTCTACTTGCCAAAGGCTTGGAGCCACAGCAGAAGTCTGCTTGGGCAGGGAGGCAGGGAAGTCCCAGCCCGCCCGTCCTTGCAGCCACCTCCCCCACAAACAGTTACAAGTATAAATAAAACTTACCTGACTCCTTGATTTCCAGAATTCCCTGCAAAAGAGAGATACATCTTTTTAATGTATATATTGTATTACTGTGACAGAGATTCCCAAAAAAATGAGTTCTTCAAAGCAGAAGTCAAGATAGTTGTCTTCAGTTGATTGAGGACGCACCTGGACAGGTTTACTTGTTGTAAGCCTAAGGAAGGATAACATTAAGGTGCTCAAGAGTGCTAGAAGATTCATTTTTGAATTATTTTTTCCCCACAGGTTTTTGTAAGTTACAAGCAGCTCCACTTCTTCCGATCTAGTGACTGTATTTGTTCATTGGATTCCAACTTTCAGTGAAAACTCATTGTATAATAGTTAAATGGAAAGATTTATTTTTGCAGTAAGAAACAAGCTGTGAGAATTCCCAGTAGAATTGGACAGAGATCATTTTGTGCTACTTTACCTTAAAAAACAAAAAATAAGGAATGTTGCAATATGAGCAAGACTAACTGTTGGGTAACTAATAATGAGACGTGTGAGTAATCGGTACATAAGTGAGAAGGGGAAAAATGTTAAGAACCTGAGCCTGCTCTTCAGCTATGCACCAGTAGCAGTGTGCTTTTCTCCTGGTACCTGGCGATATTTCACCCAAACAGAATTCGTCATGGGGATAAAAATGTGCAGATTACTACAAGAACTGTGATAAAAATCTAGTGCCAGACAAGGAGTTAAAGTGATAATAAATAAACACCATGTGAAAGTGGCCCCCAACCAAAGATGATTCCATGGATGGTTATTTTTCCACAAAGTGGAGGTATGGTCTTATGCACTGCCTGAAACCCATGTGTGTGCAGATAGCGTTTTGTTAGTTAGTGTGGCTTTATGGACTGGTGCCACCCCTTGGGATTGGGACCCTCTAATATAAGACAAGTATCTGTCATATATTGTTCTTATCTGACAATATCTGCACATATTACTGCAGTTAACAAGAGCTAAAGATGATAAATGTGAGGGCCTTTTGAGTCAAATTGCAGCTTCAGAATTAGGTATTCACTTCTATTTTTTTTTATTGGGCAATAGTTGATGGTTAGACAAATGAGTTGTTGCACCAAAAAGACAACTTTGCCAGCCTTGCTTTCTGTGTGTGGAATCTTTAATTTCATCTAATGTCTAATTGCTAAAATTACAAAGTTTCAAATGTATGTTTTGCATTTAATTTGAAAAGCCAAAAAATGGCATAAAAAGGCCAATGTGTGCTTCAATGATTACAGAAAACCCCTCAATTTTGTTGACTGTGTCAAGTTGAGATATATCTCTAGAGGGAAAAAATTGAAATCCCTGAACATCTCATTCTCCTAATGCAAAATCTATTCTGACCCAGAGCCAGAAGGCACAATCTGGATGAAACATGATGAAATGGAGGGGTTCCAGTCTACAATGGAGTAAAACAAAGCTATATAAAATATGAAGATTCTCAGGTCATGGTGTTTCAAAGGTGCTTTTCCAAAAAGCAACAGGAGTTTCTTGAAAATAGTTTGCTTCTCATCCAGACTGAAGCCAGGACTGAAGAGGCTTCTTGGATTAGAGGTGAAACATTTTCAAGGAAAAAGCAAGAAAGTCCAGTTGCCCCTTGGATAAGCATCTTTACGACAAAACTATGCACTTTCTCCTTAATTAATCAGCCTATAAACTGAATGTGTACTAAGGAAGGTTAGGGTGGTAAAAGATATGTCTATTTTTAAATTAGAGAATTATAACTTCTGCTTATAATTTCAGATTAATTATAATCTGAAAACTGAAAGTGATAAAAGTCAGAGTGCGTGGAAAAGGTGTGACCACAACTTAACAAAAAGAAAACCAAACTATAAAAAAAAACATTGAATTAATAGATAACTTCTTACTCTTCCAGTTCAACTATTAAAGAAGAAATATGCCACAGACTAACTCTTGGTAGGTAGCAATAAAGGGCTGGGGGAGGGGGAAGAATACTCATATGCTGTAATTTGTTTCTACCTACAAAGTTTCTTGCTGGCAATGCTTTTCCTGGTAGCCCTCTATGGAAGTGAAAGATGGACTTTGAGAAGCAGGATGGAGATACCATTGAAGCTTTTGAATGCTAGTACTGAAGAAGTCTCTTGAGAATACCATGAATAGTCAAGAAAATTAATAAATAGATCTTTGAACAAATTAAACTAGAATTTCACTTAAGGAACTAAAATGAATAAAATATTTTGGGCATATTCTATTAAGGCCATTCTCTCTTGAGAAGTCCATAGTACTGGGTAAAGATAAAGGAAAGGGAACAAGAGAACAACCAGCAACAAGGTGGATGGATTTGATTGCAGCTATGATAAGTGCATCATTCAAAAATTTGAAGGACAATTTTGGGGACACACTCTTCTAGAGAAAATCCATCTACTGTATATAGTTGACTATTTGATGACACATAGTTGACCAACCAACCAACCAATCAACCAACCAATCAACCAACCAATCAATCAATCAATCAATCAATCAATCAATCAATCAATCAATCAATCACTTTGTAATGTTTTAAATTCTATTTATTATAATTGTCTCTATTTTATTCTTGTAAGCGGCCCTGACTCTGTGAGGAGGAGGTTGGCCTATAAATCTAATAAACCTAGTCTAAACCTAAACTTTCTACTTAATTGTCATGATTCATCTCCTACTGTCTACCATTCAATCAAGTCTCTATCTGGCATTGTTGCATGTCATTTGTGTTGTGGAAAACAGATGATATCACTTTGAATCATACTGAGGTCAAATAATAACAGTTACTAATTTGTTCCCTACAAAACAATGATTTTTCAGGTTCCATTTAAATGGATATATTTCTATGTGAACTTTAATAGGCAGTTAATTGTATTACATTTTAGCTAGCATTATCTCCAATTCTTAAAGTAACAAGAATGATAGGTAGTATGTATTTACTCTCCCTGTACTATTACTATCCAATTCAACTCTGTATGTAAATTTTAAGTTCAAAATGATAACCAAATAATTAAGATTCTGGTTATTTTGATAGCTGTAAGAATGTCCAGCTCAGTACTCCATTCTGAATCACATTAAAAGGAAACAGGGAATATTATTTCTACAGCTGCAGGTTATAAAATAGCAGATTAGCCAATTGCAAATTTATCTGGCAAGGAAAAAGCAAAAAAACAAGGAGGTCACTGCACTGAACCTAGATGACTCTTTCCAGCTGTGGGAATAAGGGAAAAGGAATTCCAGACTCCTGCCTTGGAGGAATCTGTGAATCTTGGAGACTTCTATTGTCTCCGTTTGACTGGGGAGGTGGTGGTGGAATGCAATCTGAACAAACAATTGGAATTACATAAGCAGTTTAATCAGTGCATGAAATAACTTCAAAACAATGGAGTTATCTAATTGGACGACAGCAACTCTAAACCTGTTATAATAATAATAATAATAATAATAATAATAATAATAATAATAATAATAATAATAAATCATAATCATAATCATTTATTAGATTTGTATGCCGCCCCTCTCCGAAGACTTGGGGCGGCTCACAACAATAATAAAAACAATGTTACAGTTGAACAAATCTAATATTAAAAGAGAAAAAGACATATAAAACCCTATCATTTAAAACAAAACGACACATACATACCGAACATAAAGTATAAAAGTCTGGGGAAGGTGTCTCAGTTCCCCCATGCCTGGTGATATAGGTGGGTCTTGAGTAGCTTACAAAATACAAGGAGGGTGGGGGAAGTTCTAATCTCTGGGGGGAGTTGATTCCAGAGGGCTGGGGCCGCCACAGGGAAGGCTCTTCCCCTGGGGCCTGCCAAACAACATTGTTTAGTCGACGGGACCCAGAGAAGGCCAACTCTGTGGGACCTTATCGGTCGCTGGGATTCATGCGGTAGCAGGCAGTTCCGGAGGTACTCTGGTCCAGTACCATGTAGGGCTTTAAAGGTCATAACCAACACTTTGAATTGTGACCGGAAACTGATCGGCAACCAGTGCAGGCCACGGAGTGTTGTAGAAACGTGGGTGAATCTGGGAAGCCCCATGATGGCTCTCATGGCCGCATTCTGCACAATCTGAAGTTTACGAACACTTTTCAAAGGTAGCCCCATGTAGAGAGTGTTGCAGTAATCGAACCTCGAGGTAATGAGGGCATGAGCGACTGTGAGCAATGACTCCCTGTCCAAATAGAGTCTTATAAATAAAATAGATTTTCCCCAAACAACCTTCCTTGCATAATTTTCTTTTGCTTGTTTAATTATCACAGGTAGTTCTCAGGGAGGGATTTGATAAGTTGTTAAAACAGTGTTGAATTTACTTCAAATCTAACTCAAGATAATGGCTGTCAATGGTCTCATTCTTCATGTAGTTATATCCTCTCCTCTAAAGATGCCCACATTGATGGCTATTGTTATGTCCCAGCATAACAATCTTCTTTTTAAAAAAATCTATCCATTAGGAACAATCTATCTGTCTACTTTCTCCACAGAAATCATAATTGCACATGACCTCCTTTTCCTAAGCTAAAAATCCAGACATTAAGGATATGTTCTCAAGTGTATCATTTTCTGTTTTGCAATGTCCTTTTTGAGACATAATGACCACAGTTTTCCAGAGTATTCCAGCTCTAATTGCAGGAATCGGTGTGTATAGTATAATGTTTGTTTTATTCTTTACTCTACCTGTACAGTTTTCATTCTTTTCACTGTGACACACCATTTATCAATAGTGTTAATCCCTGGGGCAATATTTCCACCAAGATTCCTTTCCTTAATAGATATTTCTACCTTAAATCCTATAAGCATATAGAGTATGAAGTTGAAATCTTTCACCCAATTCTGCATAATTATATATTTGCTTATAGGAGGTTTGATACCTCCTCAAATTTGTCAAACTACCAACAGGGACAATCTGGAACTCAACACACTCAAAACCATAGAAGTGGTGGTAGACTTTAGCAGAAGCCCTCCCATACTATCACCTCTTACAATACTAGACAAATTTCTAGGTTCTATCATATTGCAAGATCTAAAATGGAGACTGAACATCAAAACATCATCAAAAAAGCACCACAAAGAATGGTCTTTCCAACTCAGAAAGCTCAAACTGACCAAGAAGCTGGTGATACAGTTCTACATAAGAATTACTGAGTCTGTCATCTGCACCTCTATAACTGTCTGGTTTGGTTCTGCAAGCCAACAAGACAGGCACAGATTTCAGAGGATAGTTGGAACCAAAGAAAAAACCATTGCTACCAACCTGCCTTCCATTGAGGACCTGTATACTGCATGAGTCAAAAAGAGGGCTGTGAAATATTTACAGACCATTCACATCCTGGACATAAACTGTATCAACTATTATCCTCAAAATGATGCTATAGACCACTGAACAAAAGAACAACTAGGCACAAGAACAATTTCTTCCTCTGAACACCATCAATCTGTTAAATAAATAATTCCCTTAATACTGTCAAACTATTTACTAAGTCTGCACTAATATTAATTTTCTCATTGTTCCTATCAACCATCTCCTCCCACTAATGACTGTATGACTGTAACTTTGTTGCTTTTATCCTTACAATTTATATTGACTGGTTCCTGATATGGTTTAATTGCTTATTTGTACCTGGAATATCATTAAACTTTGCAAATTATGATTAATGATGAAGGTATCTTTACTTTTATATGCACTGAGGGCAGTGAAGGGCTACCAAAATTTTTACTACCACACTGTGGGTGTGGCTTATGCATTTTCTTTCAACATCTTTCAGTGCAAATTGGGTGCTCTGGGGTAGAGCTCCATTTTCACTACCCCACTGTGTTCCCCCCTGTCTGGGCAGTAGCCCACCCCTGACTGAGAGCATATGCACCAAGACAAATTCCAGTATGTTCAATCGCACTTAGCCAATAAAATTCTGTTCAATTCTATTCTATCTCTGAAGTTAGGAACTGTTTATACAGTGAAGGAAGCTCCCTCACTTTAGCCGGTATCATCTTACAGCTGTTCAGCAGGTTTGTTTTCACAGCAGGTTAATTTATGAAGCGATAAATCTGGCTATCTACTTATTTCTGTCTTTAGATCACTAGGGTAGAAAGCATGGAACCCAAACCAATTTTTTGCATATTTATTTCACATGTGTAAAAAGCTAGAGACAATAGTTTCAATGATTCCAAAATATGCCAGCAGATATTTTTGAAAGAGAGGCTAAGACGAGCAATGCTAAATATATTTAGCATCCAATTTAATTCTATCTGTTGCCAGTCACCAAATTACATTTTGTAATGGCAATAGTCAGTAAATAAAGAGATCTTTATTTATAATTAGCTATCCTGGTATTGTAATTCAGTCAAATTCCAGAGAAGGTTAGAATCAGAAAAAGTAAACAAATAAAATAAGTCTTATCAGTAAAAAAACAAACAAGCCTTAAATAGACTCTCCCTTTCTTGTAAAAGTACAGATAAAGTAAAATACCTGGTCATCTAG
The DNA here is from genome assembly GCF_031021105.1 of Erythrolamprus reginae. Taxonomy (NCBI): domain Eukaryota; kingdom Metazoa; phylum Chordata; class Lepidosauria; order Squamata; family Dipsadidae; genus Erythrolamprus; species Erythrolamprus reginae. Next base: position 97,408,464 of record NC_091950.1, on the reverse strand, counting down.
ATCAGAGGTCCCCAACCTTTTTAACACCAGGGACCGGCTTTAAGTTAGACGAGTTTTCCACGGCCCGGTGGGGGGGGGGCTTTGGTCATATGGGGGTGGGGTTATGGAGGGGTGGAGCTTAGTGACGCAGCCCTCCACACTTCTCCACAGGGCGGGGAGAATCAGGAGGCTCCTTTGGCGGCTGGGGGCTGCCTGGCTTTGTGATTTTGGCTGGGGGGGGGAGTTAGGAAGGTCCGACTTCTCCCCCCCAGCCAAAAATTCAAAGCCTATCTGCTGGATACGGGCTATGAGTGGGACAGAGCGGCGCGGAAGCCTCTTGCAGCAGCTGCCACAGCCACCGGCTTCGGCGCCGTTCGTCCCGCCCATCGCCCGTATCCAGCAGAAGCTGCTGCCCGAGTGCTCTTGGCCGGCGGGATTCAAAGTGCTGGGGTGGGGGTGTCCTGACAGCCCCCCCACCCCAGTGCTTCGCCTCCCGCTGGGACACCCCCCACCCCAGCACTTTAAATCCCGCCGGCCAAGAGCACTCGGGCAGCAGCTTCTGCTGATACGGGCGATGGGTGGGACGAACGGCGCCGAAGCCTCTTGCAGCAGCTGCCACAGCCACCGGCTTCGGCGCCGTTCGTCCCGCCCATCGTCCGTATCCAGCAGAAGCTGCTGCCCGAGTGCTCTTGGCCGGCGGGATTTAAAGTGCTGGGGTGGGGGGTGTCCCAGCGGGAGGCGAAGCACTGGGGTGGGGGGGCTGTCAGGACACCCCCACCCCAGCACTTTGAATCCCGCCGGCCAAGAGCACTCGGGCAGCAGCTTCTGCTGGATACGGGCGATGGGCGGGACGAACGGCGCCGAAGCCGGTGGCTGTGGCAGCTGCTGCAAGAGGCTTCCGCGCCGCTCTGTCCCACTCATCGCCCGTATCCAGCAGATAGGCTTTGAATTTTTGGCTGGGGGGGAGAAGTAGGACCTTCCTAACTCCCCCCCCAGCCAAAATCACAAAGCCAGGCAGCCCCCAGCCGCCAAAGGAGCCTCCTGATTCTCCCCGCCCTGTGGAGAAGTGTGGAGGGCTGCGTCACCGCCCGACGCCCCACCCCGTCCTGCATAATGTTCTCTGCCGGGAGGGCAGCGCCGCCGCGGACCGGCTGAAAACCCCCAACGGCCCGGTCCTGGTCCGCGGACCGGCGGTTGGGGACCTCTGATCTAGTGGATCCCAGACTCAAGTTACAAAGATCCATATGACATTATATATACCTCTAGAACTCTGGGAAGATAGGTCCTGGTGATGAATACAAATCAATACAAACGACCGACAGATTTCCAGTGAAAATTGTTGGGTTTTTGCTTCTGCGCATGCCTGGAAATATAATGAATATATATTTATATGAATATAGCCTAAATCTCATGAGATTTGGCTTGCTGTACACGCGCAGAAGCCAAATCTCGTTCAGGGCTCGGGCACACATGTGTTGGGAGTGTCCGCGCCCCGCTAGCTGCCAAAGGCCATCCAGGTAGCGAGATAAGTGGCTGCCCGCCGCTGGTCATTTTTCCAATGTGACATAGGTGTGTGATACTTCTGTCACTGCGACTTTATCATGAACCGGTAGGGAAGGAAAGTGGAACCCACCCCTGATCCAGAAACGGTCTGGATTTTTTGGAATTTATCAGGGAAGCCTCTTTTATCAGGGTCATCTTTTCTTTTGCCCCCTTCCCTTCCTTTTGCCAGAAGGAAGTGCATTGATGGTTATTTGAACAGTAATCATCTCATCTACTAGTTATCACAGTTTTTCAAGCAGTTGTTCAATGAGATTTTGTAGCTTTAGTGTATTGATGATTTGGATGAATATGGAATGGGGGAGGGAGAAGGGTTAGGCATGGGGAGGGATGTGGAATGGAGGAATGACCTCCACTGTAAGAGGTGGAATAAATGGGGTTAGGATCATCTGGTTTTAGCTGTATTTCTTCTCCTTTTATCTCAGGTAGTTAAGATTTTCTTGATTTACCCAACTATTAATTATACTTTTCTTGAGCTCTGCCTAACACTGCTTACTCTGAAAGGCAATATGAGAAGTATAGTTGTAGTTAATTAGTTTATTTTGTTATTCTGCTTATTTTATTTTTTCTCTCTACTTTTAATTGGTCTGTGAGTTAACACTGCTTCAATATTATGTGAATGGAACATATAAAATAAAAAGCAAGTTCAGGCAAGCTTTTGATCTTCTGAAGTTGTTTCTTGGGGGGGGGACCTCTATTTTCCTCACTGTTTTACATAACTGGCTTCTTATAACAGCAATTCAAAGCATGGTTAGTTGTTGCACTCTTGTGGTAGATTGTGCATATTACACCATAAACCTGTTCAATTTTTAAAAGAGCCAAGGATCTAAAGTAATGCTAAAGTCTGATTTGATACTATGAAAGAGGTCAGCCACAATCTGTAGAGTTTTCTTTTCATATATTCATATAATTCTTATCAACTCTTTTATTGCTTTTAAAAATAAAAATCTAAACAGGCACGCATGCTTAAGCACAGTGTATGTTTCCTTGTATATTTCATAGGTTCTTTCTTTCTTTCTTTCTTTCTTTCTTTCTTCCTTCCTTCCTTCCTTCTTTTCTTTTTTTCTTTCTTTGTGCAAATTATATGGCAGTTTTTGTATTGCTCTAATATATAGGGGGATTTGAAGGAGATTTTATTTATTTATTTTGAAAATGTGATTTTCCTTGTAACATTTATTCAAGGAAAAGAAATGAAACCAAATTTTTTCACACAGAACTTCAATGAGAGTGGCAGAAATACTACTATATAACTTCCGTTTTCTGTTTTCTATATAAGTCTGGAATCTGATTTAAATATTATTTTTCAGTTTCAAAGGGATAAGAGTGTCAGTGCCCTGGCTTCATAATGCAGTTTGTTGAAAGTATATTCTACAAAACTAGAAACATTTTATCATTTCATGTACAAAGATCAGGAGATGCTTTATGTTTCATTTATTTATTTTGTCAAGTATGTATTGGCAGTATACAAAGATATAACAATATTTATAAACATGATATTAGTAAGAGAGAAACATTAGGACAGGGGGTGGTAGGCATGCTGGTTTCACTTACGCACGCCCCTTACTGACCTCTTAGGAATAGGGAGAGGCCAACAGTGGATAATCTAAGGGTAAAGTTTTGGAGGTTAGTTGATGATAATACAGAGTCAGGTAGTGAGTTCCATGAATTAACTTCTTGGTTACTAAAGTCGTATTTCCTGCAGTCGGGTTTGTAGTGGGTTACTTTAAGTTTGTATCTGTTGTGTGCTTGTGTGTTATTGTGGTTGAAGCTAAAGTAGTCTGACAGGTAGGACATTGTAGCAGATAATTTTATGGGCTATGCTTAGGTTGTGTTTAAGATGATGTAGTTCTAAGCTTTCTAAACCTAGGATTGTAAGTCTAGTTGCGTAGAGTATTCTGTTGCGAGTGGAGGAGTGGAGGGCTCATCTAATAAAGTATCTCTGGACATTTCTAGAGTGTTTATGTCCAAAATGTGGTGTGGGTAAAACAAAAGGGGGAGAGCAGCAGGCATATTTTTTTCCTGGTGAATGACCAGTAGCTATTATGATTCATGTCAAGAACTGTCATTATGCCGTCTCTTAGAGCAGGAGTCTCCAATCTTGGCAATTGAAGTTAAAGTCCACAAGTCTTAAAGTTGCCAATGTTGGACACACCTGTCTTAGAGAACAACTTCCATTTGTTGTTTGTTGCTCTTTCCATGAAAAATATCATGTTGTGAAACCTTCGTGGGAATCTTGTGGTGGTTAAAGCTGTGTAAAAGAGGGTGATTGCCTTTTCCCCTGTGATGCAGCCACTGACAGATTTTGTTGGCTTGAAGGAACAGCAGGAATTATTTTCTATATTTCTTTGGGTAGTAACTGGGGCTCTAAACCATGGCTCTTGTTTCCCTTTCTTCCACTGAATGGAACAATGTTTAAACAGAAGGTGGTTGGCTCTCCCAGTTAGAGGTACAAAAGTCAGGAGTCACTGCTATTATTATTATTATTATTATTATTATTATTATTATTATTATTATTTATTAGACTTGTATGCCGCCTCTCTCTGGAGACCTGGGGCGGCTCACAACATACAGTGGAAGTGATGTGCCGGTGCCTGGAGGCTGTTGGGGCCTGGATGGGTATCAACAAACTCAAACTCAATCCAGACAAGTCTGTCCATTACCCTGGGAGGAGAACTATTGACCCCCTCAGAGAGGGTTCGCAACTTGGGCGTCCTCTTCGATCCACAGCTGACATTGGGACATCATCTTTCGGCTGTGGCAAGGAGGGCGTTTGCCCAGGTCTGCCTGGTGCACCAGTTGCGGCCCTATTTGGACTGGGAGTCACTGCTCACAGTCACTCATGCCCTCATCACCTCGAGGTTCGATTACTGCAACGCTCTCTACATGGGGCTACCTCTGAAAAGTGTTCGGAAACTTCAGATCGTGCAGAACGCGGCCGCGAGAGCCATCGTTGGGCTTCCTAGATTCGCCCACATTTCTGCAACACTCTGTGGCCCTCATTGGCTGCCGAGCAGTTTCCGGTCACAATTCAAAGTGTTGGTTATGTCCTTTAAAGCCCTGCATGGCATTGGACCAGAGTACCTCCGGAACCGCCTGTTATCACACAAATCCGAGTGACCGATAAGGTCCCACAGAGTTGGCCTTCTCCAGGTCCCGTCGACCAAACAATGTCATTTGGTAGGCCCCAGGGGAAGAGCCTTCTCTGTGGCAGCCCCGGCCCACTGGAATCAACTCCCCACAGAGATTAGAACTGCCCCCACCCTCCTTGTCTTTCGTAAATTACTCAAGACCCATCTATACCACCAGGCATGGGGGAGTTGAGACACCTTTCCCCCAGGCTTTTTTATATTTATGTTTGGGTATGTATATGTTGTTTGCTTTTTAAAATATGACAGGGTTTTATGTGCTTTTTAATATTAGATTTGTTTTTTGCAGGAATATTGTTTTTATTATTGTTGTGAGCCGCCCTGAGTCTTCAGAGAGGGGCGGCATACAAATCTAATAAATTGAATTGAATTGAATACAATACAAAACAATACTGCTATGAGATTCGATTTAAACCAAGGGTGGGTTTCAAAATTTTTAGCAAGGTTTTCTCTTCCCAGTTGATGGGTGGGCCTGGCCTAGTTGCCCTCCCGTACTACAGTGGTGGGAGGTTGCCTTCCCTGGGCTCCGGAAGCTTTCCTTGAGCCTCCAGAGATCAAAAGCAGCCCTCCCCCAGGCTCCAGAGGTCCTCTGGAGGCCAGAAATAGACCCGTTCCGGCCTTCCTGAATTTCCAGTAGGCCATTTTCCTCCCTCTTGAGCCTTTGCATGTGCACTTACCTCAGTGATGGGTTCCTATGGGTACGGTCAGGTACGCAGGACCGGTAGCAAAAGTTTGGTCAGTACACAGTATCGGTAGCAAAATTTTGATATTTTTTCTTTTTTTCCCTTCTGGGCTCTGGGTATATTTTTCCTTTCAAAGTAAATGAGGTTGAATGTGTATAATTTTAGAAGAGCTGTCTTTCTCTCTGTGTGTGTGTTTGTTTGTGTGTGTGTGTACCTACACTTTATATAGTAGATAATCAGTGGTGGGTTACTGCCCAGATTGGGGGTGGGATGCAGTGGGGTAGCGAAATGGAGCTCTACCCCAGAACACCCAATTTGCACTGAAAGATGTTGAAAGAAAATGCATAAGCCACGCCCACAGTGTGGTAGTAAAAATTTTGGTAGCCCATTACTGACTTTCCTGCATCCAAAATGGGCCATGTAGGGACTCCTGGGAGGGGTGGGGCAAGGTGGGTTGGGCCAGCCAGGAGTGGGATTTAGGAGGATTGAATTTTCTGAATTGCACAGAATGTTAGCTTAAGGTTCCCAAACCCCTGCGAACCCCTAGCAGCCCACTCTTGATGAAAACAAATAACTATAGTAGTCCTTAACTTACAATAGTTCATTTAGTGACCATTCAAAATTACAATGCCACTGGAAAAAAATGACTTATGACTGTTCTTCACACTTAATACCATTGGAGCTTCCCCATAGTCACATGATCAAAATTCTGATGAGCATAGTCAGCGGGGAAATCAGTTTCACTTAGTAACAATCTTGTTACTAATTTACCAATTGCAGGGATTCGCTTACCAACTGTGGCAAGAAAGGTCATAAAATGGGGCAAATGATTCATTTAACAAATGTTTCATTTGCAACAGCAATGTTGGGGGTCTATTGCGATCGGAAATTGGGGACAACACATAAGCATGGGCCCTGAATTACATTGATTTATAATATTTACGTTAATTTAATGGCTATGGTATTTTGCTTTGAAGATTATAACGTATCTCTAATTGGGAAATGTGTTAGTGCTTTTCCGTCATGCTACTAAAGCACTTATTATTAAAATTGAAGTATTTTCCATTGAACTCTGTTTTTGTTTGTCTGGCATGTGAACTCTAATACTTGCATTCCCGTAGGACTAACATATAGGCAGCAAAGTTTTCATTAAAAGACTGGGCTGTGCAAAATTAAGAACAAAAGCCCTCCCAAGAGATTTGTAAATTTGGTTTGCTAAGTGAGTTTTTAGGTCATTTATGTGGAACATTAAATTGTCCTCAGGATGGAAATGTGTGATTAAACAGAAATAATTATGGGATTACTTAATGGATTCAGCCTTCTGGTTCTGATATAGTATTTATTTATTTTTCTTTGTATAAACTGCTTGCATATTGTATTTCAAATAACTGTTTCCTTGATCTCCGGATTTAGTTATGAATTAGAAACACATTAAATAATAAAAAGAATTTAAATACAAAATATTTGTTTCTCCTTCTTTGGATTGTTCTGCTATGAGAAGATAGAAGCTGAATTTGAAATACTGTATTCAAGACTTATATGTTCTTGTTTTATCAGGGTCCTTCATTCATGCATACATACATGTAGAGTTTATACACACACACACACACACACACACACACATACAGAGGGAAAACAAATACATTTTTCTTGTTCACTTGCATTTCCCTATTTGATTTTTTCCCATTCCTTTTCCCTTCCTATTTTTTCAAACCAATCATATAATATACATGATAATGTATGGGTTCTTCAAATAAAAGGACACTCCTGGCTATTACAGTGTGTTTTTACTCCAAGAAATAGATTGGCTCTGCAGGCAATATGGTAGGCTTTGATTTCAACACATTTTTATATGAAATGACCTCTTTTTGATGGATTTATGACAATTGCTTAGAATCCTTTTGCTTAATAAAAATGCTTTTCAAAAATAGTAAATTATGTTTCATTGGGGGGGATGGGAGAGTATTCATGAACCTCGGGCAATTTATGCTGATCTTTATATATTCCTTTAAAAAAATGCAAATAAGCCTCATTATATTTGAAGGAAGTAATGTGTTTGAATTCTAGTCACACAAATTTTGTGTAAACTGAGCATCTAATAACAGAAAATGTCCTTCACTGAATATGCAGTAGAAACGCAATGCGATTGTATTATATTGAAAATATGCTTGCGAATGTATCTTTATCCGGTGCTGGATAACTACTTCAAACAAAGCTCTCTGTGATGTGTGCATTCTTTTGTCTTTGGTTTGAAATAACTTGGTGATTCTATCAAAACAAATATTGTGGAAAAATATTTTCTCAAACTTCTTTCTTAGCTTGTGACATTGGTTAGAGTACTGTAGATAAACACTGATGGATGAATATTGCATTCTGTAGTCAGGGCACCATCAAGGATGAAGAATGTACAAATTATTTTTCATGGTGGACACAGTTACTCTACAGAAAGATTTAAATATGGAAGATGATTGCTAAACAAAATAAAGCGATCTAAAGCAAGGAAAATAATAAAGTTTTAGGAATGCTGGGGGTTTCCAAGCACTTATAGGATCTTCGTGGGTTTTTAGGTGATATATGTAACTCTAACATCTGATATTGTGACATCCTTCAAGCAATGGTGGGATTCAAGTAATTTAACCACTGTTTTTTTTCTAGTGACTAGGTTGGGGGAGTTTGTCATGTGACTGACTGGGTGTGCCCAACTTGACATCACTGACAGCAAGGTGGGTCAATGCTGCAGAGACAGGGCCATTTTGAGCAGGAATGGGTTCTGGTTTTTGTCACCACCAGTTTGCTCCTTGATGTGCAATGCAATAATGTGCAATTAATTGGATTTAACTATTGCATTTTGTTTATTTATTTATTTATTAGATTTGTATGCCGTCCCTCTCCGTAGACTCAAGGCGGCTAACAACAATAATAAAACAACATATAATATATCTAATATTTAAAATAACTAAAAAACCTTGTTAAAAACCAAACATACACACAAATATACCATGCATAAATTGTATAGGCCAGTGCACACATGTGTGCTGGAGCTGAGCTAGAGCACACAACAGATTCAAGCTTAACATTTTAAAAGCCCATCATTAAGAACCATTCAATACAATCATACCATTCATAAAACTATATTTGCTCAGGGTATCTCAGTTACCCCATGCCTGGTGGCAAGGGTGGATCTTAAGTAACTTGCGAAAGGCAAGGAGGGTGGGGGCCGTTCTAATCTCCAGGGGGAGCTGATTCCAGAGGGCCGGGACCACCACAGAGAAGGCTCTTCCCCTGGGGCCCGCCAGACGACATTGCTTAGTCGATGGGACCCGGAGAAGGCCAACTCTGTAAGACCTTATCAGTCACTGGGATTCGTGCGGCAGAAGGTGGTTCTGAAGGTATTCTGAGATATTAGCTGAGCCATATGCAGGGCCGCCGATAGACCGGGACTAGTGGGAGTGGCGTAATGGGCCTGGCCAAATTGAGCAATTAGGGGGGCCCGCCGGCCGGCTTCCTGGCGCCCAGCAGCTCCTTGCACTTGTGCACAGGGCCGCCGATAGGCCAGTATTACTGGTAGTGGCCCTCGGTGGGCCCAGAACAATTCAATTAGCCGCCGGGAGACCCTCTCTGCCATCTACTCTGCCGGAGAAAGAGAGCAGCCTGGGCCCACCGAGGGACGGCGAAGGGACAGAGCGGCGGACCCCCCCAGGAGAGGTGGGTGCGGGGACTAGATGCGCGGAGACCTGAGGCGCCACAGGCGGCAGCCAGGCAGTCTTTACCATGGGACACAAGACCCTCCTCTGGTAAGGCAATCCTCCCAAGGGGCCTCTGGGTCACCCCGCGGGGCTCCGGTACGGGCGACGTTTGCGGGGGGAGGGGGGCTGGACAGGACGGGGAGGGAGACAGCAGGAGGTGAGGGGGGGCTAACGGGCAGGAGGGCTGCACTGGTAGCTTCCCATGGGGGGGTGTCAGAGGGGCCCGGCTGCAACCGAAGGGAATGGCTGGAGGACGAGCGGGAGGAAGGAAGGTCGCCACCGCCTGCAGGCGGCCCATTTCCATTGCCATCTTGCCAAGGGTGAAGGCCCCGGATGAGAGCAGTGGGGACCTTTCTGGAGCACAAGCAGCCGGGCGGAGCTCCTCTGGTCCTTAGAAATGGGAAGGCCGCGGCGGGCAGAGCAGAGCCAGGCCGGACTACGAGCAAGAGAGGTGGGGCGGGTGTATGTATGTATGTATGTATGTTCCTGCTCTTTGCCAGGATCCCAGTTCGGTGTAACCCTAATCAAAGTTTGATAGAATATCCTTTCTCCCAATACTGTATATTGGAGAGTAATTGATTTCAGGGAGGGAGAAAGAGGCAGGCAAAAGGGTTCTTTCTAACCAAGATTTAATGGACTCGGGACCGTGAGAATGGGTATGCTGGAAAAGACATCAGCTGCAGGAAAAGCTGCACATGTTTCTCATTAGGTTGAAGGGTAAAGAATTGAGATTGGTTCTGGTTCATTGCAATATAATACAATGGAATGGAATAGAATATAGAATAGAATACAGAAAGGAATGGAATATAGAAGAATTCGCTTATTCTATTTATGTATTATATTTCTATGCCACCCTTCTCAAAGCTACCCAGGGCTTTCGAAATTGAATAGAATAGAATATAGAATAGAATGGCATATAGAATAGACTAGGGAATAGAATTGGATACAATAGGAATAGAATAGAATGGAATATAGAATAGAATGGAGTATATAATATAGAAGAATAGAATAGGGAATAGAATGGTATACAATAGGAACAGAATAGAATATAGAATGGAATGGAAAGTAGAATATAGAAAAATAGAAGAATAGAATATAATGAATACAATATAATGCAACAGAATGGAAATAGAGAAAATAGAATTAGAACAGCACCCTTGGAGGTCTGCTAGTCAAATTCCTTACTAAGGTAGGAAACCCTCTATCTTTTCAGAAATGGTTATCCAATCTCTTCTTTAAATCTTCCGATGTTGGAGGACGCACAACTTTTGGAGGCTAGTTCCCATCCCACCCCCACCACAACCTCAAGTTGTTCCACTGATTATTTATTTTATTTTATTTGTTTGTTTTGTCCAATACACAATAACACACAATGAGGGTTAAAGAGAATATAATCAGGTAGAATGTATTAAAGGGTGAATAGAGGAGAAAATAAAGGAGTGAAATATAATTATTAGAGAATACCAGGAAAAGATATAGGTATAGAAGAGAAGATATAGGGGATATAGGCATGGCCGCCAATAGGCCAGTATTACTGCTACTGGCGTCAGGGGCCCGGCCAAATTGAAAAATGGGGGGGGCCCCAAAATTCCTGATGGCGGCCCTGGCCATATGGCCAAGATATTAGCTGAGCCATATGGCCAAGGATATTTGAGCCATATGGTCAAGGCATGCCAGGGAACCAGGAATGACTGGGCAAGGTGGGGTGAGTTTGGAGGGGCCAGGCCAGTGGCGCGATTAGCTAGTTCTCCAAACTGTGCAAAAATTTAGCAACCGGTTTGGCTGAACCCATCTGAGCTAAATGAATCCGACCTCTGCCTTCAAGGCACTGCCCATTAAAATAGTAGGTTCAATTCTACAAAGAAGCTCCAGAGAATTCAAGTGTGCATTATTATTGAGTCTCCTATATATTAGGACATATGTATAGGCTACTTTCCTTTCTTACAGTTTGTTCTCAACTCTTCCTCCTGAAATGTCACTATAGCTTATAAAAATTAAGCATTCTTTCTCCTTTTTCATATATCTGGGTGGGGGAAAAAGATAAAATTGTTTTTAATTTAGTTGTGTCACAGTGGATGCACTAGTTCAGCTTTCTTGTTTGAAATGAACTGTCTGGATTTAAGTTTCTGTTCATAAGTATGCTTTCTGCCTTCCCTTTGTCTGTTTTGCTATTTCATGCAAAAGTGGTGTTGTGACAGGCTCATAAGTCAAGTCAATAGTTATAAAAGCAAATTCATATGTTTAAGTTAGAGGAAAGTTTGTGGCATACATGTGACCCATTTGATTTGTACAGAGTATTTTCTCACCTTTACAAAGCAAATTGTTCCTTGTCATTTCTTATGTAACTTTCAGCTATATGAGCAGACCACTTATTATCTTGTCACTGCCAAATCATATCCATTAAATCGGTAGTTTCTCCATCAGGGGATAGAAAAGGAGGAAGAAGTGAAAAAAGCTACTTGTTGATTGGTGATAGTCCCAAATCAGGATTGTTGACTGTCAGATCCTAAATCAGGATGAAAACCTCTCATAAGCCTCTGACCATTTTTGAAGTTCCTCCCAATCTTATTGCCCTAATGAATGATGGCAGACCTATGGCACGGGTGCCACAGGTGGAACGTGGAGCCATATTTGCTGCCACATGTGCCGTTGCCCTAGCTCAGCTCCAGCACACATGTGTGCACTGGCCAGTTGATTTTCGGCTCACCTGGAGGGCTTTTTCGGCTTCCGGAGGGCCTCCAAGGGGTGGGAGGAGGGTGAAGGCCTCTGGAGCCTGGGGAGGTGAAAAGCAGGCCTACTGGGCCTACCAGAAGTTGGGAAATGGGCTATTTCTGGCCGACAGAGGGTTTCCGGGGGGGCAGGGGAGGCAATTTTCACCCTCCCCAGGCATTGAAGTATGGATGTGGGCACTCACTTAGGTGCAATTGAATGTGTGCATGAGCTTTCGGCACCCAAAGGAAAAAAGCTTCACCATCACTGCCCCAATGTATTATAATATCTAATGCAATAAGATCGGAAGTTATGTATTCTATTATGTTTGATTAAATTGAAGTGAATCAAGTATACTTTTTGCCTAGTCCTCATTTTTTTTTTGCCTTGGCAATACCAGCGTTGAGAGAGAGGCTCCTGTTTATTTGTTTATTTGTTTATTTGTTTATTTGTTTATTTGTTTATTTGTTTATTTGTTTATTTGTTTATTTGTTTATTTGTTTATTTGTTTATTTGTTTATTTGTTTATTTGTTTATTTGTTTATTTGTTTATTTGTTTATTTGTTTATTTGTTTATTTGTTTATTTGTTTATTTGTTTATTTGTTTATTTGTTTATTTGTTTATTTGTTTATTTGTTTATTTGTTTATTTGTTTATTTGTAATATCTTTGTGAGTGACATAGGGGAAGATTTGGTAGGGAAGGTTTACCTATTTGCCGATGACTCTAAAGTGTGTAATACGGTTGATATTCCTGGAGGTCTCTGTAATATGGCAAATGATTTAGCTTTAGTGGATAAGTAGTCAAAGCAAAGGAAACTGCAGTTTAATGTTTCCAAATGTAAAATAATGCACTTGGGCAAAGGAATCCTCAATCTGAGTATTATATTGGCAGTTCTGCAGAGAGGGGCGGCATATAAATCTAATTATTATTATTAATAATAATAATAATAATAATAATAATGATAATAATAATAATAATAATAATAATTTCTGTGCTAGCAAAAATTTTAGAAGAGAAGGATTTAGGGGTAGTGATTTCTGACAGTCTCAAAATGGGTGAACAGCGAAGTTAGGTGGTAGGGAAAGCAAGTAGAATGCTTGGCTGCATAGCTAGAAGTATAACATAGAAACATAGAAGACTGACAGCAGAAAAAGACCTCATGGTCCATCTAGTCTACCCATATACTATTTCCTGTATTTTATCTTAGGATGGATATATGTTTATCCTAGGCATGTTTAAATTCAGTTACTGTGGATTTACCAACCACGTCTGCTGGAAGTTTGTTCCAAGGATCTACAGTGATCCCTCGATTTTCGCGATCTCGTTCTTCGCGAAACACTATATCGTGATTTTTCCCACCCGATGACGTCACTCTCTTCCTTCCTTTCTCATCTTTCTTTCTCTCTCTCTTTCTCTATCTTGCTTCTTCCTCTCTCACACTCTCTTCCTCCCTCTCTCATCTCTTTCTTTCCTTCTCTCTCTTTCTCTATCTCTCCCCCTCTTGCTAGCGGGTGGCGGGCAGTGGGCGGGCGGGCGGGCGAGCGGGGGCATCAGCGAGGAAGACCCAGGGAAGGTTCCTTCGGCCGCCCAGCAGCTGATCTTCTCGGCAGCGCGGTAGCAGCGAGGAGCCGAATTGGGGTTTCCCTTTGCGTGGGCAGCGGGGAAACCCCGATCTTCATCTGCTCGCTGCTGCTGCGGCCACCCAGCAGCTGATCTGCTCGGCAGCGCGGAAGCAGCGAGGAGCCGAATTGGGGTTTCCCCTTTGCGTGGGCGGCGGGGAAACCCCGATCTTCGTCTGCTCGCTGCTGCTGTGCTACCGAGCAGATCAGCTGCTGGGCGGCCGCAGCAGCAGCGAGCAGATGAAGATTGGGGTTTCCCCACCGCCCACGCAAAGGGGAAACCCCGATCTTCGTCTGCTCGCTGCTGCTGCGCTACCGAGCAGATCAGCTGCTGGGCGGCCGAAGGAACCTTCCCTGGGTCTTCCCTGCCGCCCACACAAACTCCACCATCTGCGCATGCGCGGCCATGAAAAAAAAGGGCGCGCATGCGCAGATGGTGTTTTTACTTCCGCAACCCTACATCGCGAAAAATCAATTATCGCAAGGGGTCTTGGAACGGAACCCTCGCGATAATCGAGGGATCACTGTACTACTCTTTCAGTGAAATAATATTTCCTCACATTGCTTTTGATCTTTCCCCCAACTAACTTCAGATTGTGCCCCCTTGTTCTTGTGTTCACTTTCCTATTAAAAACACTTCCCTTCTGAACCTTATTTAACCTTTTAACATAACAAGCAGGAAGGGGGAGATTGTGATCCCACTGTATAGAATGCTGGTGAGACCACATTTGGAATACAGTGATCCCTCGAGTTTCTCAATCTCGATCTTTGCGAAATGCTATATCGCGATTTTTCCACCCGATGACGTCACTCCCTTCCTTTCTCATCTTTCTTTCTCTCTCTCTTTCTCAATCTTGCTTCTTCCTCTCTCACACTCTCTTCCTCCCTCTCTCATCTCTTTCTTTCCTTCTCTCTCTTTCTCTATCTCTCCCCCTCTTGCTCTCGAGTGGCGGGCGGCACCCAGGGAAGGTTCCTTCGGCCGCCCAGCAGCTGATCTGCTCGGTAGCGCAGTAGCCGCGAGGAGCCGAAGATGGGGTTTCCCCTTTCCGTGGGCAACGGGGAAACCCCATCTTCGGCTCCTCGCTGCTACTGCGCTGCCGAGCAGATCAGCTGCTGGGCGGCCGAAGGAACCTTCCCTGGGTCTTCAACTCCCAGAATTCCCCGCCGCCCACGCAAAGGGGAAACCCCGATCATGCACCGAGCGGCGGACAAGCGGCGGACAAGCGGCGGCCGGACAAGCAGCGGATGGAAAAGCGGCGGCCGGACAAGCGGCAGATGGAAAAGCGGCGGCCGGACAAGCAGCAGGCGGAAAAGTGGTGGCCGGACAAGCGGCGGACGGAAAAGCGGCGGACAGACAAGCGGCGGACGGACAAGCGGCGGGCGGAAAAGCGGCGGGCGGAAAAGCGGCGGGCGGACAAGCGGCGGGCGGACAAGCGGTGGGCGGACAGGTGCGGAAGTAAAATCACCATCTGCGCATGCGCGGCCATGGAAAAAGGGGTGCGCATGCGCAGATGGTGTTTTTACTTCCGCACCACTACATCCCGAAAAATCAATTATCACGAGGGGTCTTGGAACGGAACCCTCGCGATAATAGAGGGATCACTGTACTGTGTTTGTTCTGGAGACCTCGCCTACAAAAAAATATTGATAAAACTGAATGGGTCCAAAGACGGGTTACAAAAATGGTGGAAGGTCTTAAGCATAAAACTTATCAGGAAAGACTTAATGAACTCAATCTGTATAGTCTGGAGGACAGAAAGGAAAGGGGGGACATGATCGAAACATTTAAATATATTAAATGCCCCGAGTCTATGAAGAGGGGCGGTATACAAATCTAATAAATAAATAAAAGGTTAAATAAGGTTCAGGAGAGAAGTGTTTTTAATAGGAAAGTGAACACAAGAACAAGGGGGCACAATCTGAGATTAGTTGGGGGAAAGATTAAAAGTAACATGAGAAAATATTATTTTACTGAAAGAGTAGTAGATGCTTGGAACAAACTTCCAGCAGACATGGTTGGTAAATCCACAGTAACTGAATTTAAACATGCCTGGGATAAACATATATCCATCCTAAGATAAAATACAGGAAATAGTATAAGGACAGACTAGATGGACCATGAGGTCTTTTTCTGCCGTCAATCTTCTATGTTTCTATGTTTCTATGTTTCTTTGTTTCTATGTTTCTATGTTTCTATGTTTCTATGTTTCTATGTTTCTTTATCTATCTATCTACCTACCTGCCTACCTACCTATCTTCTATTTATTTATTTATTTGACTTATATGCCACCCCTCTCTGTAGACTCGGGGCGGCTTACAACATTTCAGCAAAAAATGCAATATATAAAACACTTTTAAATCCAATTAATAGAAATAATTAATTTATTTTAAAAAAGCTAAACATTTAAAAACCAAACATTCACATACATGCTACCACATCCTACACATTCACTGGACAGAGGCTGGGGTCTAGTGACCTCAAGCCTGATGGCATAAATATGAAGCCTCAAAACAACTTCCTAGCCCCCCAAAATGATAACCTCTGCCTAAAATAATTAGTCTAAAAGAATTATAAAGCTTAATTTTGCTACAGAATTCCATCCTGTTTCTGTTTTATCTTTCCTCACCATCTGCAATCATCTTTTTGGATATAACTCAGCATGGGGAGCAAGGCAGAAACAACTAAATAACTCCTTTCCCAGATGGGTAGCAACTTGGAAAGTGCACAAACAGCATCACAAATATCACATCAATTTTCAAGGAAAACCTGGCTTGGACAACTGATTAGATTCTTTCATGAGGATTACCATTTCATTTAACTGCTCTATAGGAATTCAAGTAACTTCAAAGCTTTCCAGCTGAGTGAAGGAATTACGCTTCACGGTAATATTAAGATTAAATATGCTTCAATACGATTCTTGTTAAACAATCTAAGTTTAACCTTTTGACTTCTCAACCAGCCATAACATAGGTTTAAAATGGTCCATTTTGCTTTATTAATAATAGGATTCCAGCAGCAGGTGACTTAGTTAAAGCTTCTGCACTTTTCCTTTAAACTTTTATGTCAAATAACTTATTATTTCTAAATGGGATTACATTTTGCTATTGAAAATGGTCCTTGGGATCATATATATCAGGTCAAAACCACTCTCTATAATTTGCAGCATCTTTTCTTCCCTGCTCGCATGCCAGCAGATATGGCTCCGCGAGCCACCTGTGGCACCCGTGCCAAAGGTTCACCATCACTGGTATAGGGTAATGGTAATGGTATAGGGACTCCTGCCTGATCTACAAGATCCCTTCTAACTCTAATAAATAAATATAAAATAATAAATAAATAGACCTAATTCTTGATGTGTTTAATTTTATGCCTAATGAAGAGTTTTAGGGAACTCAAAACTTTACTTACAACTTTAAAAAATGATACATGGCATTGGCCCAGAATACATCCGGAATCGCCTTCTACCGCACGAATCCCAACGGCTGATAAGGTCCCACAGAGTTGGCCTTCTCTGGGTCCCGTCGACCAAACAATGTCGTTTGGCGGGCCCCAGGGGAAGAGCCTTCTCTGTGGTGGCCCCGGCCCTCTGGAATCAACTCCCCCCAGAGATTAGAATGGCCTCCACCCTCCTTGTCTTTCGCAAATTACTCAAGACCCACCTTTGTGGGTCTTGAGTAATTTGGGGGAGTTAGGATATTCCTTCTCCTAGGCCATTACAAGTTATGTATGGTATGTTTGTGTGTATGTTTCGTTTTTATAATAAGGGTTTTTAGTTGCTTTATTAAATTGGATTGTTACATGTTGTTTTTTTTATCGTTGTTGTTAGCCGCCCTGAGTCTGCAGAGAGGGGCGGCATACAAATCCAATCAATCAATCAATCAATCAATCAATCAATCAATCAATAAATAAATAAATAAATAAATAAATAAATAAATAAATAAATAAATAAATAAATAAATAAATAAATAAATAATCGGTCTAAAACAAATACTGGTGTAACGCTGTGGGAAGGAATTTTGTTTGTTGCTAATGCATGATAGACAGTTTAGTGGTTAAAATGATGAGTTAGGAAGCCTTGGATTGTAATCCTGCCGTATGCATGGAATCCAGTTGAATGATTTAGGCAACCATCAGAAGGAGACAAATGGTTCACTTTCGCAAAGTGTTGTTAAAAGTGTGCAGGGACTCACCAAATCCAATTCAAAGATTGTTTGGAAAGGGAAAGGGGCATACTGAATGGGACTATTCCAGAGGTGGGATTCAGCAGATTCTAACCGGTTCTGGAGAACTGGTAGCAGCAGTTTTGAGTAGTTCAGAGACCCGGTAAATACCACCTCTGACTGGCTTCGCCCCCATCTATTCTTTGCCTCTCGAGTCCCAGCTGATCAGGAGGGAATGGAGATTTTATAGTATCTTTCCCTTGCCATGCCCACCAAGCCACACCCACAGAACCGTTAGTAAAAAAAATTGAATCCCACCACTGGATTATTCCCAGAAAGGTAGCTTTACGCCTCTTTCATGTAGCATAACCTATCAGTTCAAGCTCACCTCTCCATCAAAAATCTATTAATCAAGTAAATATAATCTTTTCATTATTCTCTCACACATTCATTTTGTTTGTCAAGATTCATATTGGAAAGTTGAATTTAATTTGTACCGTAGTTTTACTAATCTTTCTTTTTTTT
Organism: Erythrolamprus reginae; assembly: GCF_031021105.1. NCBI lineage: Eukaryota > Metazoa > Chordata > Lepidosauria > Squamata > Dipsadidae > Erythrolamprus > Erythrolamprus reginae. The sequence goes on along the minus strand of NC_091950.1, from coordinate 97,390,334 downwards.
CCCTAATTCTTTTTACTGTTAATGATATAAGACGGTATGTGTGAGAAAGAGACAGAGAGAAAGAGAGTAGGGAAAGGTTAGTGCTTCAATCAGCATTGACCATCTTCATATTGACTGGCTACAATAAATAAATCTTTTTTTTAAGTTAAATGCAAGAACATCCATGAAAGGATGCCATAGATTTTCACAGATATGACATCTGTGGCAGGATAAGGAGACTGATAGCTACTCACATGTCTGGCAAAGAACATCATAAAATTCGATAATTGATAGGCCCCATTTTCTCTTTACACAAAGCAATAAAAGCTACAGCACAGATTCTAAACTATGACAGCAAAAATCATTAAAACAGAGTGGTTTACAATGAGAATGGATCTCTAAAGTTCTTCTAATAGAACATACCATTGAGCGTATTTCTTTTCTGTCTTCACATTTTATTAAGGCTCCCTCCCTTTAATAGGCCTTCCCCTATAAAATCAAACACTTTGCAGATAAAATAAAACCCACATAAACAATGCGATTGCAGCTGTGCTGCCTTCTCGTTTTCTGTGATCTCTCAATTGGAAACGCTGTCTCTTACCTTCCTGTAATGAGGAGTCAGGGGACAGCTGGGTCTCCAGAGGACCAGCTATTCTAGCTTCTTCCTGTAAATGGTGAAAGGGCATCACATTTCCTTTCTGCGGTGCACAGGCCATCAGCTCCTTGGGAAAGAGAAGATGGCAGCCTATGACACTTTATCTGCTATAAAATGAAGGGCTGCTCTCTACAGGGGGTTACCTCTTTGTTCCAAAGTAATAAAACTGTAGTCTGTTCTTCTATACGCGAAAAGCCTTGAACTCCATTTATATTTTACTCCTGTGCCTTTAGGTGTTATCATTCATTAGGATGGAGCTGCCTGGCTTTATGTCTTTTCCCTATGCACATGAGCATCATTAATTTAAATGAGTTCATCATGGGTAGATGATAGCGGGAACTGAAGCTTTTAGACAACTTTGGATAAGGTTTCTTTTTTCTTTTTAGGAGCATGTGTCTTCTAATGTGCTGCCCCCCTGAATAGTTGTTTCTAGTAGGATTAACAACAGACAACATGGGGTGTATGGGGTGTTCAGGGAGGGGTAGCACCTCTAGTGTAGGGGCATGTAGTGTCCTTTTATGGCAGCTCATTTCAGGACAGCTTTTAGGCAGAGGTAGGCTGCTAGCCGGAACGCTAAATTGGGCTTGCCGCGGCGGCTCATCAGTGCTTGTGAGGCCAGCGTGATTTTGCTTCTGCAGCTGTGGAGATAGCAAAATCACACATGGAGCTGCAGGTGTGCCCATGTTTCAGTGAGGTTTTTTTTGCCAAAACACGGGCACACCTGCAGCTCCATGCATGATTTCACTATCTCCACAGGTGCAGAAGCAAAATTGTGCTGGCCCTGCAAGCATTCATGAGCCATGGCGGCAAACTCAATTTAGTGTTCCAGCTAGAGCCCCTGCTTTTAGGGCAGCTCGCTTCCCTTTGGTCCCCACCTGTCATTCAACTTTCATCTATGGCTCCCAGTAGCTGCAGCACATGCAACGGCCACATCCTGGGCAACGGCTTTGACAGGCTGGCCAAACCAGGTTGAGAGTAGCCGTTGGGTAATTGACTTTTGGTGAGATTAGGGACTTGTCTATCCCAAGCATGTGAAGACAGATTCTGGTGGACTGAGCAGATGAAATGTACCAGATTAGGACAATGGTCATGAAGGCGGTCTCTGCAAGCAATGTGGTATGCTAAGAGCACAGCAAGACACAAAAGATGCCCTGATCAACCATCTCTGATTGTCTTGACTCTTGCCCTGCTATTGGAGCAAGATGGAATCTGGAAAGAGTGAGTGAGGCTGCCTATGCGCACTTCCTCCTCATGTTGACCCAATTCATGCGCAAGTCTTGACAACCCCCTCTCCCAATTTAGATGTCAAGGTCCTCTTTGAACACGACGGACGAACATCAGCAGCAGACAAAAGTAAAGAGCAAGAAGAAATCTAGACCTATTGATCAGAAAGGTCAACAGTTTGATGGTTTGAATTAGCATTGCATAATGGGGTGAGCTCCCATTACTTGTCCCAGCTTCTGCCAACCTAGCAGTTCAAAAACACATTAAAAAAATGTAAGTAGAGAAATAGGGACCACCCTTGGTGAGAAGGTAAAAGCATTCCGTGCGCCTTTGGCATTTAGTCATGCCGTCTACATGACCATGGAGATGTCTTCAGACAGCGCTGGCTCTTTGACTTAGAAACGAAGATGGACACCGCCCCCTAGAGTTAGGAATGACTAGCACATATGTGCGAGGGGAACCTTTACCTTTGCCTTTACCCTCCCTTCCACTTCTTGTCTCTCTTTGTACATTTCCTGTGAAGAGTTAATATTATAGCACATTACACATTCCCTAGTTCTTTGTTTTTAATTTGCCTTGAATCATATTGTGGTAGGTGACTCTTACATGCTCTGTGTTGGCTCATGGTGACAAATGACTCTATTACCTGCTGTCTTAACACATACACCACCCGTTGATTCTTAATATATCCTGGAGAATGGAGAAAGAAAACCTTATCAGGAAGAGCACAGGGGCTGAAATGAGGTCAGGCCCATCGGCAGAATATTGCAGTAGATTAGGTCTACAAATGAAACTCATTGAAAGGCAGAACACAGTCCCTCCATTGGCAATAGTCTTTAAAGCAGGCCCTCTGAGACATGGTTATAGAGCTACGGGAAGACAGTACTTATTCGGTCATGTAGTCCAAACAAATTCTCTACTTGCTACAATAAACTTTCTATTAGACGGTTCCTACAGACCCTTATTGTTGCATCAAAAGACCAGGCTGCAGAAAGCTTCACTTACTCACAGTGTCCATTGTTAGTGTTATGTATGTGAATAAATGTATATGTAAATAGAGTTATGTAAATAAGTTATGCAAATAGAGCATATATACATACCGGCTGCGGATTGGGAAATTTAAGAAGCTGTCAAGCCGCGCATCTAAAGGAAAAAAGTTTTAAAAGGGACAACCCAGCTGCAAGCTGGGTTACTAACTACCTTGTATTCTTTTGGTTATTTTGTTACACCCATTCGAGACGATTCCTAATAAAATGAATTGGATCACAACTTGTCTGTACTTTATTCCGATCTAACAGTTAGGCTATGTGGATCATGTATAATAGATGTTCAGCCAAATATATCATATTAGTTACATATGATGGCTTCTATTATTCAAGGGGTATTGCCATAAACACTTAAGTGTTGTGAATAATTTTCCTATGGAAAGTTCTTCATATGTATAAGTTGATCCTAAATAAATTTACTGTGGGTTGCTTCATTTGTTGGACTTTACCTATTAGAAAATTCAATTGCTGAAAATCATCAGATTTAAGCAACCCTAAACTAATATTTCCTACAACTCTACACAGATAAAACTCCACTGCAAACAAATGACATTACTACTAATTTTAAAATATATTGCTGGCGTATAATATGTTGTGTAATTCAAAATCAATATGGGTTCATTACTATAATAAATAGTTTTTATTTCTACCTATAAGCTTACAAGTCAAGATAAATAGGTTTTGGAAATTTTCTTTAAATGGAAATGTTTGCTTAAATCAATATTTTTCAAACTTGGCAACTTGAAAATTTGTGGACTTTGACTCCCAAAATTCCCTAGCTAGCACATTAAATTACACATCTTAAAGCTGCCAAGTTTGAAAACCACTCTTTTAAAATATATTTGTAAGTATCTTTACTCTTCTGGCAACTATCTTATCCTGTCACTAGTAGATTCAAAACATCAGAATCATGCTTTCAACTTCCAGATTTGATACTTACACATCACTTTATAGGGTCCGTTGAGGTACCTATTATTGGATATATTTTGATGAAATCTGAAATGAACCATATTCACTGTGCCTTTTGTGCCTCCCTAAGTGGAAGTCTCAGAATTACATCTTGGATTTCTGACAGTAATGTTGAATCCCTTCCTTGATGGCTTGCTGTGTATATGAGACTATTTCCAAGGACCTGCTGTTAGAAATCTGAGGAGAAAAATGATTTGCCAGAAATAGGATTGAGGGATTATCTGAGCAGACGTGTGAGTATGATTTCTGTATCATTTATACCCCCCAAAAAAAGTTGAATATCTTTTTTTAAAAAAAACCCCAAACCCTACCTTCTGTGCAGAGGTGAAATGCTCCCAGTTCCTTGTCAGACATTGAAGAGCCAGTCGTAAAGGGAGTATGAGGCTCCACCCACTTGCCCAGATTCCACCATTTGGGTTCTTTATCCTCTGTGCATGCACAAACCATTCTGTACACGCACAGAGGGTAAAAGAACTCAAATGGCGGCATCCAGGCTGGTGGGCGGAGCCTCACACTCTCTTCACAACTGGTTTTTCAATGACTGCATTGGCTGCCAATTGGTTTCTGGACACAATTCGAAGTATTGGTTATGACCTATAAAGCCCTACATGGCATAGGACCAGATTATCTCCGACACCACCTTCTGCCGTATGAATCCCAGCATCTGGTTAGGTCCCACAGAGTTGGTCTTCTCAGGGTCCCATCAACCGGACAATGCCAGCTGTCGGGACCTAGGGGAAGAGCTTTCTCTGTGGGAGCCCCGGCCTCTGGAATCAACACCCCCCAGATATTCACACTGCCCCCACCCTCCTTGCCTTCCGTAAGAATTTGAAAACACATTTATGTTGCCAGGCTTGGGCTCATTAGACCCCAGCCTCTGCCCAATGAATGTATCTGTTGTGATAGTATGTGTGTGACTTTTTGATTTTAAATGTTTAGTTTTAAGAATTTTTTTAAAGTTATTATCCTATTAATTGGCCTAGAATGTTTTATTTATTGTATTTTTTACTAAAATGTTGTAAGAGTCCATGGAGAGGGGCGGCATATAAGTCAGTCAGTCAGTCAATCAATCAATCAATCAATCAATCAATCAATCAATCAAACTGACAGACACGAGTGAACCAGGAGCATTTCATCCCTGCTTCTGTACCTATCATTTAAAAACATTTTCCGTAGCATAATGGAGCTCTTTGATCCAAAGCAGAAGGGATGATATTTATAAATAACTGATCCTGGACATTAACCGGGTAATTACATTTAATACAGACAGAAAAAGAAATCAGAATACAAATAGTTTTTCAATAAACCAAATAAATATTTTAAAAGTTGAATTTGGTTCTTGGTGACATTTTTTTAATTTCAACAATATGAAAGTTGTCCATTTTCTTTACCTGAAATGCTTTCTTGATGTGCCAGTTTCCCATGCATTTCTGGAATCTCCTGGTGATGCCCCATCCAACCACCAAAGAATCTGATTCTGCTTTTTAGTATCACTAAATGTTGTTCAGTCTTACTGCTGCTATGTAAGCTGCAGGGTTAAGTAGGAAAGAATCTCTGATCTGGATCATTCATTCATTCATTTATTAAATTTGTATGCCGCCCCCCTCCGTAGAGTCGGGGCTGCTCACAGCAGTAATAGAAAAACAATATACAATACAAATCTAATAATTAAAACTAAAAACCCATAATTTAAAAAACATGCACACAACATACCATATATAAACAATATAGGCGTGGTAAAATTATCTCAGTTCCCCCATGCCTGATGACAGAGGTGGGTTTTAAGGAGCTTACGAAAGGTGAGGAGGGTGGGGGCAATTCTGATCTCTGGGGGGAGTTGGTTCCAGAGAGTCGGGGCCACCACAGAGAAGGCTCTTCCCCTGGGTCCTGCCAAATGATTCTTCATGGGCCAATCTTTCATTCTTTTAACTTTTAGTCAGTTATCAAGACACCTCTAAAATCATATGTCATCTAATTCTGTTTTTCATAAGGGCCCACAGAGTTGGTCATCTCTGGGTCCCATCCACGGGGGAGGGCCTTCTCTGTGGCTGCTCCAACTCTCTGGAACCAGCTACTTCCCAAGATCCAGACTGCCCCCACCCTACTGGCCTAGCATTAAACTTACAATTATAAGATCTATATATGCTTTGTAGACTGAAAGATACTGAGTTTATTCCAGCTTCTTTAAAATGCAGTCATGTTTCCTATAAATTAGTGCAGCTGTTTAACAGCTAACACAGTAACACCCACCATGTTTTATTCATCATATTTCCATTTTCCATAATGTAATTACTTGATTTTGGACATTGCTTGGACCCTAGAAACAATCCTTCTGCTTGTTGTGAGATGCTAATGACCTCTGTATATCTGTGTCACTCACCCACACACAAACAAATGCGTACCTAGTATGTGTGCATACATATGTGGGTTTTTTTTAAAATTTCTTCCTGTAGTGACTAAAATAATCTTTAGAGAAATTTGGGGAAATATGTTAAAAAGAAACATGATTTTTAAATCTGTTTCACAGATTATTCTTGGAAGGTTTGCTCTGCTGCACAGTGGCAAGTATGAATCTAGAAGCTGGTTAGCAGATTTGTCCATCTGTTTTTGAAAATGCAAGCCATATGCACTCAAAATTTATAGCTAATAAAAATGTGTAACATTCCTTTAAATACTACAAAACTCCATGACTGTTCTTCATCTTATTCAAATTGCTAACCTGTACCTGCATGCGGAAAAGTAAGGCTTTCTCAGATTTTTTTTTTTGGTCTCAGGAAAAAAGCACAAGATGAAAGTGTATCTGCCCATTAACTTGGCAAATTATATCTGCCGAAGTTAAAAAGGATATGGGACAGTGGTGACATTTGTAGGAGGAGAATCAACTGGTGGATTATTGAATTATTCTCTGCACTTACTGATCTTAATGATTTTAAGACTCTTCAATCATTTCCCTCTGCAGTTCTAATTTCAGAAGCCAACTTTGGAAGACTACAGTCAAAAGCTCTGCAGGACAAGAATCAATGGGAATGAAAAGCATCCAGCATTTTTATTCCTGGGTATTTTTCTGCAACAATATTTTCAACTCCAGCTAAGGAATCTTTGGTTTGCCCAGTGTGAAAGATACATTACTGCTGATCATATTTATTGCTCTCTCTTTTTAATTCATTGGTGGCATGTTGTCCTAAAGGTCATATATGAATGTACAAATCAATAATACAGATGTCAAAACACAACTTTTGGCAGCTTGGGGTATAGAGTTCCTGCTGTCTCCTAATATAAATTCAAGCTTCATGGGCTTTGATGAAAGCATCAACACAATCAGAAAACAGAGCTCTCTTTTCAGTAACCAGACTATAAAAGTAAACATGGCCAAACCAGGTTATGAGTAAATAAAATGACATAGATTATTTACTTTCTTAAGTAAGGCATAGCAAGCTTCATATATTCCAGCAAAAGCTTTCTTCAAGAGATTTTCCAAGATTTATATTCCCTATGATCTTCCAACTGGCTTTACATATTCCTTTGTATGAAAATGGTACTGAATACAGGGAGACATCAGAATTTATGCATGATCAGGTTGTAGGAATTTCTTGAATTCTGGGAGATGGGTCAGTGGCTTAAAGATGCTGGTGTTGCTGGCCAGAAAAACTCAACTCTCTGTACACCAGTGGTTTGAATCCTAGCACTGTGTCGTGAGTTGAGCTCCCATCACTTGCCTCCGCATAAGCCTAGCATTCAGAAGCATGCAAAAATGCAAGTAGGTAAATATGTATCACTTTGGTGGGAAGCTAATGGACCTTTGTGTTGTAGCATAAAACTGATTGAGGCTGGACCTGCCCAAATGTGAGGAGAAATTGATGGAGAAAACCTCATAAAATGCCAATACAATGGTACCTCTACCTAAGAATGCCTCTACTTATGAACTTTTCTAGATAAGAACCAGGTGTTCAAGATTTTTTTGCCTCCTCTCAAGAACCATTTTTCACTTACAAACCTGAGCCTCCAAAACTGTAACCAGAAAAGGTAGGAAGAAGCCTCTGTGGAGCCTCTCTAGAAATCTCCTGGGAGGAAACAGGATCATAAAAGGTGTGGAGAAGCCCCCATAGGGCCTCCCTAGGAATCTCCTGGGAGGAAACAGGATCATAAAAGGTGTGGAGAAGCCCCCATAGGGCCTCTCTAGGAATCTCCTGGGAGGAAACAGGATCATAAAAGGTGTGGAGAAGCCTCCATAGGGCCTCTCCAGGAATCTCCTGGTAGGAAACAGGGCCTCCACCCTTCATTTGGTTTCCCCAGTCGCACACATTATTTGCTTTTACATTGATTCCTATGGGAAAAATTGCTTCTTCTTACGAACTTTTCTACTTAAGAACCTGGTCACAGAACGAATTAAGTTCATAAGTAGAGGTACCACTGTATTCTGAAAAATGTCATTAGCCAATCTCTATGTGAAGCTAGTTTGGCCCCTGCAATGAACCTGTGAGTGTGAACTAAATGAACTAGCACTCTTATGCAACCGAACTACTTTGTAATAACATTGAAGACTCCCTGGCTCTCAATGTACAAACACCATAAAACAAACGAACTAATAAACAAATCTTGATTTATAATTAAACTGGTTTAAATCTGTTGTCTGCAAGGGAATGACTTTTCACTATCTCAATATGTCCTTTCTCGTTCATAATTGCTTCTTCCTCTGGATGATATTTTTTTAAATTTCCTTTCCATAGGATTTCCAAGAGAAATATAGTGGTACCTCGGTTCTCGACCACAATTCATTCTGGAAGTGTGGTCGAGAACTGATTTGGTTGAGAACTGAAACAATTTAAGATAAATTCCCCTCCTCAGTTGTCTCTCCCTTACTTGCTTCTGTCCCCGTGTCTCTCTCTCTCTCTCTGTGTAGCTTGCCGTCTTCTGTCTTCAGTTCTCTCGCTCGCCCGCTTCTGTCCCTGGCTCTCTCTCGCTCTCTCTGTAGCTTGCCGTCTTCTATCTCGCTTGCTCGCCCTCTTCTGTCCCATCTCTCTCTCTCTCTGTGTAGCTTGCTGGCTTCTGTCTTCAGCTATCTCGAGTGTTTGAGTTCCAAATATTTGTTCGGATTTCAGGGCAAAAGTTTCTTGAATTTTCTGGTCAAATACCGATTTGTTTGAACTGAGAAGCGTTCGAAAACCGAGGTACCACTGTATAAAGTTAATACAGAGCTTCCCCCCCCCCCCGCCACCGGAATCATTGAGAAATTGGTAAAAAAAAAAAAAGCTCTAATTACAGTGTCTCTTGAATTCTTTAGATCTTTAGCTGGTATATGGCACCGAAGTTGTACAGATGAGGTTTTGAAGTATTGGATACATATTGCTTCTCCCAGAATCAATGCCAATACATGGTATCTTTGGCCTCAGTACTTGACCTTCACGCTCAATTTCAAGATATATCAAAACCAATACTTTAAGCAATGTCAAGCATTGTAGTTCCCATCTCTGCCTTTAGAGTTGCCATATCAAGGACTTTGTATGAGAACTTGAGATAAGGAAAAACATCTTAGTTGAACTTTTAGCACCTCTGCTGGAGTTCCACCAAGTAAAATTATTAAAACCCCTTGGAGTCAGCTCTTCTTTTTTCCAATCATATAAAAAGGGTTTATACCAACTCTATCTTCAGTTTCCGTAATATTTTCCACACAACTTAAAGGGTCTTTTAATCTCCCAGGAGCAAATTGACGGAATGCTATAGGAAAAGCAGAAAAACTGCAACTCAACTAATATGATTTTGTTATTGCAAAATAATTGCAAAATTTTGTTCCTGGAGAAAGAAATAGAAAGGTATACAGTCTACCACCTGCCATTTCTTTTTAAAATAATTCAATCTGATAAAAGTATTGTTTCTTTTACCTGAGAAATCCTCACAAATATTTTTCATATATTGTTCTGTCGAGCTCTCTGGTAGAATCCTCCCAAAAATGCACAGATACAATTTCAGACACACACACGTTTGAAAATTCAAAACAATGTTCTTTATACCGAAAATTCAAATAAACAGAGCACTCTTTTTGTATAGCAAAGAGCACTTGTCTCCAAACAAACTGGTAATTTGTACAAGTCCCTTATCAGTTCTGTGATACTTAGCTTGCAGCTGTGAGGTAATTCACAGTCCTTCTTCTTTCACAAAGTGAAACACACTTTGCTCTGGTTTAGTTTCAAAGCGGGGAAAAATCAGCACACAAAAAGTCAAAGTCAGTAAAGCAGTCACGAAACACAACGATCAGATAATCCTCCACAATGGCCAAACCCACAGGCTGCTATTTATAGCAGCCTCACTAATTACCACAGCCCCACTCAACCACAGGTGGCCTCATTTTCTTTGATAATAATCTCTTAGTTGTTGTTGCCTATGCATCGCTCTCCGCATGCGTGGCTGTATCATTAACTCTTGTTCTGAATCCAAGGAGGAGCTAGATAATTGATCTCCTTCTGAGCTGTCTGCCACACTCTCCTCCTCCCTGTCACTCATGTCTTCTTGGTCAGAGGAGCCTTCATCAGCAGATTCCACTGGGGTGGGGCAAAACAGGCCTGCAGCATGTGGATGTCTCCCCCAGATCCACAGTCCTTGGGGCAGGAGCTGGGCCAGAGCTAACCACAACATATATCAGCAATTTGTATGTGAAATCTGGACTTTTCTAAAGGTGAATATATTTCATATCCAGATTTCATATGAAAAACACTCTACTTAGCATAATTAAAATGAAATGATGGCTACTGAATATTAAATGCAATTCTTAATACTTGGTAGGATTAGTACATTGACCTTTAGTAAGTGAAATATTGATTGATTGATTGATTGATTGATTGATTGATTATTATGTGCTATCAAGTCATTGTCAACTCTTAGCCACCACATAAATGTATTTTCTCCATGATGATCTGCCCAAAAATTTCTCTTTCACCTCTTCCAATGGCATACCCATTGTCAGTGTAACTGAGTCCATCCAACTTGCTACTGGACCACCTCTTTTTTCTCTTTTCTTTTACCTTTTCCATAATTAGACACTTGTTCGTAGAACTCAGTCCTTGCAAAATGTATCCGAAGGAAGATAATTTGAGTATGAGAAAAAGCAAGCATTTCCTTGTAATTTCTTTAATCTGTCTGCACACGAGGAACGGCAAGACAGTTTATATTGTGTCCATAAATTTATTTTCTTGAAGGCCATAGGGCTAAACCATTTTTGATGGTAAAGCTTAGTTATAGTCACAAACTATTAATATCTCTGGATTGGTCTGTTACGTTGACTAAGTTGTCTCCAGGTGTCTCAGCCTGAATATGACAGGCAAGGAGAATCGCTCTTTTACTGTACTTCAGTGAAAGCAAAATCCAGGAAAGATGGATTTTAGTCATGATGAATGCTGAGGAACAGTTTCCCACTGTGATGCCCTCTCCTCCTCATCTTTAACAACCAAGTCTCTGTTGTGGGTCACCCAAAAGTCAAATTTGGCAATCAGGGCTCCAGATTCTTTCTTCCATCCATTCCTCTCCACAGCAACAGCTTGTTTACAATAATAATAATAATAATAATAATAATAATAATAATAATAATAACAACAACAACAACAATAGTTGGAAGGGACCTTAGATGTCTTCTAGTCCAATCCCCTGCTTAGACAGGAAACTCTACACTACTTCAGACAGATGGTTATCCAACATCTTCTTAAAAACTTCCAGTGTTGGAGCATTCACAACTTCTGGAGGCAAGCTTAATTGTTCGGCCAGGAAATTTCTCCTTAGTTCTAAGTTACATCTCTCCTTGTTTAATTTCCACTCATTGCTTCTTACTTTACCCTCAGGTGCTTTAAATGGATATGTTTTTCTTCTTTTACTGATAGCTTTATTGTCAACTTCACCAACAGACTGCCACATACCTCCCAGACACAAATTAGAGCACAGAGTTGGCCTCCTCCAGGTCCCATCAGCTAAACAATGCAGGTTGGCGGGACCGCAGGGGAGGGCCTTTTCTGTTGTTGCCACGAATTTATGGAATCAACTCTCCCCTGAGGTCCATACGGTCCCCACCCTGCTGGCTTTTCGTAAGGCCATGAAGACCTGGCTATGCCGGCAAGCATGGGGGCCCTAAATCAACCACTAGCTTATCCATGTATATGTATTGGTATGAATGACTCGTACGTGTGTTGTTGAACTGTTTTTTTAAGTTTTAATTAGGATTTTAGAAATTGCTTGGTTTTTTTCCTTGACTTCTTTTTATTGGTATTGTTATTGTAATTTTATATTGTTGTGAGACGCCCTGAGTCCTTTGGGATTGGGTGGCATAGAAGTCAAATTAATTAAATAAATAAATGAAGTAACTGATGACTTTGCAATGCAGTGACAGCTACCTCTGTTAAAATTTCAATTTTAAATAATAAATTGGTGGTAACAATTTTCCATCCCCGATGTCTGTGGAGATTCTCAGTCATCCAGTGACCCTAGTTGTCTCAAAGGTGCTTTTTCAAACGGCCATTGCATTTTTTTCCTTGAGGAAGAAGAAAACATCTCACTTCTTGTCCAAGAAGCTTCTTCTTCCTCCTCAAGGAAAAACCAGTCCAGGTGCCTTTTGAAAAAGCACATTCGAATTTCATCTGAGTTTTGCATTCACCTTCAGCTCACTGACCATCATGCTAAATGGCCGATAGAGGGCAGCAAAAGCCAACTAGACCATTGCAAGTCTAACCATCAAAGCTGCCTTTAAGATATGAAGACAGTTATGTTTAGAATAATAGATTGGCATTTCTTTAAAAGATTGTTCAGCTTACATTTCCAACTCGCCTGAGTTTAAAGTGTAAGGCATTAAAATGTGCTTTTTTTCTCTTTCATAATTAATTCATTTCAAAGGGCAAAGATGAAGGAAGTAAATGGGTTCTTCCCTCTGCTTTCTCTCATACTGGCTGTGAATAAATTTATCCCCTCCCCTCCTTTTTTTGGTTTTCTTTCATATTAAAATTGTGGAGGCATAAAATTGTTGGAATTAATCACAAAAGAATGAGTGAGTGTTATATGTGATGAAAAATGAATGGCATGTACAAATCAAAAACCTAATGTGGCAAAGTTACTAACGCTCTGATCACTTTATTTCTTCCCTCCTAACTTTTATGTCCCTGTTCCCAAATCAATCGTCAACTGCAATTCCATGCTTCCCAGCCATCATAGCTTTGACAAATTTGGGGAATCCAGTATGGAAGTGTCTGATAATGTTCCTTTATATTACCACTTCCAAATCTTACTTTTGTCCTGTAGCAATAGTTCTCAACCTGGAGACCCCCTTTGGGAGTTGAATGACCATTTCACCGGGGTCACCTAAGGCCATGGGAAAATACAAATTTCCCATGATGTTATGAACTAAAACTTCTATTCTGGTGCCCTGGAACAGATTTTTACAATCCAACCAATCAGGTGTTCACAGTGGGGGTGTCCCTCTGACCTTCCTGCCAATCAGCTTAAAGCTCTGTTGGGAGAATTGGTGCTAGACTTATGGTTGGGGGTCACCACAACATGAGTATCTATATTAAGGGGTTGGGACATTAGAAAGTTTGAGAACCACTGTATAGCTTTCCAATGGGTTTAATTTACATTTTACAGTACAGGTAGTTGTCAGCTTACAACAGTTTATTTAGTGACCATTCAAAGTTACAATGGCATTGAAAAAAGTGACTTATGAGTATTTGCACACTTATAACCACGGCAACATCCCCATGGTCACATGATCGAAATTCAGATGTTGTCACCTGATTCATATTTATGACAGTTGTAGTGTCCTCGTGGTCATGTGATCCCTTTTTGCGACCTTCTGACAAGTACAATTAATAGGAAATATTTGTTTGTTTGTTTGCTTGTTTGTTTTGTCCAAAAACATAATGAAGGTTACAGAGGATATGCTCATAGTAAAATATATCAATGAAAGAGCAGAAGAATAGATACAGGTATAGGTATAAGATATATCAATGAAAGAGTAGAAAGAAAGAAAGATATAGGAATAGGTTAGAGATATACAGAGTATTATGTATTATGTATTATTTATGTATGGTCTGCATGAGATGTATGATTGTTTTTATGTTATGGGTTTTAAATTGTTTTTTTTAAAATATTGGATTTGTACTTTTTTTTCTTGTGAGCCGTTCTGAATCCTCGGAGAGGGGTGGCATACAAATCTAATTAATAACAATAACAATAACAACAACAACAACAACAACAACAACATCACATCATCATCATCATCATCATCATCATCATCATCATCATTATTATTATTGAGACATTAGGACAGGGGATGGAAGGCACGCTGGTGCATTTATGCACGTCCCTCTTAGGAATCTGGAGAGGTCAACCGTGGAAAGTCTAATGGTAAAATGTTGGGGGTCAGGGGATGATATTACAGAGTCTGATAATGAGTTCCATGCTTTGACAACCTGATTGCGAAAGTCATATTTTCCACAGTCAAGTTTGGAGTGGTTAATATTAAGTTTGAATCTGTTGTGTGCTCTTGTGTTGTTGTGGGCGGCTTACAACATGTTAGCAATAGCCCTTTTTGACAGAGCCAGCATATTGCCCCCACAATCGGGTCCTCATTTTACCCACCTCGGAAAGATGGAAGGCTGAGTCAACCTTGAGCCAGTGATGAGATTTGAACTGCTGACCTGTAGGTCTAGCAGTCAGCTTTAGTGGTCTGCAGTAATGCACTCTACCCACTGCGCCACCTCGGCTCATAACAACTGCGGTGATTCAACCGTGACAAGAAAGGTCATGAAATGTGGCAAAACCCACCAAACAGAACTGTGTCGTTCAACAAAGAGAGATTTTGAGTTCAATTATGGTGATAAATTAAGGACCACTTGTATATTTTTAAATTTTAACTTGCCCTGGGGGATGTGGGATATTTTTCAGGGAATTTTATAATTAGTGAAGAGGGCAGTGATGGTTGTGGTATACAGCAGTTTAGTGAGAAAGGAACTTTTATCCGCTGTTGCAGAAACAACACAGCCAGCTCGGTTTGGTGGCATCTGGGAGATGCCCTCCCTGCTCCTGTTTCCTTGACATCTGCAGTGCTGCTTATGCTTCTACTATCTTACTTCTGCTGCTTCTTGCTACGGTCCATTTAAAGACTAACAAAGTGTACCATCCCAAAGATTATACGGCCAAGTTGAGAACACAGTAAGAGTGGTATGTGGAAATGTTTAAAGATTCTGCTCTTCTGATTTAGAACAATCTTGAAGATACTTATTAATGGGCATTAAAAGATGTTGCTTAAATTGAGATTAAGTACCTAACATTTAATACTTCACTGATTTTTTAAACGGCACTGAGTAGTATTTTTTCCCCCTTCTGTTCAGTTTTGTCCAATTTTCAGAGAACTGCCTAGCCAAATGTCTGCTGGGGTTTTTTTTTGGGGGGGGGGGCAGGTTTTTCATTTTCAGACAGTATCTACTTGATAAACTGAGAGAAAGTGACTGGCCCAAGGTCATCCAGCTGGCTTTATACCTAAAGTGGGGCTAGAATTACTGGTCTCTTGGTTTCTAGCCTGGTGCCTTCACCTATTGCAAAAAACTGACTAAACATGTAGAGAATATTTGTAACTACCCTGCCTCATAAGCCCCAGCGACCGAGAGTCGGCCTTCTTCAGGTCCTGTTAACTAGTCAATGTCGCTTGGCAGGACCCAGGTGAAGAGCCTTCTCTGCTGGGGCTCCGGCCCTCTGGAATCAGCTCCCCCCAAGAGATTCATACTGCCCCCACCCTCCTCACCTTCTGCAAGAGTCTGAAGACTCATTTATGCCACCAAGCTTGGGGCCATTAGACTCTAGCCCCCTGGCTGACAAATGTACTGTATGTCAGTTGATTGAATGGGAATGAGTGTTTTTTAATGGTCCTGGGGTTTTAGATTAATTAATTCCAAACTAATTGGATTTAGGATGTCATATTGTTCTTTTTAAATGTTGTAAGCTGCCCTAAGTCCTTAGAGAGGGGTGGCATATAAATACAATCAATCAATCAATCAATCAACAAACAAACAAACTTGGGTTATAGATTTAGGTAGAGGTTTGTCCTCTGAGCCTGTTTGGCTCCTGGGTATTTCATTACCGAACTAGGTAACATCTTCAGTTGAGTTTTTTGGGGTGAGGTGTCATGTTTGTTTATAGGTTCTAGGGTAGGTGGTTGGTCGGTCTTGTGACTGGTTCAATCTCAAGAGTCAAGACTGATTGAGTCAGAATACTGACTAAGGTACAAGACTGGTTTAATCACAAACTGATTTTCAACAAAGTAAAGTAACCAAAGTAAATAAAAACTATTATTATTTTCCTCAGGTTGGCATGGGCCATAGATGTATCATGTAAACAAAATTCCCCATAGTATCTGTCAGGCCTACTTGATAGTAGTGCATAAGGTCACTGTGTTGAAATTCTTCTTGTTGTTAATCATGAACAGTGGTTGGTTCCTGTCTGGTCCAGAGCGTTGCACTGGTAGGAACCCTGTGATGATGCAATTTTCTGTGATTTTTTTTCCTAGCATCTCCATGTTGGAAGAATCCCTCTCACCTCCCCTCATCTTAATGTTGACACACAGCACAGCTGAGAAGCTCCTCAGATGTGTTTCAGCTTGTAATGTGGTCCTGAGCATGTGGAGAAATGAAATTGCACGGTGGGACACATACATATGCGTGGATGCGTGGATGTGCACTGGTAACAAAATTCAACTGGAACCCGCCCTTGTTTGTGAAGTTGTGTCTGTCCCAATGGACAATGTTCCTCCAGGCCTTCCTGTCTTCTATCATCCTCCAGAGTCCATTTAAGTTCACTCCAGCTGCTTCAGTGACTCTATCCAGCCACTTTATTCTCTGTCGTCCTCTTCTTTGGCCCTCAAAATCATTCCCATCATTAGGCTCTTCTCCAGTGAGTCCTTCCTTCTCATTAGGTGGCCACAGTATTTGAGTTTCATCTTCAGGATCTGGCCATCTACAGAGCAGTCAGGGTTCATCTCCTCTAGGACTGACTGGTTTCATTGCCTTGCAGTCCAAGGGACTTGCAGGAGTCTTCCTTGTGGTCCAAATTTCACAGGCAAACCTTGCACCTGGGAAAACCATAGCCTTGACTATGCTTTTCCCAGTTGCAGTGAATTTCTTACGGTTAAAGAATTGTTCTGGTCATAAGAAGAAATCCATTAAGAATTCAAACCAGCATGTGAATCATCAAGTTCTTTCTGAGAACTTTTTTGGGGGGAGAGGGAAGAGGGTGTGGTATCTTGGATTTGGTGGGTTATTTAGAATACACTACACTCCTGTTTACTATATGAGCCGAGGTGGCGCAGCAGGTTTAGGTTTATTGGATTTATATGCCGCCCCTCTCCGCAAACTCGGGGCGGCTCACAACAATAATAAAAAACAGTACAGTACATAATACCAAATCCAATGCCCACCTATCTAGTTACAATTTAAAATTAATAATCTCATAAAAACAGTATATATAAAAAAACAGGCACACAGTCAATCAATCAACAAAACAACATGGGCAAGGGGGAGGTGTTTTAGTTCACCCATGCCTGACGGCAAAGGTGGGTCTTAAGGAGTTTATGAAAGGCAGGGACGGTGGGGGCAATCCTAATCTCAGGGGGGAGCTGGTTCCAGAGGGTCGGGGCCCCACAGAGAAGGCTCTTCCCCTGGGTCCTGCCAGACGACATTGTTTAGTCGATGGAACCCGGAGAAGGCCAACTCTGTGGGACCTAACCGGTCGCTGGGATTCGTGCGGCAGGAGGCGGTCCCGAAGATATTCTGGTCCGGTGCCATGAAGGGCTTTATAGGTCATAACCAACATAACCAACAGCAGGTAGAGTGCAGTACTGCAGATCACTAAAGCTGACTGTAGATCTGTAGGTCAGCGATTCAAAACTCATCACCGGCTCAAAGTTGACTCAGCCTTCCATCCTTCCAAGGTGGGTAAAATGAGGACCTGGATTGTGGGGGCAATATGCTGACTCTGTTAAAAAGTGCTATTGCTAACATGTTGTAAGCCGCCCTGAGTCTAAGGACAAGGGTGGCATACAAATCAATCAATCAATCAATCAATCAATCAATCAAATAAATAAATAAATAAATAAATAAATAAATAAATAAATAAATAAATAAATAAATAAATAAATAAATAAATAAATAAATAAATGACTTAATATGTAGTATATGTTTGCAGTTGACAATACACAGCATTGTGCATTAGTCATTTGTAGGTGCTAAGTTTCGCTTGCCATTTTATTATTATTTGAAAAAAATGCTGCAGGTTTTATGATGGAAAATTGATGCAACCAAGATCTGGCATCATGAAGTTGATGGTAGTACCTCTTTGGTTATTTCAATCCAGATTTTAACCTTTCAAAAATTCCCTTTTAATAAGTTAAAACTGGTTGGCTAATTGCAAACAATGACCAGAATGATAAACTAACCCATTCAGAATTTTATTGAAGAATGTCATACTTATAATGAAGTATTATATCTGCAGCAAACATGGAAGACAATTTTCACCTTACTTACTTCCAAATGTATTAATCATGGAAATTCATTCCATCTTTTTCAATCTGCAGCTGATAGGCAAGTATAATTTTTCAGGCAGGCCAGTGGAGTCTGCTGCATTAGACTCCATTTGGCACGCTAATAAGAACTTAGTGTCATTAACCATAGGACTAACTGGAAAAATGGTTTTTTATTTACATATTTACTTAATCATGAACCTGATCTATGTTCAGGGGTGCAGAGAGATAGCTGAAACGAAGCAGAGTTATTTTTATTTTCTGCCTTTTTAGCTACACACATACAGATACACACGCAAACACATACATACACAGAGCCAAAAACAGTAAAAATAAAGAAAGAAAGAAAAGAAAATTTGCCTGACATTTTATATCGACAGGATGTGAAACAGGCTGAAACTAACAAAATGAAATTCAGCAGAGACAAGCCGTAGGACTGGGCATGCCTTACTTTGCAAAAATATAATTTTTTTTTTTTAAAAAGGATGTAGGGGTTGCAATTAATTGCAAGTCAAACCCCGAACATGAGTCGCAAGTATGATACAGCTGCAAAATAATGTGTAATGCAGTTTTAAATGGCATTAGTAGAACAGTAGGTTAATAAATAAAGTAAGTTATAATTGTTTTACATTACCCTGTTTCAGAAAATATCAAATCCATCTTGTGTATAATGAAGGATGAAGATAAATTTAGAATAGGCTTAATGGAAGGTAGCTAAACCGGCATGTAAAGCAAATTTTATGAAGAAAGTTTGACAGAATGAGGTATGTGTTGCTTCCTGAAGACTGGGAGAGAAACTTGACAGTATTTCTAAAATGTTGAAAAGGCTGTCACATACAGGAAAGCAAAGATTTATTCTTTGCTACTTCAAAAATCAGAACTGGATCTCAAGACTTAAGTACATGGTGATAAATTTGGAACAAGCATTAGAAGAAAAATTGATGGTAATCGCAGATTGATAAGACATCTAGTTAGTAGAGTACAGAGACAAACAGTAGTGATTGTTGTTGTTGTTGTTGTTGTTGTTGTTGTTGTTGTTGTTGTTGTTGGAGGCCTTCAAAGAGAAAATATAGTCTATTTTGACTTTCCAGCATGAAAAAAGAGATTGGATTAAACAACTTATAGAACTGTCCCTTCTAATTATTACTTTTTTAAAATTTAAAAAATAGCAAGGCTGAATAACCCTATGTTCTACCATCTGTAATATTTTTATATTCACCGTGTTTCATATTTGAGACAGTTCTAATAGACGATTAGGTTAGCCAGTCAATGCTGGATCACTTTACAGCTTGATTCATATGGGTCTCTCCCACCTCTCTGTATGTCTCTCCCACCCTCTTTGATTCTGATATGAGGCATCGAGCAGGCCATAAGGCACCCTTGCAGTGCCTTGCACAGCACAATGAACTTTAGTGTGCTTCATATTGGGGGAGATTGTGTCCCCTCCTCCTCCTGGACATGGAGCCACAATGTGACCCTGTACCACTTGCCCCAGCAACAGGATGTGGCTTCCAGTTCTTACCCCAAGGAGGCATGAGGCGAGGACTGTTTTGAGGAGGGGGTCCTTGTCGCCAGGTTTCCAAGAGAGAAGAGACACAGAGACTGAGATACACAGAGAGAGAGGGGGGGGGAGAGAAAGAGAACTTTAATATAATATAATAATAACAGAGTTGGAAGGGATCTTGGAGGTCTTCTAGTCCAACCCCCTGCTTAACCAGGAAACCCTACACTACTTCAGACAAATGGTTATCCAACATCTGCTTAAAAACTTCCAGGGTTGGAGTATTCACAATTTCTGGAGGCAAGCTGTTCCACTGATTAATTATTTTAACTGTCAGGAAATTTCTCCTTAGTTCTAAGTTGCTTCTCTCCTTGTTCAGCTTCTACCCATTGCTTTTTGTTCTACCCTCAGGTGCTTTGGAGAATAACCTTATTCCCTCTTTTTTGTGGCAACCCCTGAGATATTGGAACACTGTTATCATGTCTCCCCTGGTCCTTCTTTTCATTAAACTAGACGTGCCCAGTTCCTGCAACCGTTCTTCATATGTTTTATCCGCTAGTCCCCTAATCATTTTTGTTGCTGTCCTCTGCACTTTTTCTAGAGTCTCAACACCCGTTTTGCATCGTGGCGACAAATACTCAATGCCGTATTGCAAGTGGGGCCTTACCAAGGCATTATATAGTCGTATTAACACTTTGAGTGATCTTGATTCTATTCCTCTGTTAATGCAGCCTAAAACTATGTTAGCTTTTTTGGCAGCTGCTACACACTGCTGGCTCATATTTAATTGGTTGTCCACTAGGACTCCAAGATCCCTCTCACAGTTACTACTGTTGAACAATGTACCACAGATACTGCACCTGTGCATTTTGTTTTTCTTGCCTAAATGTAGAACCTTTTTTTTTTTTGGTGGCAAAAGTTCCCCATGGATGTGAAAGCTGCAGCTGGATGCTGCAGGACTATCCCCCTTTCTGTCATGCCCTACTCCGGGATTTCATTCCCACCCCACTAGCCCTCACGATAGTGAACCTAGCGTCAGTTGCGGCTTGGTTGGGCCAGTGTCTTGGGGCAGAGAGAAGGTTGCATATCTCCCCAAGCAAGCAAGGCATGCTCAGCACCTACAAGGGCTGAAAGAAGCTCCAGTAGGAATGAGGCACCAGAGAATCAGCCCCAGTTGTTTCTCCATCCTCCACCGTTGCCCTTGCCTTCTCAGGCTAGGCAAGGAGTGACTGGGAGGGAAGGGTGAGTGGCAGAGTCAGTCAGTGATGGGATCACATGACAGGGAGCCACATCAAAGGGCCCAAAGAGCTGCATGTGGCTCTGGAGCCGCAGGTTGAAGACTCCTCTAGGAGTCTAGGAGAAGAGTTTCTGCAACACTCCGTGGCCCACACTGGCTGCAGATTAGTTTCCGGTCACAATTCAAAGTGTTGGTAATGACCTTTAAAGCCCTACATGGCAT